>NC_050081.1:1701434-2006927 GCF_009764565.3 Dermochelys coriacea
TATATGCCATCATGTGCCAGGAATGCCCCTCTGCCATGTACATTGGTCAAACTAGACAGTCTCTATGTAAAAGAATAAATGGACACAAATCGGACATCAAGAATTATAACATTCAAAAACCAGTTGGAACACACTTCAATCTCCATGGTCACTCGATTACAGACCTAAAAGTTGCAATACTACAACAAAAAATCTTTAAAAACAGACTCCAACGAGAAACTGCTGAATTGGAATTAATTTGCAAACTGGACACCATTAAATTAGGCTTGAATAGAGCCTGGGAGTGGATGGGTCATTACACAAAGTAAAACTATTTCCCCATGCTTATTTTTCCCCCTACTATTACTCACAACTTTTTTTCAACTGTTGGAAATGGGCCATCCTGATTATCACTACAAAAGGTTTTTTTTCTCCTAGTGATAACAACTCGCCTTAACTGATCACTCTCGTTATAGGGGGTATGGCAACACCCATTTTTTCATCGCGTGTGTGTGTGTGTGTGTGTGTATACACACACACACACACACACACACACACACACACACACACACACACGTCTTCCTACTGTATTTTCCACTGCATGTATCCGATGAAGTGGGTTTTAGCCCACAAAAGCTTATGTTCAAATAAATTTGCTAGTCTCTAAGGTGCCACAAGTACTCCTCATTCTTTTTACAATAACTATATACATAAGAAAGAGAAGAAAAAACCACTGAGAAAAAATTGCCTGAGCAGTGAGGGAAGTTCCAACAACCATCACAATTGCTAAGAAGGAAGTGAAGGGGTGTGCGGTTGACAGAGCCCTTTATATTGGTGCCATGAGCGCATGGCACCAGAAAGCGCTGGAGCTGACTCGATGTACCACTAAGGGAAAAATTCCAGCAACCATACTCGGGGCATGCACACACCTACATTGGAATTAAAATGTGTACGCACTGAAAGGACTGTTTGGTCTTAGGGAGGCTATGAGACATAGGAATGAATGTCACTCAGCTCACTGAGCTTGAATGAGTCATTAAAAAAAGACTGTCCGAGGCCTACCCCACATCAACAGAGACAAGGGCAAATCCAATCACCAGAGCACTGACACCTAGCAATCGACACCTCAGAGAGAAATGGAGTTTTCCACTTCTCAGCAGGAAAGCTGAGCAACATCCCCCAGCTCAAGAACAAAGGACTGCAAAGGTGTGAGATGGTGGATAAAAGTTGGCAACTGGAAAGAGTCTGAGGTCTCACCTGGGAAATGACTATGGAGGTCAGACCAAGCAAGTCAGAGCCTGAACGCGGAGTTCACTGCAACTTGGCTGGGCTCTGGGCTAACCAGAACGGACTTGGATGATGCTTTCTCTTTTCTCTATGCTAACCTAGGGACTTCCTATGCTCTGTGCCTGTTTACTAACAAACCTGACTGTTTTGACAGCAGGTGTTTAAGTGTCACTGCAAATCTTTGGTGAGGAGCATTAATCCCTGAAGAGTGCACGTCTCCTTCAGGACTCACTGAACACAGCTCACGGTGTTGAAGCAGGAGTGCTGAAGCTCCAGAGGTTCAGACTCAGGAGGCAGTGAGGCCACACGGCCTACCCTGAAGGAAGAGACCCCTTGGAGGCCTGGCCCAGTGAAAAAATCCCTCCTAAAAACTGTTCCAATGCTGGGGGCATAGCACCGATCCTGCGGATCTGTGACAAGCCCTCTTACCCCTGGGAAGTAGAACAATCCACATGTTGGGCAACCAGTGAGAGCTGAAGCCACTGGAATTACCCAGGAGTAACTAGGGGCAGGATTACACCCAGTACCAACCTGGCAAAACAGGGTGAGGTAAGGCAGGAAGAGGAAGAAGGAAGGATTCTCGCACCTGTGTTCTCTATTCTATTCTGTTCAGATTCTTATCCCACCCTCATCACTGTAGTTTCTGAACATCTTCCAGCAGTGCACTGAGACAGTGGTTCTCCATCTGTGCCCACGGACCCCTGCAGATATGTCTAAGATCTCCAAAGGGGTCTGTGCCTCCATCTGAAACTTTTTAGGGGTCCACAAATGAAAAAGGTTGAAAACCCCTGCACTAAGCTGCATGATTAACATCCTTCACTCTCTCCCACATCTTCTCCTGAGGAGGAGAACTGTGTGCACAGTGGAGTGTTGTCTGTGCCATGGAAGGCAGCCTGCTCTGCATGATCAGAACTGATTCCAGTGAGCAGCAAGATGCTGTTCCCTGCCCTGCCACGAGATGAGAAGCCCGAGTTCCTGTCAGGTGTTCATTCGCATTAATGGCCCTTCAGTGGACAGTGACATTGCTCAGTCCAGTCCATCTCCTCTTCAAGCAGCTCCACCCGGGCCGGCAGGTAGAACAGCAATAGAAATGGAGTCTCCTTATGGCTCCACACCAGTCTAAGAGGAATTAAATCAGAGCAGCCTCAATCCCCTGGTGCCCAGAACTCCAAGCATTAGTGCCAAGATTGAGTACAATGTACAATGAGCTGGTACAGCGCAGGGCCCATCTCTAGTACAGCAGCATGATTTGCTAATGGCCAAGAACTTGGAAACTCAACCAGCTAATTAGCTGTCTGAGACGCTAGAGACAGCAAAGAAAATGGGAGAGGTTTGTTTGTGTTGAGGTTTGTTGAATTTTAAAGATAATCTGGAAAAATGAGAGAATTAATCCACTAGCCAAAAAGTCTCCTGCCCAGCTCTGCCGATGCCTCAGTCCTGACCTCCTGCATCCCCTGCTATTTCAGCCCTGCAGCCATCCATCCAGCTCTGCTGACACCCCTCAATCCTGACCTGCGGTGCTGCCTGCTAGTCTAGTCCCACACCAATACAGTTATGCTGCAGCCTGGATAGAGAGGCACTAGTAACTATGCTAAGTGGTGTCAAACTGCAATGGTTTTGTGATGTAGACTATGAGCTGCAAACTCCATTTAACTGTGACCTTTGTTGCCATGGGTGAAAATGGAGTGGAAAATCCAACTGCAGTAAACAGATGCCTCTTGGACTTTCTCTTAAGCCCCTACCCCTTTGCAGGGCCTTTCTTTGCTCTGACTACAGGCTAAATTAAATATTTCTCTCACATTTTAAAACAGCATCGCATCCCACTGTCCTCCTGCTCTCACTGCTAGCTCTGAATTCGCAGCCCCAATGGTGGGATTTTATCCTGCAATCCCACCTCCCCTTGTTTGTGCAGCAGAGAGATTACTGCTCCAGCAATAATCCTCTGCCCTCACCAACACTGTGAGGAGCAGGAGTTTGTGGAGAGCCCCGCTTTGGGCGCTGCAGCTCCTCCAATCTCCCCGCACCAATAGGGAGCTGCAGTCTTGCAGGAGGCCCCGTGTGCCTGGGATAAATCAGCTTGTGGCCCCCACGCTAAACCAACTGTTTAGTCAAATCCCTCTCAAAATATTGCCAGAGAGGTAACATTCCCCTGTGAACAAAATGAATCCACTAAATTAAGCCTGGCCTCTTTGTCCCCTGCTCAATTATTTCCCCCCAGCTGAGGGATGGAGAGGAAAGGATGGTGCTCCTGCTGAAGTCCATTGCCCATTTAGAGACAGAAAGAAGCGAAGCATCATGTGGCAGGTTGCCAGGCAAGGCACAGAACACAGTCGGGCCTCTTCCTTCATTGGGGTTTTCCTTCTACACCGGGAACAGAGTGAGCGGTGTCCAGCCTCCAAATGGCTTTGCCTTTCCGAGGCACCTCCTCTGCTGCCCAGCTTACAGTTTCAACTGGAATTCCACTCTCTAACCACGGCTGGCAGTTTCCATGTTCCCTCGGACCTTGGCTCCTCAGCCCCCACATCCAGGCACCAGGGGCTACTTGGTCTCGACAGGAGAGTCCCATGGAACGCCTGTCCCCTGTGGGCATCCCTGTCCAAACAGACTCTGTCTGCACCGTGTCACTACGCAAGCAGCAAAAACAAGATCTATTCTCAAAGGTTTCTACCCTTGGTCTCCAATGGAATGTGTACAGGGATATAAAAAACAAAACAAAACAAAAAAAAAAAACGAAGACCAGCTGGCCCATGTCAGCTGACTTGGGCTATTGGGGCTCAGGGGCTGAAAAATCACTGTGTAGACATTCAGGCTTGGGCTAGAGCCCAAGCTCTGGGATCCCGTGAGATCCCAAGGCCGAACATCGACACAAGTGATTTCCAGCCCCACAGCCCGAGCCTGTTGTCAGCTGATCTAGGCCAGCCACAGCCACGCTGCAGGTCTTTTATCCCTGCTTGAGGACATATCCCAAGTGCAATTGTTGCAGCGTCTCTGGCCTCCTGCCTATGGTGACAGGGCATGGCTCAGCTTGCAGGCTAAAACAACAACAGGTAGGGAGAGGTCCTTTTCTGCTGACCTCTGAGGGGCACCAGGGCAGCTGCCTTGTGAAATCCATACTCGTCACCCAGAGCCATCCCTGGGCAATTTAAAATCCAAGAGCCCTTCCTCCACCATGGTTGTTATTAGCAGAGTCCCCAAAAGGAGGAATGAGGAGTGAAGAAAATGGAGTCACACCGTGTGAGTGGATCTGTTTGCCATTTTGAGGCCAGTTTGAAGACCTCCCTATAGCAGACAGCTGTGCTGGAAACCATCAGGGCTGGGATGAGGGGAGACCAGGGCAGCTAAGGTTTGCAGAATAGTTTAGGAGACAGAGTGGAGGCCGGGCTGCCTTGCACTCCACCGGCATGTTACACTAATGCAATTATTTTACACAATTATAACACGTACGTCAAAGTCAGCATTAATTGGTAAGATCTGCTAATGACAGCAAATGGATTCTGGCAATGGCCTCTGCACAGGACTCACCCAGGTTAACCCTTTCATTGCGCACAGCACCAAGCTAATGACACCAGAATGTGACCATGCCCCCCAGGCAGAGCAGGCTCTCTGCAACCCCAGAAAAATTACCCTCTCATGCCTCCTTGTGCAATGACTCCCATTCTCTCCCACACCGTCTCTCTATCCCATTCTCAGTCCCATTATTCCTTCAGTTTCCTTCCAGCTGCTCTTTCCCTGTGCCTTCCCCTCTCTGACAGCCTTTCCATCCCCCTCTCGCACCGCTAAGCTTTTTGCCATCCTTTAAAGCTCCCTCTCCCCTTCTGCCAAGCCATCCCCATTGCTGGGAATGAGCAGGGCAGCAATACAGCAGAAGGATTTAATTGCATGTCAAAATTAAATCTCTTTTGATGAAGAACAATTCAACTACGGCTCTGCCTAATCAAATTAACAAAGTCTTTTTTGATTTTCAATTATCTTCTTCACTGGAACACTTTATCCAGAGCTCCTGTGATGCAGCTGACAAGCCCTGACTAACAATTAAGGTGCTTCCCGCACTTAACCAAGGCATGCTGACCACCAGTCCCCTTCTCTTCTTGCTTCCCATTTATTTTCCTCTTGCTCATTAGAGCGCAAAACGACTGGAGCAGAAATGCAAAATGAAATAAATATGGAAGCCTCCCCACGGTGGCATTGCCTCTGAGCTGCGTTCAGGGTTCTTGCATCTCCCTTCCAATAGGCCGGTCTCTCCACGGCTCAGAGTTGGAAAGGCTCCTCTGCACGAGAGACTCCCTGCAGCATGTATCAGCCACAAAACCGAGACAGAGACTAAAGCACCTCTGGTGGGAGTTGCCCCCACCATTCCCTCAAAGACCCTACCCCCAGTCCCCAGAGTCTGCACTGGAGACAACTTCCAGGAGGTTTGTGGGGCACAAACCACCTGACAATTGCACTGCCACTAAAGCCCCGAGTAAGGCCAGGAGAACGAAGGGGAGTTAGCCAGAGAGAACAGCCTCTCTCTGTCAGCATGCCTCTGACAGACCCTCAGAGTTAGCCTCTCCCTTGACAGGGAGCAGAGAAACACCTCCCCAAAAACTGAAGTTGTCCCGCAGCCAGCACATAGCACCTGCACCCTGCCATTTCCCCATGGCCTCTCTGTCTCTTCCCCCAGTGCAGGCTACAGTGCTCAGCCCTCCCAGAAGACTTCCAATCCCGGGATCCCCGCCCTCAGTTTAACCCCATCTTTGCCCTGTTCTCTATCCCCGCCCCGATCTACAACACAACCTTGCTGGCACACCTATGTCAGAGTGGTATTAACTCCCCCACCCCTGTTGACATCACTATGTCAGCAAACCCCCCTGTGCAGATGCAGCCCTGATGACAGAAGAGTGCTTCTGAAGGCTTAGCTAATATTCTTAAGCTTATAGTTAGAGGGAAGCGGTAGACGTGGTATATCTTGACTTTAATAAAGCTTTTGATACTGTCTCACATGACTTTCTCGTAAACAAACTAGGGAAATGCAACCTAGATGGAGCTACTATAAGGTGGGTGGATAGCTGGTTGGTTGGAAAACCGTTCCCAGAAAGTAATCATCAGTGGTTCACAGTCATGCTGGAAGGGCATAATGAATGGGAATCCACAGGGTTCAGTTCTGGGTCCAGTTCTGTTCAATATCTTCATCACTGATTTGAATAATGGCAAAGATAACACACATAGAAAGTTTGCGGACAATACCAAGCTGGGAGGGGTTGCAAGTGCTTTGGAGGATAGGATTATAATTCAAAATGATCTGAACAAACTGGAGAAATGGTCTGAAGTAAATGGGATGAAATTCAATAAGGACAAATGCAAAGTACTCCACTTAGGAAGGAACAATCAGTTGCACACATACAAAATGGGAAATGACTGCCTAAGAAGGAGTACTGCGGAAAGGGATCTGGGGATCAGAGTGGACCACAAGATAAATATGAGTCAACAGTGTAACACTATTGCAAAAAAAGAGAACATCATTCTGGGATGCATTAGCAGGAGTATTGTAAGCAAGACACGAGAAGTAATTCTTCCTCTCTATGCTGCACTGATTAGGCCTCAACTGGAGTATTGTGTCCAGTTCTGGGCGCCACATTTCAAGAAAGATGTGGACAAATTGGAGAAAGTCCAGAGAAGAGCAACAAAAATGATTAAAGGTCAAGAAAACATGTCCTATGAGGGAAGATTGAAAAAATTGGGTTTGTTTCGTCCGGAAAAGAGAAGACTGAGAGGAGAGCTGATAACAGTTTTCAAGTACATAAAAGGTTGTTACAAAGAGGAGAGAGAAAAATTGTTTGTTCTTAACTTCTGAGGATAGGACAAGAAGCAATAAGCTTAAATTGCAGCAAGGAAGGTTTAAGTTGGACATTAGGAAAAACTTCCTGTCAGGATGGTTAAGCACTGGAATAAATTGCCTAGGGAGGTTGTGGAATCTCCATCACTGGAGATTTTTACAAGCAGGTTAGACAAACACCTGTCAAGGATGGTCTAGATCAGGGGCGGGCAAACCTTTTGGACTGAGGGCTACATAGGGTTTCCAAAATTGTATGGAGGGCCGGTTAGGAGAGGCTGTGTCTCCCCAAACAGCCAGGCATCATCCAGCCCCTGCCTCCTATCTGACCCCCCCGCTTCTCTCCCCCGACAGCTCCCCCGGGGCTCCTGCCCCATCCAACCCCCCCGTTCCCTGTCCCCTGATGGCCCCCCCAGGACTCCTGCCCCATCCACCACCCCCTGCTCCCTGTCCCCTGACCACCCCTGGACCCTCCACCTCTGACTTCTCCCTGCCACCCCATCCAACCCACTCCATTCCTGACCGCCCCTCGAGACCCCTGCCCCATCCAACTCCCCTGTTCCCCACCCCCTGACCACCCCGACCACAACTCCTGATGGCCTCAACCTCACCCCTGAACTCCCCTGCTCTCTATCCAACCCCTCCTGCCCCCTTACCGCACTGTCTGGAGCATCGGTGGCTGACGGCCCTACAGCCGCGCCGCCCTGAGTACTGGGTCAGGCTGCAGCTCTGCAACTGCTCTGCCCGGACGCCCAGAGCATTGCGCCAGTGGCGCGCTGAGGCTGCAGGCTAGGGGGAACAGTAGGGGAGGGGCCGGGGACTAGCCTCCCAGGCCAGGAGCTCAGGGGTTGGTCAGGAGGATCCGCAGGCCGTAGTTTGCCCACCTCTGGTCTAGATAATACTTATTCCTGCCACAAGTGCAGGGGGCTGGACTAGACTACCTCTTGAGGTTCCTTCCAGTCCTATGATTCTTCATGGAGATGACAGGTTTCAGAGTAGCAGCCGTGTTAGTCTGTATTTGCAAAAAGAAAAGGAGTACTTGTGGCACCTTAGAGACTAACAAATTTATTAGAGCATAAGCTTTCGTGAGCTACAGCTCACTTCATCCGATGAAGTGAGCTGTAGCTCATGCAAGTTTATGCTCTAATAAATTTGTTAGTCTCTAAGGTGCCACAAGTACTCCTTTTCTTCATGGAGATGGTTTTACTGTGCTGACAGAAAAACACCTTTTGTTGCATAAGCTGTATCTACACTAGGAGGCTCTGCCAGCACTGCTATACCAGCAAAGCATCTGTAGCAGTCTCCTGGTGCAGCAAGCAATTCATGGAGAACAGGAGGAAACGAGCAGCAGACAGAAAGAAAGCAGGCTCCTCCAGGGGCCTTGTGGAAATAACCCAGTGGCTGCAGTGCCAGGGCCATCTTTACACTCTTGACAGACCAAATTAGAGAGCCCATCAGGAAGGAGAGGAAGCCTCAGTCTTGTCAAGGATCCTGCATTCACAATTACCAATTATCACTCTCGCATTGCCCTTAAGAGAAGGTTACTCAGCTTGTATAGTAACTGAGCTTCCTCAAGTGCTGTCCCAGTAGGTGCTCCACTTTAGGTGTTGGTGCGTCCCAGCGCTGTTGATGGGAGGTTTTCGTTAGCAGTGTCTGGTCAGGGTGCGCGTGTGCAGTAGCAATCTCACGGAGCCGCTGGTGCCTCATGTAGCATGCGCATGCCCCAATTCCTTCAGTTCCTTCTATACTGTGGAGTGTTTACCTCATACTCCAAAGTAGAGGGGAGGAGGATGGGTAGTGAAGAGCACACAGGGACACACATCTCGAAGAATCTCAGTTACTGCACAAGGTGAGTAACCTTCTCTTCTTCTTCGAGTGCTGTCCCTGTGGGTGCTCCACGTTAGGTGAATGTAGAGCAGTGCCCTCACAAGGAGGGAAGGGACTTCAGAGTTGCATTCATTGCTGAGGCTAGTACAGTGAGGCCTAGTCTTGTGTCTGATCTTGAATTGAGTATGATGCCATAATGGTTTGTGAATGTGTGTTCAGATGCCCAGGTAGCTGCTCTGCATATGTCTAGAATGGGCGCATTATGTAGGAATGCTATGGAAGTCAATAAGGCTGTTGTCGAGTGTGATCTGACGCCTGGATGGGCTTCAGTGTTGTGTAGTGAATAGCACATATGTATACCGCTAGATATCCATTTAGTTAATCTTTGCATAGATATGGCAGATCCCTTTGATCGTTCTGTCGTTGACACAAATAGTCTGGGGGATTTTCAGAAGGGTTTCGTTCTATCCAGATAAAAGGCCAAGGCACGGCAGACATCTAGTGTATGCAGGACCGCCTCTTGGGCATTATTATGTAGGTTAGGATGAAATGTAGGCAAGTGAATCAGCTGGTTGAGATTTATACTTTGGGAATAAATTTTGGGCATGTTCTAAGTGTCACTTTATCCTTCAAGAACATTGTGTATGAGGAATGAACCATGAGAGCCCCTATCTCGCTGACCCTTCGTGCCCATGTAATGGCGATCAGGAATGCCATTTTCATAGATAAGTGAAGTAATGAGCAGGTGGCTAAAGGCTCAAATGGTGCTCTGGTTAGACTTTTGAGCTGGAGATTTAAATCCCATGCTGATGTTGGTTCGCAGATGTCCGGGTACCTATTCTGTATGACCATAAAAATCGCTTAGTAATCGGATGAGCGAATATTGAGGACCCGTCCACTTGTTGATGTGCGTGAGATGAACCTGCAGAGAGCTCGTAGCGATCCCTGAGTTCTTTAGGAATAGTAGATATTCCAGAATTAGTGGGAGTGGTGCCTGGCTTGCAGATATTTGTTTGTTCTGGCACCATACAAAGAATCTTTTCCATTTTTGGTGGTAAGTAGTATGCAGACTATGTTTCCTACTGTTTATTAACACGTATTTTATTTGTTCTGAGCAGGCTAGTTCATAGTGTTGAAACCATGAAGCAGCCATGCCTTCAGGTGAAGTTTCACCGGGTCCAGATGGAGAACCTGATCGTTGTCCTGTGAGAGAAAATTCGGTAGGTGAGGGAGAGTGAATGGTGTTCATATCGCCATGCGTATCAGGTAAGGAAACCAAGTCTGTCTGGGCCATGTTGGTACTATGAGTATTATTTTGGCCTTATCAGTTCGTATTTTGTGTACTACTCTTGAGATCAGAGACATCAGTGGGAACGCATATAGAAGAAGAGCATTCCATTTGATGAGGAAAGTGTCCCCTAGGGATCGTGTTCCTCGCCCTGCTCATGAGCAGAACTTTGGGCATTTCTTGTTTGCTGGCATCGCAAACAGGTCTATGTGTGGGGATCCCCACCTGTGAAAAATATTATGTGTTATTTCATCATTCAGTTCCCATTCGTGCTCTTGGGAAAAATGTCTGCTTAATGTGTCCGCCATTATATTCAGTCGACCCGGGAGGTAAGATGCTGTAATAGCGATGTTCTGCTTTATGCACCAGTTCCATAGTTTTAAGTCCTCTGTGCGTAAGGAGTGAGAATGTGCTCCACCCTGACGGTTGATAAAGAACATACATGCAACGTTGTCTGTCAGGATCCTTATTGTTTTGTCTCATATAAGAGGGAGGAAGTGGAGGCATGCATTTCAGCGTAATTCGAGCAGGTTTACGTATAGATGCGTTTCTGTGGGGGACAATTTGCCCTGGGTGGTGCGTTGATTTAAGTGAGTCCCCCCGTTGATCAGCGAGACATCTGTTGTGATATGTATGGATGGTGCATCCTGTTGAAATGGGATGCCAGAGCAGATGTAAGTTTATGGAGGAGATGGTATGATGGGATAATGGGATTTTGGTAAGTAATTGATCTTTAAATATTCAGGGTAAATAGGCCAAAACCCCTGAGATGGGATATTAGATGGATGGGATCTGAGTTACTATAGAAAATTCTTTCCTGGGTATCTGGCTGGTGAATCTTGCCCATATGCTCAGGGTTTAGCTGATTGCCATATTTGGGGTCGGGAAGGAATTTTCCTCCAGGGCAGATTGGAGAGGCCCTGGAGGTTTTTCGCCTTCCTCTGTAGCATGGGGCATGGTTGACTTGAGGGAGGCTTCTCTGCTCCTTGAAGTCTTTGAACCATGATTTAAGGACTTCAATAGCTCAGACATGGGTGAGGTTTTTCATAGGAGTGGGTGGGTGAGTTTCTGTGGCCTGCGCTGTGCAGGAGGTCGGACTAGATGATCAGAATGGTCCCTTCTGACCTTAGTATCTATGAATCTATGTTTGTTGGGTTTGTCCATCATCTTAGTGAATGTAGGTTGGTGTGATTCTTTGGTTTAGGCTGTGGTTTTGTGGGACATATACCAAACTTGGCCAGCTTTGAAGGCATTGCATGCATAGCCTGGCATGTTTGACAATGAAAGTGGTGGCCGCCATGTGTCCCAACAGTTGTAGGCAGGTGTGTGCAGATGCTCTCGGGCTATCTGAGACCCCGATATGAGGGAGGTCATTGCTGTGAATCGGGTCATCGGTAGTGATGCTTTGGCCACAACTGAGTCCAGGTGTGCTCCTATGAAATCTAACGGTTATACTGGATTTAGGGTAGATTTCTTTTCATCGTTTTGAAACTCCAGGAGTGAAAAAGAGAGATGGTTTGATGGGTGTTTCATGCAGTCTCTGTCAACGTGGTGCCTTTTATTATGGGAGTATCAAGGTTCCCTGTCTGCGTAAATGAGCCACTACTACTCCTAGTGTTTTGGTGAAGACTCGTGGAGCTGCTGATAGTCCAAATGGTAGTACTCTGTGTTGGAAACGTTCTTGTCCCACTGTGAATTGTAGGAAATGTCTGAAAGCAAGATGAATGGTAATGTGGAAATATGCATCTTGTAGGTCGAGGGCTGAGAACCAGTCTCCCTCTTCCATTATTGAGTTCAGGGTGACCATTTTGAATCTGTGGGTACAGATGAATTTTTTTGAGTTTTCTGAGATCTAATATGAGTCTCCACCCCCCGTTTTTCTTTTGAGTCAGGAAATGATGTGAATAAAATCCCTCCCCTCTGTGTTGTGGTTGAACTTGTTCCACGGCCCCTATTTGCAGAAGATGATGTACTTCTTGTCTCAGTAGGTGCTTGTGAGAAGGGTCCCTGAAGAGGGATGGGGAAAGGGGGTGGGTAGGCGGGAAAGAGGTAAAGGGGATGGTATAACCCATTCAGATGATCTCTAAAACCCAGTGGTCCATGGTGATAGAGGCTTCTGTATGGTAAAATGGCCTGAGTTGAGGACCAAAAATTTGGGTTCTGTCCATTGGCACTGGTGGTCAGGGGAGGTCGATCAGACCCTCGATCAACTTTTCAAAATTGCAGCTTGTTTGGTGGAGGTAGGGACGTGTCAGTCTGAGATTGGTTATGGTGACTTCTCTATGGTCCGTTTCTTTGTCTTTGTCCATCATATGGTCTCTGTTGGCTCTGCGACATGTTGTCTCTGTTCTGACCATATGGTTGCTATCTGCGTCTCCTGTTGGGGGGTTTGTATATCCCAAGGTTCCTAGTGTTCCTCTAGAGCCCTTTAAGGAATGGAGGACTTCATCCATCTTAGCAGAAAAGAGCTTGCCCTGTCAAAGGGAAGGTCTTCAACCTTGTGTTCTCTGGGGATGTCCGATGAACGAAGCCATGATGCTCTGTGCATGACAATGGCTGTTGCCTTCATGCGCACTGCTTTGTTTGCCATGTCAGGGGGTGCCTGGAGCGCTGTTCTAGCAATAAGATGTCCCTTTTTGACAATGGCCCAAAATTGTTCTCTTTGTTCCTCAGGAACATCCTGTACAAAATCTGTCAATTTGGTATAATTGTCAGTCATAATTTGAGAGCAATGCTGTACAGTTAGCTGTATAGAGGAATTGGAGAGTCACTGAAGTGTAAACTTTGTGCCCTAGGAGGTCCAATCTCTTCCAGTCCTTATCTAGGGGTGTGGATTTGAACTGAGATTGTTTGCCCCGTTTGCTAACCACTCCACCACAAAAGAGTTTGGTTGTAGGTGTGAGAACAGGAAATCCATTCCTTTATTTGTCACATGGTATTTCCTGTCCATACATTTATTGGTTGGGGGAATGGTGGCAGGAGTTTGCCACACCGTGTCTGCAGGTTCCAGCAAGGCGGCAGGTTAGCAGGTTTAAAACAAATAAAAGGAAGTTCTTCTTCACTCAGCAAACAGTCAACCAGTGGAACTCCTTGCCTGAGGAGGTTATGAAGGCTAGGACTATAACAGGGTTTAAAAGAGAACCTCCATGAATTTATCCAGATAAGTCCATTAATGGCTATTAGCCAGGATGGGTAAGGAATGGTGTCCCTAGCCTCTGTTTGTCAGAGGGTAGAGCTGGATGGCAGGAGAGAGATCACGAGACCTTTACCTGTTAGGTTCACTCCCTCTGGGGCACCTGGCATTGGCCACTGTCAGTAGACAGGATACTGGGTTGGATGGACCTTTGGTCTGACCCAGTGTGGCCATTCGTATGTTCTAGCACTGATGGGCAATGCGTATAGGCTTCCTGTGGGAAAAGGGAAGTCTGTGGAATTGAGACCTGTAGGCTGTTCATGGATCCCATTGTGGCCATTGGATGGGAAATGGCATGAGAGGCACATCCAGGGGTTAGTGAGCCATGGTGGCAGGTCCCTGGTGCTCTCTTCCCTGGGTCTATAATGAGGTTCAGTGCCTGTTGGGGAGGAGCGTCCTGACTGCTTCCTCTGCAGCGGTGTCCTTATCACTGGAGAAAGGTGGAGCAATGGGAGAATCAGGTTGGCCTGGTGCCATCGGTACCAGCGAGCAAGTGGTGCCGAGTAGTGGAGATCCGGTGGTAGATGACGCTTGCATGTCAGATGTCTGTATTAGGGGAACTGGTGTCAACATATGCTGTGCTGTATCCTTTTGTGGAAGTGAGGTCAGTGCAGATCTTTTGTGTGTAGCCTTCCTAGGTGCCACAGTTGCTGGCTTTGGTAGTTCCATGGTTGGAGCCGATGAACCCGGTGCTGGAGGGGGAGCTATCACATGTGGGAGAGGTTGTGATACCAAGCCCTTTGCAGGGGTGGTCAGTGCTGTGGAGGAGGAGGCCATTTTGTGCCTGCCACTCGACTCCTCCATCCTGCCGGCAGAGGTCCCAGAGTGGACAGTGCCAGAGGTGCCTGGTGCATCAAAGGTGCTTACTCTGGATGAGGTTGGCACTGCAGGCAGAGACCTTGCCGGAGATTGTTTCTTTTTTAACGGTTCTTGGCTCGGAGAAGCTGTGGTCCTTTTCCTCAGTTTTACAGAGGAGATGGCGCTTAGTCTGTCAACAGAGTCTGTGCCCGGAGAGTCCCTTGTCGTGGTCTGTCCGGGGTTCGAGGTGGGAGTTAGGGATTTTGCCATTAAAATGAGTTTGAGTCTAAGGTCCCTAGGTCTCCTTCCCCTAGCCTTCAGATTGCAGTGAGCGCACTTCTGTGGTATGTACGACTCACCTGAACATTGGACACAAAGGGAGTGTCCATCAGAGATTGGTATTGCATCTTTGCAAGAAGTGCACCTTTTAAAACCTGGGGAGCCAGGCATATCTGAGACGTTCCTGTTAAAAACTGCAGGACAGAAACTTTTTTTCCCCCCAACTAAATTTAACTGAGTAACTACACTCAAAAAGTAATACATTTTGAACAAACAAGGGTAAACTAAGCTATCTATCCACTCTAAATCATATTTTAAGTTCATAGTGACAATACAAACAGAATCCGTCTCAAGCAGAGGATAGTAGAGAAGGAACTGAAGGGATTGGAGCATGCACGCCCTGCCCGGCCGCTGCTACTGAAAATCTCCACTCGACAGCTCCAGGACACACTGACACCTCAAGTGGAGCACCCCCAGGGAGAGCACTCGAAGAAGAAAGGTCACTTAAGGAAGAGGACTGCCTTGTGTGAACGTGTTCATGAAGAAACTGCTGCATCTATTACAGAGTGGCAGAGACAGGCAAAGGATGGCATGGACCCTGTGTGATTAGCTGGTGAATGACTGCCCCCAGCCAGCAGGGCAATGCGGGCTTGGCTTTCTGAGCATGGCTACATGCATGTGATATCACGTGTATGGGTATGTATACACAGAGGTATGGGCGAGAGCGAGGGAGTGTACAGCATGTGCACCAGGGAAGGGGTAGGGGTGGAGCAATTAATACTGAGACACGGCCTGGTGAAAGACAGTATTTACATCAGCACTAACACTACCATAAATAGTCCAAGTCAGGAAAAGTGACCCTTTGCCAGGACTGCACCACAGAGGCATAGGCACCAGCATCTCTTTGGCCACCTGATTCCTTGCTACCAGCAATCAAAAACTACCAACCAGCAACTAACTCGGGTTCTTTGAACACACTGTGCACGTGCTCCCTCCCACCTCCACCCCACCCCAGAACCTCTTGGCCCTGCGTGAAATGCTAAGTAGCAGGGATCTCTCACTGCCTGAGCTCCCTTCTGGCAAATCACTCTGTGCACAGTGTCTGTCTGGGTGACCTGCCTGGAGAAGCCTCTCCCCACTAACTAATGAGCTGTAGTCCCTTCTAGCAAACTTTCACCCACATGCGTAGCCCTCACACACCTCAGTAGTTGCATTCGCTCACTCCAACAGGGCTGTTCACATGGGCAGGTTTGCTAAGGTGGGCCCTAGGGAAGCAGCTCAGGCATCTGCAGTTGGAGGAAACATTAAGCCTCACAGCACAACAAAATGAATTAAAAGGAACTAATTTAATTAAAAGAACAATGTTCCAACTGCTAATTGCACAGGTGAACAAACCCACCCAGGTAGAGTAGAGCCAGCAGCACTAAGATGTGTAGAGAGACAGTGCTGTCTAGTGGCTAGGCCCTGGGCTGAGAGTCAGAAGACCTGGATTCTCCTCTTGGCTCTGTCACTGAGGGTAAGTTACCTCCCCTCCCTGGATCTCTGTTTCCCCTTCCAAACTTCGTTGGGCCTGTCTGTTGAGATTCCAGGCTCACTGGTGCAGGGGTTGGGTTTTTATTTGTATCTTGTACCCATTGTCTACACTTAAACAATCACCCAAGTTCTCGACAAGCTCAGATGACAAGGATGTGCTATAGTCACTTTCTCTCTCTCTCTCTCTGTTGGGAATGGGAATGGAGGAATCAGTTTTATGTTTGCTCCTCCTTGGTTTCCAGCCAATTTCATTTGCTGGTTCCCAGGCTCTAGCTCCATATGGCTAGGTCACAAACACTGCAGGGGAAGCTTTTATTTGTTTGCTTGTTGTTTTTTGTTCAGTTGGTTCCACTGGAAATTTCTACTGCTCTTTGGTATAGTGCAAGTTAATTTTTCCAAACCTGGAGTGGCCAGTGGCCCCAGCATCCCTGTCAGCCCAACCCCTCCTCCCCCCAGACATCCTATATGCTCTATTAAAGGGATTGGGAGGGCTCCCGGAGAGTTCTCCTGTATACGGCTGCTGTTCCCACAGAGGGAATTACTGCTGCACTCCAGCACACAGGCTAGGGCGGGTTGAGGGGGCAGGGGGGTGGAGAGTGAGCATAACCATTTATTTAAAGACAGGTTTCAGAGTAGCAGCCATGTTAGTCTGTATCCGCAAAAAGAAAAGGAGGACTTGTGGCACCTTAGAGACTAACAAATTTATTTGAGCATAAGCTTTTGTGAGCTACAGCTCACTTCATCGGATGCATGTAGTGGAAAAACTGAATGTGTCCGATGAAGTGAGCTGTAGCTCACGAAAGCTTATGCTCAAATAAATTTGTTAGTCTCTAAGGTGCCACAAGTCCTCCTTTTCCATTTATTTAAACAGTGTGTTGGCTCTGGCTTTCTCCATGGTGCTGCAGCACATCCTAGTGGCTAAAGGGCCTTGTCCTCAGCACTCAGAGCAGCAAGCCACCACAGCGAAGTGGACAGGAGGGGAACAGGATCTGCTAGGGTTGGCCAACCCCTTTTGTACTGTGCTCAGGGGAGAGTGGTCCTTCCCAAGAGCTGTCCCTTGGCCTTTCAGCCGGATGACCTCTACAAGGCACAGAGCAGCAGGGCTCAGAACTGTGCTAACCATGACTACTCAGATCTCCTGCATTCTGGAGGGAGGATGGAAGAGGTGCATTTTGCTTACAAAAATGAATGTTATTGCGAGCATATGGAAGGTGTCCATCACCACTGCCTCCAGGCTTCACTGCACCAGGTTAGGTTCAACAGCAAACACAGGCCAGAAGAGAACATAAAGCCCACAACCCACATAGCCAGAGACAACGCGCAATTGTTGATGGGAGGGAGGGGGATGGGACACACAATTTTAAGGTTCTGGTGGTATGCAGTGGGGTTCAGGGCAGGGCATATAAACAATCGAAGAAATCTGGGGGGGGTGTATGACCTCACGCACCCACCCCCCAACACAAACAGCCTCTGCATGCAGCACTGAGCTGGCTAAGCTGAGAGGGAGGAAACTCAGCCAGTGCACGCTACACACAGTTTGAGGGAGGCCTGGACAAAGACAGGCACCTCATACCTTTCTCTGAATGAGGCCCTGCTCCCTCTTTGATGGGTGTCACGCCCTGCTCCTGTGAATGCCCTACCCCAGCATCCTTCAGAGGGGTGCTGGGCTTGTGCTCAGCCACTTCACTGGGCAGCTCATTCCCATCCTTGTTAAGTTTCAAGCTGCTGCCATCTCCCTCCTTCACCCCCTTTTCTTCAGGCTCTCCTCACAGCCAGCCCCCTGCACCGTCTGCTGCTCTCCCAGTGCAGGCAGGGGTGCAAGGCTGGTGATGGGATTGTCCCTTCCTTTGCCTGACACACAGGTACAGCCCAGGTTGCAAGAGCCTTTGCTGCGGCTGCGCTGCCAGCTTTGGCTGATCTGCTACTCGCTATCGCCTCCTAAGCCTCTTCTGCACCTAAGCAGGGTCCCTAGACCCGCAGAGCATTCTGCACAGACAACGGCTGCCATCTACTGCCCACAAAGGACTAGCTCACGAAAGCTGATGCTCAAATAAATTTGTTAGCCTCTAAGGTGCCACAAGTCCTCCTTTTCTTTTTGACTAAGAAAAACGTCCTTGGACGACTCCTATCTTCCCAACATTGAGACATACTGAAGAAAGGCGAGACTTTGCGTTTCTGCTCCAACTTACACCTTCCAACAGTCTCTCTGTTATTCTCCAAACTGTGATCCAAGAGACCAGGAGAGAATGCTGGCCCAGGCCAGTGGCTTAGGGGAAGTCTTTATAAGAAGTAAAATAACCATTAGCCACTGAGAGACAAGGTCTTCCTCAGGTCTGTGCAGCTCAAAAGCTGGTCTCTTTCACCAACGGAAGCTGTTCCAATAAAATATACCTCACTATCCATGTCATGTCTCTCTAATATATCCTGGGACCAGTGAAGATATACCACCACCACCACCCTGAATCACCTTTTCAGTTCCCAACATGCTGTTAAAATTCTCCCTCTCCTTCATGTAAACACAAGTCCCGTTCTCTGCTCCCCTCCAAATTCATCTCACTCCCTGATCCCGACTGCCCTCCCCACATTTATTCCAGACATAAAATGAGAAAGTCCATGCAGATCACAGCATTTAGAGTATCTTCACTTAACAGAGATGTCAAAGCAGTTAGTACTTTAACTCAGCCAGAAGGGAGGGCCCCATAGACTCCTGATGATCAGCATCAAGGCCTGGAAATCCCACCACATGCACATGCTGCTCTTTTGTGCTTTACACAACAAAAATAATATGAAGGAAGCACATGGCACTGGTGGGATCCAAGTTTAACTGTGTTTACTCATCTACATAGACATACCATGTTACACAACTGCTGCTCTGATTTGAGTCAGGCAGTTTCTTCAACACTAAACAGCAAGTGCCACGCTACAGGGCTTATAGACGCTACCCTACTTCCTAGCGACTACAATGTACATACCCCTACTGAGAATGGTGTAGAGGTTCTCAGCTCCTATTTCAAAACTAATGGTAAGGGATTTTTAACAGGAACCCTTGGCTTCCCAAGGTTTTCATGTTAACAGCCCTTCCACCCACACCTGCCTAGGACCCTGGGTGAAGAGGTGCCTCTGCAGCTGAGACTCCATGTAACATGGCAGCAAGGGCAGAACATGTGTGATGAAGTTTTGCTATTATCAGTATATTTAGAAGTAATCAGGGAAAGAGAACGGTGCCACACAATGGGTAGGGCAAGATAAGAAGGAGCCTTGCCATTACCACTTACAGGGGGCAGACAGCTATCGGGCATCTCTTCTACAAGCCCAAAGAGTCCCATGGTATATTATTATCCTGTTGCAAATATAATGGGTGGGAGACTGGCCTGGCTTGGTGCAAGCAGCTGGAAAAAAGTTCTTAGATACCTGAACTGTGCCCTGCCTCTCAGCCTCTGCTTGGGTGAAGTATTGCAGGAACCCTGTCTACGAACGACCAGAGGCAAGAAGTGAAAGGGACTGAGAACCTGGCACCCTGTAGCCCCAGTTCATTCCTCACCCCGCACTGCCATCTAGGGGACTGAGACTGCACGGTACAGCACCCAGGCAGAAGGTTAACAAATAAAAGGTACTGGAATTTAGAGGCACCCAAGGCCTCTGAACCCTTCACAAAAAAACCAGAGAGGCCCCAATGCCAGTGGGGCAATGTGCCTATAAATGGCTACAAGCCAGTAACCTCCCACTGGCCGCCCAGGGACGAGATACAAATGACTACGCTACTTGCCATTAAGGTCACAGCGCAATCAGTGGAAGCTATTGGCCTTCAGGCTGCATTGGCAGCTCCTTAACACCACTATTTTGAAAGTGGAGGGACAGCAGAGCAATGCATGCGCTACCAGCCAGAACCTCCTGCCTGCTGCTGGGCCAGTCTCTGTTCATGGCAGCTGAATGGAGCAGGGACAGACTTTGACTGCTGAGAGCCAGCATGGCCAGTGGGGGGAGCACAACACTAAGAGCCAGAAGCTCCCCAGTTCTGATCTCAGTTCTCCCTCTGACTGCTGCAGCTAGCGGCAAGTCAATTCCCCTCTGTACCTGCCATACAATAGCACTTCGGGGGAGGGCGTCACCAGTTGATGATCGTATGGAGCACTTTGGAAACAAATCACTACGTGAACAATGCACATTTTGGGGGAGGTTTTGAAACACACAAGGTAGCGGAAGAAAAGCGAGCATGCCTTTGTGTGTGTTTGCCCCAGGGACAGCTGGGTGAGCAGAGAGGTGGGGATGCTATTTAAAGGTGTATGACATCCCAGTTACACACTTCCTACAATCCTGATTCAAACCGGAGCCTACATGATCAGGGTGTCTATCATACAGCCTCCTCCCATCTGGGGGGCTCAGCACAACCGGCACAAGCTGCAGGTGGCTAGCCTGCTCACAAAAACATATCCCCTGCCACCCCACAGCCTGAAGGGGGGAGGGAGAGAGAGAGAGAGAGAGAGAGAGAGAGAGTGTGTGTGTGTGTGTGTAAAGGTGGTGGGGGCCCAACGGTGGATGGGGCAGAAACTGCACTTCTAGGGTTATATAGCACTCTGAACTCCCTGTAGTTTGTTTTGCATGCATCTGAAATTGGGATTATGGCTTGAGGTTCAGAAGCCAGAGGCACCAGCCAGGGAAGAAGCCCTATTTGCTTGTGCCACTAGAGAACTCCTCTCCAACTTGCAGGTGAAACTGGGTTCCTGGAAAGGAGACCACTGAGTGCTTCCCATCACACAGACCTCACACACTGACTCTCCGCCTCCCAGGTCCCTTGGTAGAAACATTCCAGCCAACTCAACAACTGGAACAGCTGGAAGCTGGGGCATGGCCTGATTTCCCCCTCAGCCGCAATTCAGAATGGGACCCCCTTCCCACCATACTGTTAGGCTCTGGTGTGGGATTCACTTCAGAACAGGGTTATTATTAGGAGAGAGCAGACGATGGGATGGCATGGAACACTCTGCTCTATAACCCCACCAGTCAGGATCGCCACTGCTGATAAAGCCTCCGCACTCTGATCCCATCCTGAATTCTTTCTGCCACTGCAAGACTCAGGAGCAGCAGCTACAGTGAGGGGCTGGCGAGAAGCACAGGAGTCGTTTTTCCAACACGAGTTGCTACAAACTACTTGACTTCATCTTTGCAGATAAAGGGAGTCTCCCTTCCCCAGGTTTCTCCAGCTCTGTTCCCTTTTGTATGTTTCCCGAGAAGGGGACGATCACATCTGGGCAGATGCTGGGAGCAGATGCCTAACAGAAGCCATCTGCCACTTTTTTCAGGGAAAAATAATCCAACACACTAGGACTTTAGTTTAATTAGCTGGAACTGGGTTTCTGAGTGCAGGCCTGAGCAGGAATCTGTGAGGCAGGAGGAGAGTATTTCACCTCCACTCATCACAAGTGCATAACGCACACTGCAAAAGCAGTGTGTTCACCAGCAACCCTCACCAGTGTAATGAGGAGACCCTCTGGACCTCTCAAACACTCTGCCACCTATCGGAGGGTGCTTAGCAATGTCACACATGAAAGTAACTCATCAGCAATGTGCAGAGAAGACATTGCAGAGATGCCAGGCCAAACGGGGTTTTGGTTTCAAGTGGTGCGCACCTGATCACATCAAATAGTCTTTGTTAGGCTGTACAAAACTGGGAACCACTCTGACTGATGGGCAGTGTCTGCTCAGGAGAGGCTCAGCACTGAAACAGCAGGTATCAGAGCTGTAAGGGGAGCACAGGTCTGGACCAGCAGGGGCTACTGCACTCTTGGGACCGAGGTGCTTTGAGAGAGTTATGTGCTAGGGGAAAGACATACAGCATCTGCCTGCACTATGCTTGGCTCTAAACAGCACTGTCAGTTCTTCATTAACCCAACTACTCGCCCATCTCTGAAAAAAATGCATCATACAGACTTTGGCTCAACTTCAGGGGACACAAAACAACTCAAACCCAACATGCAGAAACCAGAGCCCTGCCAGGAAATGAACCCTTCTCTGCAGGGATAGTCACCAGAGTAAGACACAATCACAGAGTTTTTCTAGTAGTCATCCATTGCAGAGCTTCTCTCATCAGTCCATGGCAAGTAAGAAGGCGCAAACACTGCAACCTCTGGCACCTGGAAGAAGGGACAGCAAGAGACACGAGCATAGGGAAAGAAAGGGCATTATTCACTGCCACCTTTGTTTCTATTCTAGAAACTCTTCAGCAAGGTGTTAGCTGTCAGGTAACCCCTTGATATTTTTATTAAATTGTCCTGAAAATGCTCACTCATTTCCCAGTTGCTGCTAGAATTATCAGAGCAAAGTGGTAGAAGTAGAGCGTCTCCCCTAGAACTATTAACTGGTATCAAAAAGTTTGGGAAATTTCTGATACTAGAAAAATTAACTCATCTAGTCAGTTCTACTGGGTAGGAGGAAAAAAGATTATTTCAAAATCTAGCAGAACTTTTTGGAGTTTACTGGAAGAGGGTCATTGCCACCAAACCTCATAGTTTGAGAGCTTTTTTTGAATAATAAGGAGAGGAGAAACCCCTTCAATCATATGCAAGATTAAGATATTAAAATAAAGAAAACAGATAGGCGGAAAAAGGAGAAAAGCTTATCATCACATAGAGTTTTGATAGGACAACTAACAAACAGGTTAGGCATCTAAATGTAAGAAAAAACAGAAGTCTGGACCTAAATGTGAGAGAATCAAAGACTTTAATCAACACTATCAATTGACCAGACAGAAGAGGAAGAGCAGAAGATCATCAGAATATGTGATCAAGACCACAAAAGCTGAAGAAAGCAACTGGTAGCCGGCCTCATCAATACAGCTTTAGGGAGTTCCTTATCTAGTAGAAAGAGAGAGCCTGAGACATGAAGCCTGAGCTAAAGTAGTAGTCAGGCCCTGCTAATATAAAGCAAAGTTAGCAAGTCAGGCTCTGTCTGTAGGCAGGCTCACAGACCCAGCAAGAACAGGGCTGGTATTGCAAAACCCCACACATTCCTGAGAAGTACGAGGCACAGGACACTCATGCAAGCACATTCCAGAAGGGTGGTAGCAGAACACCCGATACCAAGTATGGTACAAACACACTCCCCGAAGATAACAGGAACATGTTCACCTCTCTTAAAGATAAGGTCAGCATGACAGGGTGATGGAGAGAGATGTTTTGATCGAACCAACAAGGTAAAGGGTGGTAACTAACCACATCAGAGGGGCAATATGTAACTTGTTTGTATTGGTGTATAAAGAGGGGTCTCAGAAGGGGTGTCTTTGTCTGGGAGAATGGAAACCCCTGCCATTCACTGAGCTGGTATATTGTAACAGGCATACAATGTTAGTGGTCCTGTAGAGTCTACGGGATACTAGGACGGTACTTCATTGACAATAAACCTGGCTGGGTGCTTTCGCGGCTAACCCAAGCCATGTGGTCTTATTGGAAAGTTCGATCGAGGTCTGCTGTGTCAGCTATCTGCGCAGAGCTTGGACAGCATACACCAGAAACACACACAGCCAACAACTGACTATATCTTCATCAATTTATAATTGTGTACATACCAAATTTATCTTAAAGTTATAAAACATGTTTTATAAGATTTCTGTTATAAAAGAGTGGATCTGTTAATATGATTTTTTAAAAACAAGAATAAAAAAAACTCTTCAGTGGCACCAAAGGGTTGGCATCACCAATGCTCCTGATGTGCGTAGCCCCCATCCAAGATTACATGGCAGTGTATCTAGCAAAGAAAGGAGGATTTGAAAAACTGTTGCTTTAAAAAACATGCACATATTCTTCTGTGTGCATCTAATCTGAGTGTTCGCATGCGTGCATGTACACACACATGCATTAAAAACACTACACTGAGAGAACATGAAGGTGACAAACATAAGCACTGAAGAGTCAAGAATTAAGAGTCAAGAGTTAAGAATCTTAACTCTGCCCTCTACCATGAACACATTACAATGAATACTTAGATTAAATGACCACACAAACTCAATGAATACAACATTACACCAGTCTCTCTCCAGCATTAGAGTATGTCCACACTTGAATTCTAAGTAATCTTTTATCATGTATTACACACTCAACAATTGTAAATTCTAGTGTAAGCTCCACACAACAGTTTGTTTCATGACACAAACCACTGTTGCTTGTCAACATTTGTGCCTTGTCTATGCTAGACTTCACAATCATGTGAGTTAACACACAACTAACAACAAGTGTAGATGCATCCTAACTCACAGGTCTAGCACCTCAATGTTTTTTTGATTCTACTTTCATTGCCATAATGGTCCAATCCATCTTTATTGACTTTTTCCGTGATAAATTATTCTCCCTTCAGTATGCATTTTAATAATTTAGACAGAAGCCAGGTATTAGACACATTTTAATTTCAACCATCAGCTAAACATTCCTTAGGTGCAGCTCAGGGGATGAGGCAGTTAACTAGGAAGCTATTTTATCTGTACAGGTTGGTGCCGTACAGAAGCCAGCAGGTTTTCGCTATCACTCTATGTTGTTATACTTCCAGGGTGTTCTGTCAGAAGGGAATACTGAGCACTTCTGCACAGGACTTTCCTGGATGCTGCCTGGCCTACACCCAGTAGCGCACAGCCCATGCATGGGGAGGATTTGTATTACAGGGGAGATAGCACTGACTCCTAAATTTAGCTTGCCCAAAAGTTTATCACAAAAGATTCTTGTGACCTTTTTTGTGCAAGTCTCCATTGTTTGCAACTGCCCTTTGAAATGTGGCCGGGACAAAGCTCCGAGACTAGATGTGCCTGTCACTTGTCCCATTCCACTCAGTCTACAATATAAATGCATAAGCAGTACAGGAACACCAATATATCATACCAGCAAAGCGCTCCTACTGTGGACCTAGGTAAACCAGCAAAGCTACACTTTGTACTGAAAAGGAGTACGTGTGGCACCTTCTCTAAGGTGCCACACGTACTCCTTTTCTTTTTGCGAATACAGACTAACACGGCTGCTACTCATACTTTGTACTGGTGTAGTAAAATCACCACCCTGAACAAAAGAAGCTACCCTGGTAAAGCACAGCATTGCTGGTGTAACCGCATCTACACTAGGGGCTTCTGCCGGCACAGCTCAGAGTCAGGACTCACTTCTCCACATCTCAGTCAGACGTAGCTGTGCCAGCAGAATTGTGTACTGTAGACATAGCCTGGGTTATCTGGAACCCCACGGTGAAGCTACGATGGAAGCATACAGGGAGGAAGGGATGAAAAGGGAGTGGGATCGACTTGATAGCTGCTCCATTTAGTTTGCACCTTCTTTGCCACTCTGGAAAGAAACAAACGACCTGAGAAGGGAATGGAATGCTATGATTCATTACTCCTGATGTGTGATGATGGCTTAATTATTTTTCTAACTGGGAAGAGACACTTTCTGGCAGCAGGTGCAAATTAATTCTCCGCTGTTTTAAGGAGCGATCGGCCCAGGACAAGCGGAAAACTGGAAAACCTAATTAAATCGGGAGCCGAGTGGAATAAATGGAGCGAGGAGTTTGTTTGCACGATGCTGATGGATATTAACTATTCCGGGTGAAGGCACCAGGGCTCCCAGCGGGAGACTAGAGCTGCCTCGGTGCATTCATCCCCCCAGTTGGGCCTTGACAATCGTACAGGAGGTGTTGTGACAGTAACTAAGTGCAACTACTGTGCATACACAAAGCCAGGATTCTTTCCAGAAGAAGCATCATCCACAGCCCTACATGGGCTGAAGGAAGAAGGAAACAATTAACAGACTGCAAAGCCAGATACGCAGGCTCCAGGAATCTCACTGGGGGTTCCTGGTCTTGTGCTCAGAACTGATGCCCCCTAAGTGAGACAAGAAAGTATCGTCTAATTATTGGGAGCTGTCTGCAGATTGTCGAGTCCACTGAACAGTGGAATCCAACAAAAAAATCTGCCCCCTCTCTGTTACCCTGGAAAGAGGGTTTTGTCTGGTTTCAGGACCCCTCTCTGGCTTCTGGATCTCCCATCCCCATGGTCTCCTTCATGGTACTGATTGTATTTAATTAGGCTCTCTCATTTCAGCTGCAGATGCAGTATTCAGTTTAAATACAATAGAACAAGGTCTATATATTTGCACACACTTTTCAAGAGATTGTCAGAGCACCTACTGTACAGAACCATAAGACAGACCCAACACCTAAGGGTTTTCCCAAGAGGGGGTGGGGGGAGCAGCCTGAGGCTGATTCTGAATTTTGTTAGCTCAATGATCAGAAAAGGGAGCTTATGTTGAACAGTTGCCATAGAAACAGTGGACTTTATCTACACTTCCCTAGAATGATATTGGGGTTCAGTTCTTTTGCCTGCCCTGGCAGTCCAACGAAGCCCCATTCTGATTCCCTTGTCCACCCCATAGGTTCCTCAGTGTCCAATCCCAGTGTCAGATGCACCCATCTCTGGTGCACAGCTGGCTGTGTGTTCCCTTAGGGTCTCACACAGCTCCCTGCCCTCCAGGAGCTCTGCTCATAGACCATTATTCGCAATCAAACAGCTGCACTATATATAATGATTTCAATCAAGTCCAGCTAACGGCCACATCTTAGGGCATCTGGAAATAGAGAGCAAAGGGCTCTCCCTCGGCACTCACTCCCCCATTGCTCGTGGTTAGCTGTGCTTTATATAACATTTGCAAATTACATGCCAAAGACAAATAAATGACTCCACCTCCTCACCTCCACAGCATCCCTCTTCATCTCCCCTCCCCATTACAATGCCCTGACTGTCTCCTGACACACTCCATGCACCCCCTCTTCTCCTGCTTCCCCCCTCCCTCAGAGTCCCCTTTCAAGACTAGCTAGCACCGTAGCTCTGTTCCATGCCATCCAGTCCACTACATGCTCAGCAGACTCTTTCCCAGACTCTTCCTATCCCCACATTTTCGACCCCCAATTCCATAACTGGAGTCGGTAGCAGATTATAATAAACTTTTACAAGCAATTGGAAGTTTGCTCTGTATGCATGGGCGACAGCTCTGCGAGTGCTGGCCCGGCCACAGCCATAGGGAACAGGAAAAGAAAAAAAGAAAGCAAAGCCTGCCTGCCTGCTATCCATAACCCCTGTCTCCCAGGATGTTTGGAGATCTGCGCCATTTCCCCGGTTGTACTCTTCCCTCCCACTGAAAGGCCCCTCTCCTCAGCCAATGCAACAAACCAAACCAAACCAAACATGGTGTTTCTAGGCCTGCCCATTCTAGGATATCATGAAGGGCAGCCCAGAGCAGGGGCAAAAAGGGCAGTTTGGCCCAGCTCCCCCCAGATTGAGTGGTGTTGCAACCCTGCTCACAGGGCTGCTGTGCCACTCAGGTTTTGCCCAGGCCCTCAAAAACCTTTATGTAGCACTTATTTATTTATTTAGCAAGTGCACGGTCATCTAGCCAAGTGATGGCACCTTCAGAGGCATGATGCAGTTCTTCTAGGCCACCACTGAACCCAGTCAGCAGGCATTCCTCGACAACGTGTCATCGTCTGTGCTGTGCCGCAGCTGCACAAACGGGTCGATACTGGTTGGCTGCACAGAGACCTTGCCCAGTCCGGAATGTGCTCAACAGGGACCATTGGCGATGGGGCAGGTCAAAACCACGGGGGCAAATTGTGGGGTCAGCAACAAGGGACTGGCTGGGGATTATAACAGATATCCATTCCTCTCGCCAGAGTGTTTCTGCCCTAACATCCTGGCATGGCGGATGGGCGATGTGACGGCAAACGTGCAGCTGGTGGTTTAAAAAGGTCATTGTGCAGTGGCAAGTGCATTGAGTTGGCGCAAATTTCCCAACTAACTTGCCAGTGGCAACCTCTCAACTGATATAAGGAGGAGCAATATTGCTCAGAACTGGAAGCCATGGGAGTTGAGTTGGACGCAGGGTGCCAGAGATGATGCGCATGGTGGCACACAACTGTTGTGACAAAGCTCTGTCCTTGCCTCCGTGGGTCCTGCATGTCCTGGTGGATTTCGCTAGCCTCAGAGGCTCACTGTGACCCTCCATGTAACCCTTCTCTCTCTAGAGACAATGGTCATAGTCTACTGAGCCATTTTCATCATAAGCCAGCGAGGGAGGTGAGGAGAAGTTATCCTTCCTTGCACAGTCTCTGTTGTCTCCCAGTCTCAGTGATTAATCAGGGGATAAATGGGGGCGGGGGGGAGCCCAGGCTCCCTCCCACCCTCTACTCCGGGCTTCAGCCCAGGGAACCTAATAGTATCAGCTATGGTAGCTGACCTTTTAGAAATATGACATGTACAATTCCCTGGCCTACTTCCCCCACAGCAGCCCTCACTTTCTCAAGCTCCACTTCACCCTTACCTCAGGGCCTCCTTCCTTGTGCCTGATAATGGTGTGTACTACTCAGCCTCTCCAACTGCGCAACTTCTTCCCACAGCTCCTGACATGCACACCCAACAGACTGACTGGGAGGCTTTTAACTAGTTTCAGCCAGCCCCTGATTGGCTTCAGGTGTCCCAATCAACCCAGCCTTCTCCCTGCCTTCTGGAAAGTTCTTAATTGGCCCCAGGTGTCTTAATTGACCTGGAGCAGCTGCCATTTCACTTATCCTGGTACCAGGGATTTGTTTAGCCTGGAGCCAATATATCTGTCTCCCACTACTTTTCTATAGCCATCTGGTCTTGCCCCATCACACTGTGTATCCACCAGTTTGGTGTGTGATGATCAACTCCAAACTGGTGTGCAGTACTCCACCACTGAATACGAGGTGGCAAGAGCTGACGTCTGCGGAGCTGGAGCACAAGCACCCCATGACAAACCTGCCTGTTTGCTAAGAAGATTGTTGCGTGTCTTAATTTTAGTTGCCATCTTCTTCAGGTGGGCATGGTAACTCAGCGTGTGGTCTAAGGTCACACCTAGATAGACCGGTTCTACTTCATGCTTCACCTTCTGACCATTCAGTTCTCGGGTTGCGCTGGTGTGATGAAGATGGAACAAACTGGAGACCGTTTTTATGATGCTTGGCTGGAGGTGACAAGTCTTACAGTAGCCAGCTAACTTTACCATGTCCAAGTAGCATCAAGCTCGTGGAACGACCGGGCCTGGGTACTGCAACAGTCGTCATCTGTGTAAATGAACTTTTGTGACTCTGTGGTTGGCAAGTCACTGATATAAAGGTTGAACAGGGTTGGAGAAAGCACAGAGCCCTGGGGTAACCCATTGCTCTATTGTCTCCAAGCACTTGTCTTCTCCCTCATATGGACTCTGAATTGCCTATTGCAGAGGAACAGTTCACTGATTTCATGAGCCAAATAGAATGTGAAAATCTTTCCACGACAGCTTTTAGGGAAACATTCAGAGCAGCGGCACTTTACACCTTCTTCCTTTATTTTTAACAAACTCCCAAAAAAACTTGCCCTGAGAGGAAATGCAGAATTTCAAGGAGATCTGTTATCTGTTTCTTTTGGCGGCGGGGAGAGTGTGATGGGGTGTGGTGAGGAATTAAAGGAAAAACAGACCTATAATGGGAAACTGGCTCCAACTTTCACCAGACAGCAGCTACCCCATCTCATAACTACTTAACCAGGGGCGAGGCATTGCTCCTAGAGACAGGTGGTAGTTAGGTTTCAGCTCATGCCTATGGTGCCACTGGGGTGACACTCTTATAATTACATGGCTACAAATGTTGAGCCTAGTTCATCTGGCCACAGGGATTCAACTCTAGGGCAGCTCTGGGGAGCAGATTTTTCTCAGCATTTGTGGTCCTGGATTAGAAAAATCCTGGTTCTCTCAGAGGCCCAGAGAGAGCACCCAGGGCTTGGGATGCTGATTAAAGTCTCTGCAGCATCCTGCTCAGGCTGGCAAATGCAGTTCTGCGGTGCATAAGCAGCTTGGAGGCACTTGCTGTCCGTCACTCTGACGAGCTCTTGTGCTAGCACATCCCTGGCTGCCCTGTGCTATTGCTTAGCAGACCTTAAAGCCATAGAGAATATTCAGCACTCTATATTCACAGAGAGTTGCATGAAAAGAGTCAGGCAAGGCCACAGCTCATCTGGCCACACACGTCTATCACTGTGGAAATGGGAAAAGGTGACTAGACAGCTGCTTCCAAGCCCAGAAGATACAGAACTAAAAATGTGGGGAAATCAGCTGCAGGAGGTTAAATGGGGTCCCTCCGGCAATTCTGCTTGGTCTTTCCTCTACCCAGGAATAGTTCCACCAGATGAGCTAGACATTTATAGGTTTCAGAGTAGCAGCTGTGTTAGTCTGTATTCGCAAAAAGAAAAGCAGTACTTGTGGCACCTTAGAGACTAACAAATTTATTGGAGCATAAGCTTTCGTGAATTACAGCTCACTTCATCGGGGCATGCATCCAATGAAGTGACCTGTAGCTCATGAAAGCTTATGGTGAGATAAATTTGTTAGTCTCTAAGGTGCCACAAGTACTGCTTTTCTTTTTGTAGACATTTATACTAGCCCCTGGCAGACCCAAGAACCTTTTGCGACTATTTAGTCCCATTCTCTTCCTGCTGCTGCTGCTGCTAGTGTGTAATAGCCCAGGCTGCCATCCTAGCAATGGGTACCCACCCAGAGTTCTCCTGCCATCCCCCAGATGCCAACACAGAGTTACCCTCCCAGCCTTCCCTTCCCCAATTTCTGAATTGCACCTTTGTAGCTGTTCCAAATTGGAGAGGGAAGGGGTGAGAAGCAGAGGAAGTGGAAGCAATGCTGGGAGAAAAAGCCTGAATGTCGTCTTGTTTTTCTGTTTCTCCCATCATTAAATCCCCTCTTCATCCCTAGGAGTTTGGAATTACATACAGGTTAATATGTTTCTGGTTCCACCCAAATACAGCTAATTAACAAACAGGTCCCCTCAATTCCGTTTAATGCCTACACATGTAATAAAGTTGCTGCAATTACCTGCTTCCCAAAGCCATTACAAACCACAGGAAATTAGCTGTAGCAGGTGATAAAAACATTCTTTTATAGATTCACAAAATAAGCTGATCACAGGACAATCAGATCCTTGCCCTGCAGTCCACAGCATGCCCTGCATTCACAAGGGGTCAAGACCCTTCATCTTGCAGCCTATTTACTCCTCTTAAAGACGAGATGGGAAATATCTGTTGGGAAAATTCTGGGTTTATCCTGCTGTGTGGCTTAAGTTCAAGTTCTGACTCACCAGAAAACTGGGCTCATTGTTCAAGCTCACACATCCTGCGCAGTCAACAAGAAACCAAGCCTGTAATTAGAATGAAACCCACTAAAGCAACAAGGTGAGCCCCAGAGATTAGTGGAACACTGTCCCTGACGGGCAGGGTTCCCAAGTACCTTGGCCATCTGCTGTATAAGCAGAACAGACAACTGGTTCTGGCCCACATATACATGGAGACCAGGACAAACCTGCTACACCCAAGACTCCTCCAGCTGAGCACACGCCAGAGGCATGCAGGGCAGAAATACATGGGGGCACACTAGGGTTGTCAACTTTCTAATCGCACAAAACCAAACACCGCTGCCCTTCCCCAAGGCCCTGTCCCTTCTCTGAGGCCCCGCCCCTGGCTCCATCCCCCTCCCTCCATTGCTCACTTTCATTGGGCTTCGGCTGGGGTGGGGGAGAGGGGAGGGCTTTGGGGTGGGGTCAGGGATGAGGGGGGTGGGATGCAGGAGAGGGCTCCGGGCTGGGGCACGGGTGTGGGCTCTGGGGTGGGGCTGAGGATGAGGGGTTTGGGGTGCAGGAGGGGGCTCAGGGCTGGGGCAGGGTGTTGGGGGGGGTGCGGGAGGGAACTCCTGGTTGGGGCAGGGGGTTGGGGTGCGGAGTCCTGGCAGCGCTTACTGCAGCTCCCAGGAAGCGGCTGCCAGGTCCCTTCAGTGCTGCCTATGAGCCAGAAGGACCTTGTGGCAACTTCTGGGAGCCTTGCAGAGCTAGGGCAGGCAGGGAGCCTGCCTTAGCCCTGGGCACTCGCTGCGCCACCAACCAGACTTTTAACGGCCCTGTCAACGGTGCCAACCGGAGCCACCAGGGTTCCTTTTCGACGAGGGGTTCTGGTTAAAAAACGGATTCCTGGCAACCCTAGGGCACATAGAAAGGGTTAAATCTGCCCATCAGTGAAATTCCAGAGAGAAAGAGGGGACAAAGTAAAGCAGGAGTAATGAGACTGGTCCCCAGGGTAGAAAGGCACCTGCCTGCTTCCTTGCTTCCCTGGCACAGAATCATTTCATAGATTTCCAAGGCAAGAAGGGATCATTATGACCATCTCATCCAACTTCTTGCATACCCCAGACCAGGGATCCCCAACCAGAGAACCTAGTGATTGCTGCAGCAATCTAAACAACTTGTGGTGGAGCTACACCATCTCTTTTAGGAAGCAAACCAGTCCTGATGTAAAGCATCCATCTGATGGAGAATCCCTAAAGTTTCCACTCAGAGGGAGTGCTGAAAAGCAAGGACAGAGTGCACTCCCACCAATGAGGAGCACAACTGGCATCAAGGAGGTGACCTGTAGAAGCATGGAACAAACTTCCCTGCTTCCCAGCACAGGGACCAGGCGGAGTTCCCAAAGGTTCCCAGTCACACAAGGAAAACCCAGTCAGAGACCAGCAAAGAATGATTCTTGACCTAGATGCCTTTTTTAAAAACACTCATGGACAATTTTCTTGTATGGCAATAAAATACAGAGAAGATGCCAGGGACACTGTCCACATTACTATGTTGACAGCTATTCATAGAATCATAGAATATCAGGGTTGGAAGAGACCTCAGAAGGTCATCTAGTCCAACCCCCTGCTCAAAGCAGGACCAATCCCCAATTAAATCATCCCAGCCAGGGCTTTGTCAAGCCTGACCTTAAAAACTTCTAAGAATTCCACCACCTCCCTAGGTAACACATTCCAGTGTTTCACCACCCTCCTAGTGAAAAAGTTTTTCCTTATATCCATCCTAAACCTCCCCCACTGCAACTTGAGACCATTACTCCTCGTTCTGTCATCTGCTACCACTGAGAACAGTCTAGATCCATCCTCTTTGGAACCCCCTTTCAGGTAGTTGAAAGCAGCTATCAAATCTCCCCTCATTCTTCTCTTCCGCAGACTAAACAATCCCAGTTCCCTCAGCCTCTCCTCAAAAGTCATGTGTTCCAGTCCCCTAATCATTTTTGTTGCCCTGCTCTGGACGTTTTCCAATTTTTCCTCATCCTTCTTGTAGTGTGGGGCCCAAAACTGGATACAGTACTCCCGAGGAGGCCTCACCAATGTCAAATAGAGGGGAATGATCACGTCCCTCGATCTGCTAGCAATGCCCCTACTTATACATCCCCAAATGCCATTGGCCTTCTTGGCAACAAGGGCACACTGCTGACTCATATCCAGCTTCTTGTCCACTGTAACCCCTAGGTCCTTTTCTGCAGAACTGCTGCCGAGCCATTCGGTCCCTAGTCTGTAGCGGTGCATGGGATTCTTCTGTCTGAAGTGTAGAACTCTGCACTTATCCTTGTTGAACCTCATCAGATTTCTTTTGGCCCAATCCTCTAAATTGTTTAGATCCCTCTGTATCCTATCCCTACCCTCCAGCGTATCTACCTCTCCTCCCAGTTTAGTGTCATCTGCAAACTTGCTGAGGGTGCAATCCACACCATGCTCCAGATTATTAATGAAGATATTGAACAAAACCGGCCGGAGGATCGACCCTGGGGCACTCCACTTGATACCGGCTGCCAGCTAGACATGGAGCCATTGATCGCTACCCATTGAGCCCGACAATCTAGCCAGCTTTCTATCCACCTTATAGTCCATTCATCCAGCCCATACTTCTTTAACTTGCTGGCAAGAATACTGTGGGAGACCATGTCAAAAGCTTTGCTAAAGTCAAGGAACAACACGTCCACTGCTTTCCCCTCATCCACAGAGCCAGTTATTTCGTCATAGAAGGCAATTAGATTAATCAGGCATGACTTGCCCTTGGTGAATCCATGCTGACTGTTCCTGTTCCACTTTCTTCTCCTCTCCTCTAAGTGCTTCAGAATTGATTCCTTGAGGACCTGCTCCATGATTTTTCCAGGGACTAAGTTGAGGCTTACTGGCCTGTAGTTCCCAGGATCATCCTCCTCCTTCCCTTTTTTAAAGATGGGCACTACATTAGCCTTTTTTCCAGTTGTCCGGGACCTCCCCTGATCACCAAGAGTTTTCAAAGATAATGGCCAATGGCTCTGCAATCACATCCGCCAACTCCTTTAGCACTATTCTCTAGCAACTCACAACTGGCAGCTTCACTCTGCCCAGACTGAGATGCCAGGCCCTGAAGTCCAACTGTAAATGTTCTTTTGGAATTTTAGCAGCTACCCAGCTCCCTTCCCATAGGTGCAAATACCTGCTACTCCATCTGTGCAACAACCAAGGCATTTGCATTTGATGCTCTTGGCAAATGAATCCAACTGACATTTGCTTTGCAAATGGAAGGCGAAAGGGTGTACATAAACAGGGGTTCACAAAGTGTCATGAGGTTCACTTGCTAGCCACTGGGACCCTGGGTTCAAATCCTGAAGGTGGTGATAAATTTGTAAGTCTTAGGCTACCCCTTAGAAAATGATATTTCTCCACATCACACAACCACAATGTCATTGGCAGAACTGTGTCAGCCCAGAACAGGAAGACGCCAAAGAGTGTCAGAAGTCAGGATCGAGATGCCCTGGCAGAGCTATGTTGGGGCAGATGCCTGGCTTGAGGTGGTGCTTTTAGTCACTCTGTTTCATGAGCACCAGTCATCATTTCAGCAACCCAATCCAACGACAATGGGCATCATTCCCAAGAGCCCAGAGTACCCTCCAGTGACAAAGAGGAACCCTTCCACACAAGAACTTCTGGTAAATGTAAATTGGGAACAGCCTCTCAAAGCAGGACGCAAATCACTGTAAACAAAGTCTCTGTTGCTGTGGAAACCATTAAAAATAGATTCCCCACACTCCCCCCTTTGTGCCGGGTTTTATACAGCTGGGTTCCTTCATTCCATATTATTATTACTTTTTAATTATGAATAATTTCCTCCCTTCTATAGGAAGATGGATTAAAACTCAGAACTTTCCAAATGAAGCCCCTTTAAGATGTATTTCAATATGCCAATGAAGGCAAGCCCAGATTCTGTAGTGTTTATGCCACAGAGTAAAAATCTCTCTGCAATTAACCCTTCTCATTCCATGCTTCCTCTTAGCTTCTCTTTTTGTCCACCCAGGAAGCTAGCTGGCTTTCGCCTGCACCTCAACAAAGTTTGCTCAAGAACAAAATCAAACAGAAACACAGGAACTATGACACTTAGGGTGAAGCCCCTTTCTGCAAAGGGATCAGCACAAGGCCCAAGCACCACATAAGTCCCTCTTCAACCCTGTGGAGTTTGAGCATGATTGTATTATTGTCACCCTTGCCTGCCCGCTTCCCCTCCACTCCTGTGTGTCTGATATGACCCCCTACTCACTAGGTCCAGTTACATTTAGTGTGTATGCTCTTCAGGCCAAGGACCCTGCATCCCTTGGTTTATGAGGCTCTCAGCATATCAGGTGCTCATATAATAAGAAACACTACCACTGTTGCTCAAGGCTTCACACCCACCCACCCAGTGCCCCCAGCACTAAGCTACCCACAGAACAAGGATCAAGCACAGAGAGAGGTGGGACAGGCTGCCCCAATGGGAATGGTGCTGCTATCCTCCTGTCTTACTGAGGAGAAACAAAATCCTATTTAATGGTTCTGTCCTGGAGCTTTCTTCTGAGGATTGGGATTCTCAGCCTTAACCCTACAAACCAGAGTGGGTGTTTGCAGCAATCCTCCACTTTCCTATCATACCCCCTTTCTATACAAAACTCAGTCTAGCCCAATAAAATGTCTGCTTTAGCCTGGCTCAGCCCAGAGACCTGTTCCAAAGCCTGCAGGAACCACTGAACCAACCATTGTTTGCACTCTGCAAGCCTCAGTACAGGAAATTCTCCCAATCGGGAATGATGCCAAAGGACTGGAGCACACTGAACATCTGTTGCCCAGCATCAGCACAGCCAGGAATTCAGGAAGCGATGTGTACACATCCCCCAGTGCAGCATGCCTGCTAGCAAATGGAAATGCAAGGCTCTATCCAAGGGTGAAGGAAGAGTGAGATCATGAAAGCTGCTCAGTTATCCTGTGGCAAATTATTTACCAGGCTTTAATTTTAGATTTAAGTGAATTTCATGCTGACAAAGGGTGCCAGATGGACAAACACTGGTAACCAACACTCTTTATCCCCAGGACAAAGCAAAGGCAGCAGGAGGGCAAGCTTCCTACACACTGCCCTGCCAATGTGTTTCCCCTTTGCCCACCTCTAGGGATGAGAGGAGAGTTCAGTCTCCATAGTCCATTCAGTCCCTAAGCTCAGCTGAATCTGTTAAATGCAGATTGTGCAGGTGGGTTGTACAAGGTGGGCAACTGTCCATGAGACACTGGATTGAGATTATGAAGAGATCTCGCATACGAGTCACTAAACAGTTGTCTGCATGGTCAGAATGACAGAACAAGTTACAAAGCTCAAAAGCTGCACAAATCTCAAAGCCCTCTACAAACCAGCTCCAGCTTTAGAGAAGGGAGGGAGTGCTCCGGTGCCTTCCAGAGCAGGGGGGTCCAAATGGGGCTGTGTGTACCACCGGTGGTACATGAGCTCGATGAGCCAACCCTTCACTTCATAATTTGTTTAAGAAGGTGGTACATGAACTAAAAGTTTGGAAGCCACTGTTGTAAAGCAAGATTCTCACAAGAGTTGGGGACTTGATTTCATTACCTCCTGTTGTCTCTCTTAGATCAATTTTTAGTGCACTGTCTCATGACACCCACCTGTGACGAAGCGGGACTGTTCTTAACATTCCCTCTGAATATTGTGGGGGTGCCTCAGTTTCCCCATGCAGTTCTCAAGTATCTAGGTGGTGGGATAGGGTGTATGATCATTGCAGAGCCCTAGAGGGCAGGTGTGGGCAGGGGTCTGGACACAGAGAATGGCCGACACCCTGTTTCCTGGCAACTGATGGCCTGGCCCTTCCCCCCTGCCAGGTGAGAGAACAAAGGAACCAGGTGACCTCCTGGCCCAGAAAGGGACAAAGCCCAGAGGAGGGGGGGCTGGAGAGAGTTTCAGTTTGGGGCTGGCTGGGGACATGGAGTGAAGTGCAGACAGGGTTGTCTGGCTCACTGCTCCCCAAAATGGACCCGGCTGAGGGGTCCTGTTCTCTGCACCTACAAGCTCTGTGTTAGACCATGTTCCTGTCATCTAATAAACCTCTGTTTTACTGGCTGGCTGAGAGTCACGTCTGACTGCGGAGTTGGGGTGCAGGGTCCTCTGGTTTCCCCAGGACCCCACCTGGGTGAACTCGCTGTGGGAAGCGCACGGAGGGGCAGAGGATGCTGAATGTTCCGAGGTCAGACCCAGGAAGGGGGAAGCCGGGTAAGCTGTTTGTGCTGCGGACAGGCTGCTCCCAGAGAGGAGACTTCACCAGAGTCCTGCCTGGCTTCGTAGGGAGCAGTTCCAGAGCATCGCCTGGGGACTCCATAACACCACCCCCTTTCTTGCGCAAATCCCCATGCACCCCAACAGAAACATGGAACCCCTTTACTTTCAGTAATGGCAGTTCAGAGGTCAGTTTCCTCTGTCATGGTCTGACTCGTAACTTTGGCCCCCCCAAGTAAAAATGCTGTAGAAATATTATTCAGAGCTGATAAGGCCCTAAGGGACCATTGTCTGAGCTCTTGTAGAACACAGGCCAGAGAACCTCCCCAGTAATCTCTGCATCAGGCCCAGAATTCCTGTTCGAGCCACAGTGTATCTTTTGGACAGATAGTGTGCTTCAAGAGTTGGAGAATTCACCATGTCCCTAGGTAATTTGTTCCAATGACTATAATTACCCTCACTAGTATAAACATTCACTGTATTTGTTGTCTGAATTTGAATAGCTGCAGTTTCCAACCATTGGATCTCATTAAGCCTTTTTCCACTAAATTAACGAACCATCTACTATTAGAAATCTCTTCCCAATGTAGTTATACTTTTAAACCACCAACAAGTCACTTCTTAGCCCTCTCTTGGATTAAACTAAACTCCCTATGGGGCAGGTTTTTCAGACCTCAAATATTTTTTGTAGATCTTTTCTGACCCCTTTCCAATTTGTCAGCATCCTTTTTGAAGTATGGATACAGCATCCAGTAATGGTCTCACTAATGCCATATATAGAAGTCATGCCACTTCTCTACTCTTACTTGCATATTCTTATCATGGGCATTCATCATACTCATCCTGAGTATGGGCTGCCAGGGGAAGCATTTTAACAGCCAAGGACACCAAGTCAAAACCTACTGGCCTGAGTGGATATGAAAAAGGAGCCCACTCCGGGCACGTGTCCGGGACTTAGTCACCGAGGCTGAAGAGATGTTGCTCTCTTGGTGGATGGAGGCTCTGAATCCTTTATGCTTAAAATATTAGCTATTAAAATATTTCAGCAGCAACTACAGCAAAGACAGACACATGATTTGTTCTTTGCATCCAGGCCCAAGGAGTTTGGAGGGGAGCCAGAGGCATCAGTAGGGAGCCTCCGTGCCCCAATTGTTCTGGCAGTGTCAGTTTCATAGACGCAAGCTCCCAAAACACCACACCTTGCTGGTGATTGGATGGGGAGCAAGGGAGCAGAAGTTCTCCGTCCCCTCAAGTTGATGCAGTTGTGGCATCAGCAGGACTTCCTCTCTCCTCAGCTTGCTCAAATAACAGATCAGGCATTTTTGTTGTGAGCAGATAGGAGGAGAAGCAACTTGTCCAAATAAAGCAGAAATGAAAGAGCAATACCCCCAAACTACTGCAAAGTACGTTGGGAATTCATCTACACAGGAGCTTGGCAGCCAAAGAACAATAGGAACCAAGGGGTTTATCAGGGCTTTTTAATACAGAAAGAATCTCTGGTGTGTTTCAGCTTTTCAGAATCATCAAACAGCCTAGCAGGAGGTGTGGGGATTCGGGGGGGGGGGGGGAGTCCCCCCTGGAGACACCTCCCACTAACACTCCGAAAGCATCCGTGTGGCACTTGTACTACTGTGTAGCTGAAGAGTTCACCAGAGACATAATATACAGCCTCTGCCTCCTCAGCTCAGCCCTTAAAGGCGCCCAGCTAAATTCCCTCTGGTCTCCAACAAGGCTGCATTCTCATAGGACCCCTGCTGCTCTTGGACTGCAAACTGGGCATTCTCTAAAGAGCTGAGGAAGAGCAATGTGAAGCTATGTGCTCTTGGTGATGCTGCTGGCAGGCAGGCCACACTTGATTCTCTCTCACACCCGCAGACATTGAAGGAAAGCAATTTAATACAAGCCCCACCATACTAGTACAGACACCAGTTCCATTTGATAATTCTCCTGCAAACCAAGTGAATGAGGAGACAGAGTTTTTGTTAATGTCCTCATTAAATTAAATCATCCAAGAACAGATTCTGGCCTTTGGATGAGGGGTAAAACAGATTTGCAAAAGGCAGCAGGCCAGGGGCAATACTCACAGTTTGGCTGGACCCAGACAGCAAATCCACTCCGATCAGACCTGCCATTGGAAAAAGAGAGAGGGGAAAGGTTTGTGCTGGGAATGCTGCAAGGCACAGAAATCTCACAAGTCCTCCCTTACCTCCAAAGGAGAGGGAGAAAGCAAGCAGTATCCTTCTCAGTTCTGGGTGTGTCTGGCAAGGAGAGGAGGGGGGAGACAGAACTTTCTACACTCTCAATCAGATGGGGGCCACAATCCAGCTAACATTGCAGCCTTATTTAATTCACAGCAATTATATTTGCATTCTGCTAGACAAATAGATTTTACAAGCCCTCAGTTAAATGTGGGTAATTATGGCTGCCTGCGTCAGGGGACAGCCCTGCCCGGGCTCAGGAGGAAGAAGCACATCCCAATTCCACTAATGCTGTAAATTAGCAGGGCAGCAGACTAATTACCAGAGGTTTCATTTCCCCCCCACTCTCTCCTCTTTCTGTGGGCTATTGCATTCTCCCTCTCCTCCCCACTGTGTGCATGTGTGTGTGTGTTCAGGCATATGCTGCTGTTAATGGGGCTTCTGTCACTTCATCTGCTGGTGGAGATTATTTTATCTTGGGAACCCTCTCTCAGTGTCAGACCAGAGACTTTCAACTCTAAATCATCAACGGGGGGAACAATCTGCTGTAGGGCAACAAAAAATGAAAACGTCAACTTTTTGGTGGCAACTGTTGTGCTCAGCAGTGTTCGTGATGAAGGCTCTGGCACTGATAAACAAGGGGGAAGGGACCCTGACAGGACCCGGCCTGGCCTGACAACTCAGGGAGTGGGATGGCTCCATGCACACATGCTCAAGGGCAGGGGTGAGGCTGCAGTCATTTATTACATCATGTGCATGAAGCCGAGACAATGCAGGATTGGGACCTGCAAAGGGATGGGGGCAAGAGGATGAGGGGGAGCGATGCCTTTAGCCATTATTAAATCTAAGTGGAGAAGAATGACAGGTTTCAGAGTAACAGCCGTGTTAGTCTGTATTCGCAAAAAGAAAAGGAGTACTTGTGGCACCTTAGAGACTAACACATTTATTTGAGCATAAGCTTTCGTGAGCTACAGCTCAAATGCATCCGATGAAGTGAGCTGTAGCTCACGAAAGCTTATGCTTTAATAAATGTGTTAGTCTCTAAGGTGCCACAAGTACTCCTTTTCTTTTTGGAGAAGGATGGAAAGTCATTGTGTGAATCCACTGTTAACAGAAGGTGCCAAATCTGCTTCTGTCTAGTGTGGGGCAGAGGAAGTCCTTGGAGCAAGCTGTGGGGCACACGGTCTTCTCCCTGTACTGGGCAGAGGGATGCATTATGGGGACAGAACCAAGCATCATGTACATGGTGCTTGACATCTACAAACACTAACTATTCTTCATACACCCCAGGAAGGAGGGAGGTCTTACCACCATTTACAAATGGGGAAACTGAGGCACAAAACAGAGGAGTGACTTGCACCAAAGGGCAAACAATGAGCTGGAAAAAGAACCCAAGAGAGTCCTGGCCCCAGCCCAAGGCTTAGCCCACCAGACCTGGCTGTCTTCCTTCAATTATGCCCCTCCTGAGTACACAGCAGCTTTCACATTGTGCAGCAGTGGGATTTCAAAGCCAGATGTCACAATCCTTCCTTGATGAGGAGTAGCCAGAGAACTCCTTCACTTTGTCCCGTGGTGGGCAGGGAGGAGGGTGACACCCTATGGCTCATCCCTGGGCCTCAGAGACATTCTCACTTCCCACCCACCTGACACTTCTGCAATTGAGATTCAGTTAAGCTGTACAGAACTGCTGCTCCCTGCTCCATTGTCCACACACGCAGCACCACAATAATGATAAATAAGAAAAACAGAATGAAATCGCCACATTTTTCAAAATGATCTGTCAAAATAAACCCATGTAATCTAGTGTCATTAGGCCCTCTTGTCCCACAGATGACTATGTTGTCAAATATCAGGTAGAGGGATCTCTCCCCAGCTTCCTATCAGTCTCCTTCCCCCCTCCCTAGGAGGCGAGAGGGAGATTGGCTGGATGGATACAGGTTTCAGAGTAGCAGCCGTGTTAGTCTGTATTCGCAAAAAGAACAGGAGGACTTGTGGCACCTTAGAGACTAAGAAATGTATTTGAGCATAAGCTTTCGTGAGCTACAGCTCACTTCCACTGCATGCATCCGATGAAGTGAGCTGTAGCTCACGAAAGCTTATATTCAAATAAATTTGTTAGTCTCTAAGGTGCCACAAGTACTCCTTTTCTTTTTGGATAGATACAATTTCAGCCAACCCCCATGCTTGCAATGTATCCACCACCAACCTGAAAGCCTTTAGGGGGCCGAACAAGTGATGTATGGACCCAGCACTGTCCACAATGATTTATTAAAATAATACCCAGATGAAGTTAGAAAAGATACAGAGTGGGGCTGCTGACTTCCAGCCCCAAACAGCAGGCGGGAACACAGGGCTGCTGCAGCACCAGCACCAGGAAGAGGGAAGCAGAGAAGCTGCTTTCTATATCCTATGTGGATTCTGTCCTGGGGACCTCCTGGAACCCCAAGGTGAAGACAGGAAATCAGGAAGCTCCTCACAAGGCTAGGGTGAGGGCTCCAAGGTAAGGCACAGCCCTGGAGCAGAGAAGCAGATTTCAGGGCTGGGCTTGTGCCCTCATACAGGGAGCATTAGGCCAAACTTGAACAGCAGTGAGCCCTAGCTCTTCCCAGCCCAGGGCTACTTGCTGGCCTAAAGGGGAAAAATGTCCAGTCCCTAGTGTCGTATGCAGCGTTGCTGTAGCCATGTGGGTCCCAGGATATTAGAGAGACAAGGTGGGGGAGATCACATCTTTTACTAGACCCACTCTTGTTGGTGAGAGAAACTAGCTTTTTGAGCTGACACAGAGCTCCTCCTCAGGTCTGGGAAATGTACTTAGACTGTTCACAGCTAAACACAAGATGGACAGTTTAGCATAACTAGTTAGTGCATATTCCAAGGGCCCGTGCAAAGTGAAGTGGCCCGTTAACACTTCTGTAGTCACGGGACTAAAAGGGGTTAGTGGGTCACAGATTGTTACTGTCCAAGTGGACAGATGTTTGCAGTGCAAACCCACCATTGCTATCAGCTCTAACTGCCTCCTCCCGTCCCCTGCTGACAATCTGAGCAGAGGTGCTAAGAACTGGGAGTTTGAATTCTTCTCCCATCTCTGAAGACTGTTCCCTCCAGGGCAGACCCGAAGCACACTGACAGGGAGCGCTGGTGGTGAAATGTCCTGCCTGTTCTGGGGATAACTAGAGGACTCTAGTTTCCTGGGCTGGCCCACTCCAGCCTCTTTCACCAGCTCTGCAATGCACCCAAAAATGGTTTTAAACAGCTTATTTACACTTACAGTGTTGGAGCAGCACAGCTGCACCACTTAGCACTTTAACGGACACACTCTTTGCCGTTTGGGATAGAGCTCCCCCATCGGTGTATTTAATCCACCTTCTGGAGAGGCGGTAGCTATGGCAGCCGGAAAAGCTCTCCCGCAGACACAGAGCTGCCTACACAGGGCAGTACGGTCAGTCTGTGTTGCTCAGGGGTATGGATTTTTCACATTCCTGAGCAATGTAGTTACACTGATATAGGTCTGTAGTGTAGATCAGGCCTATGTCTACACTGCAACGTAAGCCTGTGCCTGAGCCCGGGCTCGAGCCTAACCCCCCTTGCGCCTACACTGCAACTGCGCTAACACAGGGCTCGGATCCAAGGTCCCAAGACCCTGCAGGGCTGGGGGCTCTGAACTTGAGTTAAACTGGGAGCCAGATCCTATTGCTTTTCAGTGTAGATGCAGCCCGTAGGCACCGACTCCATGGGTGCTCTGGGACTGGAGCACCCACAGGGAAAAATTGGTGGGTGCTCTGCACCCACTGGCAGCTCCCTGCCCCAGCTCACCTCCACCTCCACCTCCTCCCCTGAGTGCACCTGAGTCTCTGCTTCTCCCCCTAGCTCCCAGCGCTTGCCGTTGCAAAACACCTGTTGCAAAACTTTACACCTCTGGTATTGATCCATATCATGAAGCCCAGAGTGCATTATTTTCTTCAGACTAAATGGATGAGTCAGAAGTAGATGGCATTGTCTGCAACTCAGCAAAGCCACAAGCACAAGGCAGGGTGCGAGGGCTCACATATCGGCATTCCAGATCCCAGTCTGTTGCGGATTTGCCAGTTTGCCCAGCCCTTGGATGGGTGACGGGAGGGGAAGGGCTCAAGGAGCCTTCTCTAACCCCACTTCATGCACACTCTCATCCTCTGCACTCAGGGGCCTGCTCCCTCCCTGCGTCCCTAAAGGGACGGGACTATGCCTACATCTACCAGCACTGCAAGATCAAGTGTCAGAGGGGTAGCCATGTTAATTTGTATCCACAAAAACAACAAGGAATCTGGTGGCACCTTAAAGACTAACAGATTTATTTGGGCATAAGCTTTTGTGGGTAAAAAACCCCACTTCTTCAGATGCATGAAGAAGTGGGATTTTTTACCCATGAAAGCTTATGCCCAATTAAATGTTAGTCTTTAAGATGCCACCAACTCCTCACTGCAAGATCAAGGTGCTCCAACTAACAGGCTATTGCAACACTTTTTAGCTAGTGTAAACAGACCCTAAAAGGCTTCTGCTGAGTTGGGCTCTGCACTTTGCTGCTCCACCTAAGTTCCTGCATTACCTAGGTATGCTGCACACGGAGCAGAGATCTGCAGGAGCAAGTCTCAGAGCCCAGGTCTACAGACTCAGGCTATGGTGCTAAAAATAGCTGTGTAGATATTTGGACTCAAGCTGGAGATCAGGTGCTGAACCCTACCAGCTTGAGCCCAAATATCTACACAGCTATTTTTAGCACAGTAGCGTGAGCCCCGTGAACTGGTCTGTAGACCCGGGCTCTGACTGCTGCAAGTTTCTGCTTGCTGTGCAGATGTACCTCTAGATTTCAGTGTCCACAGCAGCTTTTCATGAGGACTTAGAGCTCCTCCCAGCATCAGCTGACGTGGGCCAGAGCAAGGAATGGATCAACGCTTTCAGGAGGAATGCAACTCCCTCAGTATCCCTGAGGCCTCAGCTACACTCAGGGGTTAAATTCTTAAATTATTTCCCGCCCCTGCCCCCAACATGCTATAAAACCGCCAGGGCCTACTGTGGGGATTGGGGACTTGGGGCTTCAGCCCTGTGAGCCCTGGCATGGCAGGGCTCCAGGCTTCAGTCCTGGGGTGGAAGGGGTGGCACTGGGGCTTACGGCTTCAACCCAGTGCAGGAGGCAGCACCAAGGCTCTGTGCTTTAGCCTGACAGGGGGTTGGCATCGGGGCGAGGGGCTTCAGCCCTGTGAGGCGTACCAGGGCTCCCCATGGGTTTGAAAATATTTACTGGAGCTCTGCTCTGGACAGCTCCGGCTGAATTTAAACCCTGGCTACACTACAAAGGCACCCAGGCTAGGATCCAAAGCTCAGGAACCATTTCAGCCTGTGGCATGCAGAGAGAGAATGGGACTGAAACAATTCTGAAAACTCCTCTGGAGACTAAGTTGTGATTCCAAGCAGGCAATCCTGGCACTGCATGTTCCACTGGGGCTCTCATCTATAGAGAAAGCTCTTACAGCATGTACCACACCAGGTAAGCCTGGCCTGGCCCCCCACAAGCTGCCCAGGCACCCGAGAAGCACTGCCAAGCCAGGCAAGTCACACAGACAAATGTGCTGCACATACAGGTATTGTATAATGGAGGTACAGCATACAAACAGGTGTGTTGCATTCCCTGGTATGGCTTGGCTATTTAATTACTTATGGCCCTCCTCACTACAGCATCCACAAGCCTCCCTGGACAATATATGACCCCTATCCACAGAACCACATAAGGTGTATACAGGGATTTCCACAAAGGGTATTGTTCAGGGATGCTACATGTTCCAGGACAGCACAGCTCCACCCCGTTCTAGTACACTGCACGGACAAGCATGCTGCATACTGAGGTCTGCCCCAGGTCTGCCATGGACTTGTGCTTTCCCAAAGGGCCCATCCTCCCAGGGAACACCTAGCCATTTGTTTCACCCCAGATTCAGTATGTGAAACCCTTCTTAGTGCTCTGCCCAATCAGGTCCTTCAGGCCAGCACCAAGCCTGCTGCCTTTCCTTCCTCTCTCATGCAAGAGCAGCATGTCACTAACCTTTAAATACTTTTAAAGCAGAGATTCCATGTGAGTGACTCCCTCTCCCCACTCTTCCAGAAATATAAAGAGCCCATTACATGAATAATGTTCAGTAGGAAAGACGGCTGAGGGACAGGAAAGCCTCAGGCTCCTGTGAGCAGCAGCTGCCAATCAGCATCACCCTTAATCAGTCTGCACTGGGGGCTAACCCAGGCCCACAGGCCCAAGGATGATTGGGAAGGCTGCTCTTTCGTGCACTGTACTCAAGTGAGCAAAGCCATGCCAGCGCTCCATCTGATCCTCATTTCCTTCCCCCACCCTCCGCCAGGTAGAGCTTTTATCTCTTACCTTCCAATGCCCCTATACACTAACAAAGGGACACAGCCACTGTCAGAGCAGGTCTGATGGGTTGGGTAGGGAGTCCCAGGCTGAAGGCACCTGCAGGCCCTAGCCAGGCTGCTGGCACTACCTTAGAACAATGCGCTCTCACAGCTATGATTTGCCTGGGAGGGAAGTAGAGCTTCAGTTGACAACAGCTGCAATGTCTTTGGCTCAGCTTTGATCCTGCTGATCAAAGGGGGGCATGGGCCAGGACTTTGAACGTTTGGGACAGCTGATCAGCTCTCACCCCACTTCACAAGGGATTAGAGCTAGCTGAGGGCATGTGTCTGTCTAGGCACTCAGCTTACCCCAGAAAGCGAAGTAGGGCATAGGAGAGGGCGGGGGTGGGAGGCAGTCAGTCATGGCAATGGCAATGGGAGCTTTGATTTATTTATTAAAAGCAAAAATTAGATATCCCAAGAGAGAAAGAGAGGAGACTCAGGGTTATCTGGGCAAAACGATAGGGCCATGTGCTTTGAATTGTTCCAAGATTAGGAAGTAGGGGCCACCAATGCACACCCCCAAGAAAGAATGGACCATGTGTCATTCTGGCTTCGTCCTCTTAGCAGCTGGAGAATCGTTGTTTCCCCTTATTTAAAGGGCACTGATCTAACCCCTGGGGTTTGAACAAAGCAGGAATTTATTTACTTAACCCAAATTCACTGTATTTTCTACCTGATCAAAATAGGACTCTCCCTGCTTGGGTGCCAGAACCCTCAGTGAGGTCTAAAGCAAGCGAAAGGACCCAGCTTCATCTTAATGACTGCACCCTTTATAAAACCCCACCAGACTGTACTTCCTCCCCATGCTACCAGCTCCAGCACCTGCTGCTTCTGATACATGCAGCAGAGTTTTTCCCAGAAGCCATGGGAGGCAACTGGGGAAGTTGTTCACACCAGCATCACAGTCTCTTTACACAGTACCATGCGGGAGCTGGTGCTTTATACACCTGCAGGAGCATAACATCTCTGCCCCAAAGAGATTACAATGTGGACTAGCCAGACACAGCAGGGCAAGCTGACCATGCCAGAGGAGACACTGGCATTTGAAGGCTAAGTGGCAGACAGGGGCATCATACAAAGGGGTTTAAAGAGGTGAGGTAGGGCACTTGAAATTCAACACAAGGCCCTACTTGCTTAGGTGGGACTTGAGTGGTGCCTAGGCCTTGTTCTGGCCCTTTGCACAGGGGCATGTCACCCCAGAGGAGTATGGGCTGGGAGTGACACATACCTCCAAGTTGGTGGAGGCAGAACCCAATTTTGTGCTTGTCCCTAACACTTTGTCTGTTCTGCCAATCCCTGTTCTGGGCGAGGCCTGACCTTCCATGTCCCTGAACCATCCTCCCCACCCTACTGCCTTTCCATTATTTTAATATTACTGCTCACGTTTTCCCTCCATCGAAGCCAGGGCTGCCAAGGTAGAAATTTTGCCTGATGAAGTGTCCCAGTGGCTGTGAAACAGGAGCCGGGCATGATAGATCGCAGGAATAAAGCTGAGAGAAGGAAGAGACAGGCAATCGGCAGGGACTGTCTGTAAATCTTGGTTCTGATGGGGCCGGAGATGAGCTGGTTAGTTTATGGGTGGGTGTGAGAAGCAGCAGAGAGGATAAGCTGATAATGAAAACAATGCCTGGTTTCTGATCCTGCCCCACAGCTGGTGTAGGATCCTGGCTGGCAGAGAGAGGGAGTGGAAGCATGCGATACACCACTGATTTTTAATGAAAGCAAGTAACAGACTGAAAGTCTAACACACCAGGTTTCTCCTCCCTTTTTTCCTGGGCTCGCCCCTTTGTCCCCAACCTGCTCTGCCTTCTCCAATCGGCATAGAGCAGGAGTGATCTTACAGCAGTGCAGCTGCATGGGTACAGCTGTGCTTCTGTAAAGTGTCTGGAGTAGACATGACGTAAGTGGCTATTCACCCTCCCCCATATACACAGCAGAACTATGTTTCCTTCTCCACACAGACAGGACCTGCTGCTCTGCTCCTGGGTGGTGGGACTCTTCCCTCTCTGCATGTCCCCGGAGAATGGGAATATAATCGCCTTCCCATGCACATATGTGCATGCATAACGTCCAACAACTCGGTCCCTGTTCACACTTTCCCTCATGGTAGAAAGCACACAATACAAGCTGAGTGAGATGCTCTGCCCCTGAAACAAGCATTTCCCTCTTGGACAGCCTAGTGCTGTCTTGTATCTTCAGGAATTTAGACCTACATGGGAACTACCCTTTTCTTTTGTATCAGACAGCCACACATTCTTGCACAGAGCACTCACCCTACACCCAAAACAAATTACTCAAAGATGGGGCTAGAGCATGTCTCTCTCTCTCTCTCTCAGGCAGAGCGCATCCTCAAACCCTGACAGATCAGAACCACTGCCCAGAGTAGTCTGCACAAACTGATCATTCCTGAAAGTGCTGGTGAAATGCCAGCCACGTGGCTCTCAGTGTTAACCCTACCCAGCCTGTATTCGCACTGGCAGGGGACGTGGTCTAGTCCTTACAACAAAGGAATGGCAGTTAGGACTCCTGGGCCCATATTTCTAAAGGTATTTAGACGTTGCTATGCTCAGCGTTGCAACAGCTAACTGATTTTGAGCCTAAATCTCATTTTCAAAAGGGATTTAAGCACTTAGGAGCCAAAATCCTATTGACTGTTGATGGGATTTAGGCTACGTGCCTAAATCCCTTTTGAAAATGGTTTTCGGCTCCTAAATCAGTTAGGCATTGCAACGCCAAACTCAGCAACTGTTTTCAGAGTAGCAGCCGTGTTAGTCTGTATTCGCAAAAAGAAAAGGAGTACCCGTGGCACCTTAGAGACTAACAAATTTATTAGAGCATAAGCTTTCGTGAGCTACAGCTCACTTCATCGGATGCATCCGATGAAGTGAGCTGTAGCTCACGAAAGCTTATGCTCTAATAAATTTGTTAGTGATGAAGTGAGCTGTAGCTCACGAAAGCTTATGCTCTAATAAATTTGTTAGTCTCTAAGGTGCCACGGGTACTCCTTTTCTTTCAGCAACTGTTAAATACTTTTTAAAACTGGGCCTTGGTTTCTACTCCCAGCTCAGTCACTAACTCAATCTGTGCCTCTGTAAATGGAGCAACATTCCCTACCTCAGAGGGAAGCTGGTGTGGCATAATTCACAGTTGTTACAATGCTTTGAGATCTTACCCACTATCGGATCTAAGCACTGGCCTGGAATGGAAGGGGCTCTAGAAGGGAAAATTGTCATTACTGTTTATACCTTTGCCAGTGCTGCCTGCATGCCTATACCGCTACTGAATGCAAGGCCAGGGCACTGGGCTGAGGACAGCGAGTCAGACCAGGGGCAGGCCAAGAGCCTGAAGTCAGGGTTAGTCCAACACTTTCAGGGTTACGTATCAGAGGGGTAGCCGTGTTAGTCTGGATCTGTAAAAGTGGCAAAGAGTCCTGTGGCACCTTATAGACTAACAGATGTCTGTTAGTCTATAAGGTGCCACAGGACTCTTTGCCACTTTCAGGGTTGTTTTATTCTTCCTGAATTCACTGCTGCAAGTAAGCCTGCACATCCACTAGCCACGTGCAATATGCAAACACTGCCCCTTTCTTCCCACGGCTTGCATGATGTCAAAGGAACACAACCAGGATCAAAATGGACCAGCTGCCAGGTATCATGCCAGAAAGAGGCAAGGTGAATCAGGGTGGGTGCTGGAGCAGCCTCTGCAAAGTGATAACTGTGGCAGCAATAAGAATTTGTCAGGCACTTCTCTCCCTGCTGTCAGGATGCCAGGTAAGGGTGTCCTGCTCTGTTATGAAGAATGAATGCCAGCTGGTGTGGCCTTATTATTACATGTTAGCAACTACATTAGTGAGTAGCATAAGACAGGTCTGTGGATGAGATTAAATGCAGGGACCTGAGACAGGTAGGGGTGTGTGTGTGTGTGTGTGTGTGTGTAAGTGTGTAAGTGTGTGTGTGTGTGTGTGTGTGTGTGTGTGTGTAAAAGGATGGAGGGAGAGGCAGCAATAGAAAAATGAGGGGATGGACCAGACTGCCTGAAGGAAAGCTCAGTGTATGTGTGCGAGCGCACACGCACACTCGCCTCCCCTACTGATATGTCAGAATGATTAAATGCAGAATGCAGGCACCATAATGGTTTCATCAACTTCGCTACTTTTTATGAGAAATTTGTTCCAATCCCTTCACTCTCCCTGGCTGCTGTCATTTTAACTGATGCCAGACCAGAAGGAATAATAATCATGGTAAGAAAACTTTGAACCACAGCAAGTGACTTCCCAGAGAGGTGGACGGGGATCCGAGAAAACTTATTTTGCAGGCAGCTCAAGAACTACCTGGAGATAACATAAGGGCCTCTCTGCTGAAATGTTCCAGCCCAACATTCAGTGTTACAACAAGACACTCCCGCACAACCAAATTCTGGGTGAAGTTTAGTGCTCACCACACTGAAGCACACATTGCTATGGTGAGAACCCCATAGCTCCTATACTGCCTCCTAACCCATCCTGGAACACTCTTCTGTTCCAGTCCTGGGCCCAATTCAGCTCTGTCAACACATCTCAATCGTACCGTGCAGCAACCCTGCTATCCTAGTTCAGTCCCACATGGCTTCTACTCTGCACCCTGCCACTCTGCTGCTGCCCCTCAGTCTGAACGTGCAGCTCCCTTTGCTATTCCATCCCTCAACACTCCACCAAACCTCTGGCGATGCCTACAGCCCCCCTGCTATTCTAGCCCTGGGGTCCCCACACACAGCTCTGCCAATGCCCTTCCACCCCAACCCATCTGACATTGCAATCTTGAACTCCCACAACGCTGCCCACCCACCTCAATTATGTCCTACACCCCTGCTTGACTCCTTCCAGCCACAGCTTTGCCACTTAACTTCAGTGCTTGCCTACTTAATCCCCTGTTGTTCCAGTCAAGAACAACTCGGAAGCAGTTTGGGTCAATTGGGACGGTTCTAGGATATGCACACAAGAGCTAAGGTCAGAACTAACCAACTCATTTCACTCCTGTCAAGGTTTAAGCCCAAGACTTGAGCAGTGACAAACTAGATCATTAGTTCAGTGTGCTCCATGGCACCGCCTCCTTCCCAGCACTGCTCCAGTCATAGGGTTTCAGGCCAGAAGGCACCTTCTGCAGAACACAGGCCAGAGAATTCTACTTCCTGAATTCAATATGGATTTAAGTACATAGTAAAACATCATACGTGTTAATGGTGACTAGCAGCCTTCAGACAGCCCTGCCAGCTAGCAAGTGACAGCAGAAATCACCACCCAAATGAAGGGCAGGCAGGCTAAATGTGAAATGCAGGCTCTGACCAGGAGTGTTACAGCCACATTGCATGACCAGTTCCATGTCCTCCAACAGAAAACAGTAAACAGAGCTGCATCCTGGCACCAGAACAGGGCAGAGATCCACAGGAGGTAGGAAAAAGCTGCTCAGATCTGTTTTTACCTGGCTAGGGTTTAGAAACAGGCCATTATCCCCATGGAATATCCCCATGGAATGTATTTGTTTGGGAGTTTGATCTCCTCCCAGAAATGTGACCCAGCTGGTGTTGGTGAATGAGGTGCTTAGACCTCATCAAAACAACCTTTCCAATCCAATTTCCTAAAAAATAAAAAATGTTGGGGGTGGGGAAGGGAGGAGAATAAACAATTGATCCATCAGTTATAGTGAGACCTAATCCTCAAAGTAGCAGTCCCGCTACAGAGACTCTTTCCAATCGTTACTAGAGATCTATGTACCAAAGGGCCATCTTCCTGACAGGTCTTCACAACCAACATGAAAGGAATACAGATCCCTTGGAGCCCAGGGAGTGAAAATGATGATCCCCATTATCCCGGAAATGCTCCTTTCCTTGGGGACACATTTTGATGGTGGTTCAAAATCCAGATTGATCTTGATCTGACATTGAAACTTTGTACAGTCAGGGAAAGATGTTGCCAGCTATTCATCTCTCAGAAAGGACTTGCTAAATCTGTCTCTTTCATGGGCCTTCAAACATTCACAGAGCTTCACTCCTCATGCCCAGCTATGCCCTGATGAAAGCTCCCAGAGCCACAGCAAAGGACAGGAAGCATCTCATAGGCCTGAACTAACCCTGACATCTTCTCAGCCAGAGGGAAGGGAGAGATCTGGCTAACAAGCAAGAGCAGAAGTGCATTGCTGGAAGAGGAGGCCCCCCCATGGGCCTCTTCTATTTACACATTTCATGCAGCATTTCACACCTCTGAATGAAGGCATCGAACAGCCTTCCAGGCTGCTCTGCACTTACTAACTTATCTGATCCATGGGCCAGTCTGCCTGTTGGGGCAGGGGTAAGAGAGAGCAGACAACTCAGTTCTACACACTGACACAGGTGGTGTCTCCTTTGAGGCCTGGGGGAAGAACTACAGGGAGAAGTGAGCCAGAGACAGCAGCCCATCAAAGCAGCAAAGCAGGGACCTTCACACATTCAGAGAACTTTGTAGAATTTTTACTGTACTGGACTGTCTCTGCCCTGTGCCGATTGACTGTCTGCTCCAGCCCTTCCCCTCCATCGCAGTCTCTTCACTTCAGATTCACTCCACACCTGTCCCTCTCATCTCTTCTCCCCTGCCCTGCCCACTACACCCATTCCCTTCAATGTCCCCCCACCTTCACTTTTCTTTCCATTTAGCTGCTCTCCTTCTAACTAAACACATCCCAATACATGCATTAAATTACATTAAAAAATGCTGGCACTAACACACCATTTGGTGCTGCTACAGTGCTCCCTCTTATGTGTCACATCCCTTCTCCCATCCTGTGTCTGGGATATATAGACTGTAAGCTTCTTGGGAGAGGGACCATCTGCTACTCTGTGTTTGTACAAGGCCTAGTACAATGGGGCCCCATTCTTGGTTGGTCCTTACACACTACCGTAACAATCATCATCAAAAATATATTTGCAAAACACACAACCAGTGCAGAACTGGGCATGTTTCCTCATCCATAGACTGAGCGTGTGCACACACCCCCAGGCAGTACAAGGACATTAACTCAAACAGCTATTGCAAAAAGAGAAGGAGGACTTGTGGCACCTTAGAGACTAACAAATTTATTTGAGCATAAGCTTTCGTGAGCTACAGCTCACTTCATCGGAGTGAAAGCTTATGCTCAAATAAATTTGTTAGTCTCTTAGGTGCCACAAGTCCTCCTTTTCTTTTTGTGGATACAGACTAACACGGCTGCTACTCTGAAACCGGCTATTGCAAAGTTGCTGCCTTGATTTTTTCCATCATGGGCCCTTTGGGAAAGGAGTAAATGAGAAGCCTCACCAATGTGACCATGGGAGGACTTTCCCAGCAGGCTGAACAGGGTGGCACTCGGCAATGAAATGAAATGCCAAATACATTCTCATCCGCATCTCTCCCTCCCCATCGCATACCAGATATCAAGTTTCAGTTGCGGCTGCACCTCCTGTAAAGCAAGGCCATACCAAAGGCCCAGTTCCCATGCCTCCTCCCTTCCCTGAGACCATCCAGCACAGGCTCTCTCCCAAACTGCTTCCTCCTCTACAGTTTGCAAACTTTGCATAATTAGCAATTAGCTCAGTATTCATCATTTAGTTAAATGTGACTACCTAGCTGCCTGTATTGCAGACACCCCAGCCTCTTTCCTACACCCTGCACCCCCCACGGGTGGTCACTCGGTGGAAAAGCATAGGGCTGGGGGCAGGAGGTACACCAATGACCATACACCAACCCTGGAGAACTTCAGAGGTCAGTATAAACAGTATAAATGCATCTGATGAAGTGAGCTGTAGCTCACGAAAGCTTATGCTCTAATAAATTTGTTAGTCTCTAAGGTGCCACAAGTACTCCTTTTCTTTTTAGTATAAATAGTGAATACTAAGACAAGAGCAGCCAAGTGAGTGGAGCCAGGAGAAACCATGACAAAGAGGCAATGGAAGGGTTAAAGCCATCAATCAGTGCACACACTTGCCATGTCCCTGACAGGCAGTTACCCTGCCATTATTTAGCAAGGTCAGCACACTTCCACTACACAGCAGAACCTCAAAGTTACAAACTGACCTGTCAACCACACACCCCATTTGGGACCAGAAGCATGCAATCAGAAGCACAGTACAGGGCTGTGTTAAACGTAAAACTACTAAAAAAAAAAGGGAAAGTTTAAAAAAAGATTTGACAAGGTAAGGAAACCATTTCTGTGCTTATTTCATTTAAATTGAGATGGTTAAATGTAGCATTTTTCTTCTGCACAGTAAAGTTTCAGAACTGTAACAGGTCAATGTTCAGCAGCCTGAAAACTTTTGAAACCACCATAATATTTTGTTCAGAATTAAGCACAACCTCCATTCCCGAGGTGTTCGTAACTCTGAGGTTCTACTGTACAATCAGCCTGCTCATTAATTAACCACTCATTAGCCTAATCACAGCTTTCTCATTTCCCACTGGGGAGTGAAGGGGGGGCAGAGATGTCAGCACAGCAGAATGTCAGGCTCAAAATGCAACTGAAAGCCTGGGAGACAGGAAATTTCCTGTACCCACCCAACCACACAGAGGCAGTAGTGCCCACCCCTCCCAACACCAGGCCTGGGTACTCCCAAGCCTCTCCCGGCACTGCATAGTGGCAGGTAAAGGTGCAAATGCCTAGAGACAAAGGGACACAGAGGAAAATAGGCAAGGGCAAGGCAATGGCCCATATGTTTTGAACAGAGAGAACCCAGAATCTGCTGTTCGGAAGTGGAACTCGCAAGCTGCTCACCTGAAATTCCCCAGCCCATTTGCTGTACTGTTCCCAAACCCTCCTGCTGATTTTGGTCTTCTACAAACTCTTTGGAAAAAATCTACAAAACCTGATGCAACCTCCCCTGCCCTGTCCCCTTCTCCCGCGTCCCAGTCAGCCACCTTCCTAGCTTGCCTCTTCTAACCCCAGTCACCTGCCCCAGGTTTCTTCCCCTCACAATACAAATATGCCTTGTGCACCTCTTGTGCACCCCACTCCACCAATTAGCATCCTATCTCAACTCACTGAGCCTGCAGTCTGCATCCACCTGCTCCCCAGTCTTCCTTACCTCCCACCCCAGCCTGTGTGTCTCACCCAGCTGTTAGGTCTCATCTTTCAGATTGTAAGCTCTTTGGGGCTGGGACCGTCATTTATCATGTTGGAGTGGCACCCAGCACAATGGGGCTCTGATCTGGCTGGTCTCCACACACCACCTCAATACACGTCTAATAAATATTAACTTATGAGACAGGGACTGCGTCTTCTCTCTAACTCTGTACAGAACCAAGCACAATGGGGCCTAAGGCACAGTCAGCTGTACACACAACCACCATCATCAGGCAGGCAAGTGTGTGCACTCACACCTCAACATCACACACAGACACACATGTATGGTAAGAGCATACATTGACAGGCCATTCAGAATTAGTTTTAGCTTCTGAATTGGTATTAAGATAACCAGTGTTTTACAAATCAATATTCACAGATGTCAAGGAATGTTTTCTAGGAGTGACTTGCGTGGGGGTGATAGGTGGGAGAAGTGAGGGATGCGTCATTGTGCAGTGAGCATGCGGACTGAAAGGGTGAAGGGAATAGAATGCCCTTCCCAGCTACAAAGTCAAGTTGGCTCAGTCCTGGTCACAGGGTAAGGACTAGAAGCCGTTGGGAGGAGAAGGTTGATGCCACTGAGTGGCTAGCAGGATTGCATGGTCAGGGTTCCGTGCTGACTTAGGCCTGATTTGCCACCATCCTGTACTTTGTGTGTTTACTTACCCCTGTGCAGAGTGAGTGTAAAAAGTTACCAAACCAAAATAGTAGCATCTTACACCCATTTACCCCAGGAATAACCGACACTATCAGGCAGTTGAGATCCAAGCAGAAGGATTGCCCCCATGCTGGAGCTCATCTCAGTTCTGGATGACATGATATTTAAGGGCCAATATTTGTTGGAAACTAAATTTGAACATCTGGACAGCAAATAAGGAAAAAATGCATTGGGAAGTTTGAGTTTAAATGTCTTCGCATGCTAATGCATACACCTCATTGCTGCCCGTGTGGGTAACAATCCCACAAAGAGCCCAAGGAGCCCTTCTCTGTGATCTCTGGCCCTAACATGCAAGGGTGCATTTCTCAGCCTCATGCCCATGGGAGCAAGGGCAAGCTGCCCTACACACTGGTACAGCTACCAGCAGGAATACCTGCTGTGAATAAAGGCTCTGGAAGCAGCTGCCATTCTGGCGCTTTGCTCCCAAGAGCCTTCAGGTTTAGTTTAGCCTGCTAGTGGGAGGAGGGCAAGAGACGGCACTTAACTTACTTCAAAAATAGATCAGACACTCTGCCATGGAGCCATTTTATTACAGCCGCCTCAGGTGTTTGGCTGGTGACACCTGTGAGAAAACTTTTCTGCCTGTATTTTTAAAGCCGGTGTGGAGAAGAATGGACAAGGATAGCACAACCACCATTTTTAAGGAGAGCATCTCTCTCAGACATCCCCTCACGTTTTGCCTGTAGCCCGGAGATCTCTATTTTATGGTTCTATAACGAGAAATGGTGAAAATCAACTTGTTCATATACGTTAAGGACTCCTCATACAAGCTCCTTAGCTGGGCCCCCATGCTCTGTGCCTGCTACTTCCCCTCCAGTTCTCTTTAGTACCTGCAGCCCTCACTACTGTGACCTCTCCAGGCCATTTTGCAGTTGGCTCTGTCCCTTACAGTTTGGGCACCACCCACACACAGAGTTGGGGTTGAACTCGTACCAAAGGAACACTCATCAAAAAGACACCAAAAAGAAAAGGAGGACTTGTGGCACCTTAGAGACTAACAAATTTATTTGAGCATAAGCTTTCGTGAGCTACAGCTCACTTCATCGGATGCATTTGGCAAACAGCAGGGGGCAGAACGGCAAGACAAAACCATGAAACAAAGGCCTGCCTACGCTTCACCTTGCAGCAAATGCTTCAGCATTGATACAAAAGCAGCCCCATAGCCCACAGCCTGAGGACCAGTGCTAGAAATGGAGTCTTCTATGGCTGCAATAGGGTGTGGTGAGGAGGGTGCTGTTACAGCTATGCACAGGGTTATTCGGCACTGAGTGCAGAGTGACAAGCCAGGGGGCAAGGCTGTTCCATCCTTGTGCTCAAAGCTCCTGTTGCTGATGCCACCTTGTGTCCCCTCAAATGTCAAGCTGAGTAGTTTCTAGGGTTCCCCCAACTCTGCTGCAGAGCACACAACCGGCCGGGCAGGGGGAGTCCTCCTCGGCTCAGGACATGCCTTCTGTTTCATGGAGGAGGCAACAAGGGCTGGAGAGAACACGCAAGAAAGGCTTCTTAAAAATGGGTTCTTGGTGTTTCTGGCAATCTGTATATTTTGCTGTTATTTCCTATCTTTGAAATGCTAATCAGGGAAGCCCCACACTCCTGAAAGGGCTTTGGATATGGAACCCCTTTTTTGAGGGTGGGAGTGGGGGAGAAACGGGGAAGGCTCCTTAAAACCCTTGATCATCAGAGATAAGAAATACAGGGACATTTCATGTCATGACGACAGTGGCTCCTTAGGCTGCAGGTGGGAAGGAAGAGTGGGTACAGAGCGCCAAGCATTCCTGTGCCCAAAATTAAGATGGCTTTTTTCTGTATATAAATGCGCCACAAGAGGGCATCACACACCTCACAGTCAAGATCCCTTTCCTCACCACCTCTGTCCCCCCTTCCCGTGTCCGAGTCCCACTGCACTGTAACCAAACTGATTAGGACGGGTCACTAGGACATACACCTCAGCCCAAAGGTCTGGGAGGGTCCGAGGGGCCAAAGAAGGGGTTCACATGCTCAGATTCAGTCCTAGGGATATGGCAGGAAGCAGAGGTATCAACAACAAACCTGATGGTCTTAACTGACAGAAAAGTGACTAGCGGGTACTCCATCTCTCACCACTACGTCAGAATAGCTGCTGATTGTTTCCCACTTTGTTCAGGTTCTTACACCACCACATCACTATGGAATCTGATCTTTTCATTGGACTTTTCTGCATACATGTAGTACCACACACTGTCACAGGCCACCACCCAATGGGGTTCCCCCTCCCAAACCTTCTAATATTTGAACTGATCCAATCTGATGACCTAAGCTCTAGACCAATGTTTTTGAATTCCCCAGGGTCACTGGATGGAGCTGCAGGTGCCCTGGGCCCCTCTGGTCCAGCTTGAAACCTCCAGCCAATAGCAATGGTATCCACAGAATGCAGTGTGCCCATCTTCCATGAACAGTCCATGCTCTTATCCTGTGGGAGGGCAGCTCAGCACCACTGATGCTTTGTGTGTCACACTGAAGGATGCTGCAGTGGGAAAAGCACCTCGAGATAGGATTTAATAGAATTCTCCAACTTGGCCCTGAATCTGTCAGCTGATTTATTGTACCATATTCACCCTCCTTTTCCTCTCCCTCATCCCAACATACAGTCGTGCCTCAAAGGGGGGGAGAAATTACTAGGTCAGTTCCAGCTCCACCAGAATTTAAGCAGTAATCAGCATGGGAGTCACCTTTCTCTGGGCGAGGCTCCTCTCACTCAGCTCCTGCTGTCATGAATACTGGATACATACTTAGAAAAACAGAGAGACAGCTAAAGATTGGCCTATTGATTGGGGACAGCACCAGCTAAATTGGAGGCTCAGCTCTGTCTAGATGGGGGTTCAGCAGCACTGTCTGACTGTTGAATAGAAAAAACAACTGATTGGTGTCCAAAGACTCTTGGTGGGCTGCATGGGGAAGGAAAGCAGAAAGAATTAGCAAGAGAACAAGTTTCAGAGTAGCAGCCGTGTTAGTCTGTATTCGCAAAAAGAAAAGGAGTACTTGTGGCACCTTAGAGACTAACAAATTTATTAGAGCATAAGCTTTCGTGAGCTACAGCTCACTTCATCGGATGCATTTGGTGGAAAAAACAGAGGAGAGATTTATATACACACACACAGAGAACATGAAACAATGGGTTTATCATACACACTGTAAGGAGAAAGAAAAGGAGTACTTGTGGCACCTTAGAGACTAACAAATTTATTAGAGCATAAGCTTTCGTGAGCTACAGCTCACTTCATCGGATGCAATTCGATGAAGTGAGCTGTAGCTCACGAAAGCTTATGCTCTAATAAATTTGTTAGTCTCTAAGGGGCCACAAGTACTCCTTTTCTTTTTGCGAATACAGACTAACACGGCTGCTACTCTGAAACTGTAAGGAGAGTGATCACTTAAGATAAGCCATCACCAACAGCAGGGGGGGGGGGAAGGAGGAAACCTTCCATGGTGACAAGCAGGTAGGCTAATTCCAGCAGTTAACAAGAATATCAGAGGAACAGTGGGGGGTGGGGTGGGGGGGAGAAATACCATGGGGAAATAGTTTTACTTTGTGTAATGACTCATCCATTCCCAGTCTCTATTCAAGCCTAAGTTAATTGTATCCAGTTTGCAAATTAATTCCAATTCAGCAGTCTCTCGTTGGAGTGTTTTTGAAGCTTTTTTGTTGAAGTATCGCCACTCTTAGGTCTGTGATCGAGTGACCAGAGAGATTGAAGTGTTCTCCAACTGGTTTTTGAATGTTATAATTCTTGACGTCTGATTTGTGTCCATTCATTCTTTTACGTAGAGACTGTCCAGTTTGGCCAATGTACATGGCAGAGGGGCATTGCTGGAACATGATGGCATATATCACATGGGTAGATGCGCAGGTGAACGAGCCTCTGATAGTGTGGCTGATGTGATTAGGCCCTATGATGGTATCCCCTGAATAGATATGTGGACAGAGTTGGCAACGGGCTTTGTTGCAAGGATAGGTTCCTGGGTTAGTGGTTCTGTTGTGTGGTGTGTGGTTGCTGGTGAGTATTTGCTTCAGATTGGGGGGCTGTCTGTAAGCAAGGACTGGTCTATCTCCCAAGATCTGAGAGAGCGATGGCTCGTCCTTCAGGATAGGTTGTAGATCCTTGATGATGCGTTGGAGAGGTTTTAGTTGGGGGCTGAAGGTGATGGCTAGTGGCGTTCTGTTGTTTTCTTTGTTGGGCCTGTCCTGTAGTAGGTGACTTCTGGGTACTCTTCTGGCTCTGTCAATCTGTTTCTTCACTTCAGCAGGTGGGTATTGTAGTTGTAGGAATGCATGATAGAGATCTTGTAGGTGTTTGTCTAGCCTACCTGCTTGTCACCATGGAAGGTTTTCCTCCTTTCCCCCCCCTGCTGTGGGTGATGGCTTATCTTAAGTGATCACTCTCCTTACAGTGTGTATGATAAACCCATTGTTTCATGTTCTCTGTGTGTGTGTATATAAATCTCTCCTCTGTTTTTTTCCACCAAATGCATCCGATGAAGTGAGCTGTAGCTCACAAAAGCTTATGCTCTAATAAATTTGTTAGTCTCTAAGGTGCCACAAGTACTCCTTTTCTTTTTTCAAGAGAACAAGAAACAGAGCTTGAATCCATATGCAGGACACGCCACTAGAAAATTGCTGCCACTCGCCTTCCCCTCACTCCCTGGGAAATGCTGCCTCGGTCTCTCCCCCTTTACCTGGTTGCCCTGCTCACCCCAGGGAGGTGCCATTACAACAGCTGGGAGGGTCACATCCCCATTCAGATCAAGGCTCTCACAAACCAGTGCGGCACCTTTTTCAAGGGCCCAACCAGGCAAGGTTCTTTCTGCTGCAAAGGACCTTGGACTTGTGGGGATCACTGTAACTAGAGGAGGAGATGGAAACTCCAAAGCAGCTTCCTAGGGGCTGCTGGGGTGCAAAGGGCTGTTTGAGCCCGTCACTAGGAAACCTGCCCTTAAGCTCTACAGGAAGAATCCAATAAATGGGCCCTGGGGACCAAGGCAGAAGTCACTGGCTACTAGGCCTTGCCCAATGTCCCAATAACCTCATTAAGATGAGTCACTCCCTGCCAAATCCACTCCAAAATCACAGCACACTAATGTGACTGGATTTCAGTCTTGGTCATAGGTCACAAGCTTAAGTGACAGCCTTTGCGCTAGGAGACATGCGGTCACAGATCCACAGGGTTGGTGCCATGCCCCCAGCTTTGGAACAGTCACTTGGAGGACCCCAAAAGTGTGTCAGCCCCTTCCTTCAGGGCAGGCCATGCAGCCGCATTGCCTCCTGAGACTGAACCTCTGGCTTCAGCACTCTTTTTTCACACTGAGTTCCATTCAGCAATTCCCACTGAGCTAGACACCTGCTTAGAGACTTGGGTACTTTCAGCATTAATGCACCTCACCAATTATTCACAGTGACACTCAAGCAGTGTTTTCAGAACAGTCAGGTTTATTAGTCACCTACCACACAGTTCCGGACATCTTCAGGTTAGCACAGAGAAATGAAGGTTACAGCAAAGTCCATTCTGGTCAGCCCAGAGCACAGCCAATCTGCAGGGAACTCCATTTTAAGACTCTGGCGAGGACTAGACTACAAAATTATGTCGACCGAACTCATGTCAACATACACCTACCGCAGTTATTAAATCGCTTGTGCGCACGCACACTTGGCTCCTTGTGTCAGCTGTGCACATTCTCATCAAGAGCACTTGTATCGATTGTATTGCCAATGTGGGGCATTGTGGGACTGCTCCTGGATGCCAGTAACAGCCAACGTAAGAAATGCAGTGTCTAAACTGACACTGCATCGACCTAACTACATTAACTGTTACTCTATGCTGCTTGGGGAGGTGGTGTTACTAAATCAGCATGGAGAGGGAGAGAGCTGAATTTAAGTGAAGACGCTTCTACAGCTAGATCGATGCAAGGCAGCTAAGGTTGACCTAACCGTGTAGTGTAGACCAGACCTGTCTCTCTTTCTGTCTGAACTCCTTAGTCAGTTCCCAGCTGACAGAGCAACCAGCTTCCTCCAGAAGCCAACACTTATCACCCCCACCTCACACCTCAGTCTATTGTTCTCAAACTGGGGCCTTTCTTCGTTCAGCTTCCCTGCTGAGAGGTGAGGAAATCCATGAGTCATTGCAGCATGCATTGTCTCTCTGGGTTGATTTCAACTAGTTCCTTAATGACTTTTCATTCTACCCTGACAAGGAGGTGACACACACATATGTCTCTCCAAGTCTGCCCTGAGAGCAAGCTTAATCTGTTTTCCCCCACTGGGTAGGCATGCAACATACGGGGGAAACGGAGGCATACACATGGGGCATAAACAATTTTTTTTTAAAATTCCCATTCCAACACACATGCCTACATCACAAAACCTGCCTACAGTATAAACTGTGAGTGCTTCATGGCAGAGACCACCCCTCTTTGAGTATCTAAATATTGCACATCATAGATGCTACCAGGGACAAATAATTCACACAGAGGCAGAATTTGCTCAAGAGATTCCTCAGGGCTGGGAGAGCAGGTGGGGGGGCCTGCCTGCATGCCAGGACTCGGGCACACTGACAGAGCTGGGGGCGTTGCCAGGACTGGAACAGAAAAGGGGGCAGCCTCAAAAGAGGCAAAACATTGTTAAACCAGCTTCCAGCTCCCCCAGGACTCAGGAATTTCTCTGTGTTTGTGCTCCCCTTTCCCCAAACAGATAGAGGAGCATGGGCAGAGCCAGGAGAACCAGCCCACATTGCACCTTCCTTTAGCTCTCAATGTTTTGCTTTCACATGCACCACAACTGACTCACACTTTTAAAAGTAAAATTAGGAGGGGGAGGGGACAAAAAATGCCTTGGTATCAAGCATCGGAGAAAGTGGGGGAGCCCCACGGGGAAGAGGAAAGTGCTTTCCTGTCCTCTGAAGAAGCTTATGAAGCAGTGGGAAAATGCCAGAGTCTCTTTTCAGAGAAATGTTAATGATGCCCAGAGAAGAGCTAATTGTCAAGGACACAACTTTTTGCCAGTCTCATACAACTACATGATCAAAGTCCCACGGCAGGGCAGCTATGTCACAGTTGGTCTGTGTGTATAAGTCTGGGGAGCAAGTGGCAGGAGCACATGTGTCTCCTTTCACTACAGCACCGTAACTGGAGTTACGATAGGTCAGGCATAGGTGTCTGAGGGTATGAGTGAGCACAGGTATTTAACTAGGTTACTTAGGGATTCATTGACTACATCCAAGAGCTCCAGAGATGAATTTTCCCCATAACACTGGGAAAATCCCAACAGCTTCAACAGGCTTTTACCAGCCTGACAAATTCCCAGCTCTTAAATGTTTGGTGATCAAACTCTTTAGAGCTGCATGGACCAACAGGGAGCACAGCAACTGCCAAGGGATTAGATCAATGATTCATCTAGCATCCAAGGCCCATACCAGATGTTTAGAGGAGGGTGTAAGACCCTATAATGGGCAATTATGCAACAACATACTGACAGATGTCTTCCCAAACTTCCCCCTTATCCTCAGGCAGTTAGTGATTGCCTTTTGTCCTGAAGCAGGATGGTAAATATCACAGGCACATTTTATTCTACTCAATATAACTGTGGATATTCTGATTGTCCATATAAATAACTCATCCTTTTTGAAATCCCATTAAGCTCTTTGCTTCAATAGTATCTTGTGGCATCCAGTTCCACAGACTAATTATGCTATGAAAACCATTGCTTCATCCCAGTTTAAATGTGTTGCTTTTCAATTTCACTGTTATTCTATTATGACAGATGAAAATCAGGAGCCCTCAGCCGGCTCGCTCTTATTTCCGGTAGATACTCTGAAATGAGTTGAGTAAAACTGAACGCAGTGCACTTGCCAACCGTAGAAGGGGGCTGAGGTGCTAGGCAGACACCTCGTTTTAATAAGATGGGAGAACAGAGGGAAAGTGCAAGTTAATCTGTCCCTCGTGACTGCCAATGGGACATGCACTGCTGGCCAGGGCAGACAGCTCCAAGGAGCATGTAGCCCATGGACATTGTGCAATTCACACTACACTAGTGGTTCTCAACCTGCAGGCCACTTGCAGCCCACTCAGCACACAGCTGCAGCCCATGTGACATCCACAGGGCCATAGAGGTAGTACTGCATGCAGACCACAATGGTAAACAGGTTGAGAACCACTGCACTACACAAACACACAGGCCTACAACTGTTGTACAGGCACTAGTTCAGCAGACAAGAGGGATTTACCAGAAGGTGGAGAGAGTTCAAAGGGGGGAATGCAGAGTCTCCCATTTACCCAAAGTTATTTCCTCATCCTCATTGTGCATCGAAACTGTTTGGTGATGACAATGCACCAAAGCCACCTTCCCCCTCCTAGCCCTTGAGAACCTGCCACCACAAGCTGGTGCTCTGTATTCCATTCAGATCGCTCTTTGTTAGCTCAGCACAGAAATCGGAGCTGCTACTCAGACAGAAAGCCTCCATCCCATAACAGCATGAACTATTTATAAACCTGAAAATGTCTTTATTATTATTATTTTTCCCCCAGAAAAATCTTACACAATACCGTTAACTACACCCCACCAAGACTCGCAGGTCTGCAGCGCTGGTATCGCTTCCTCAGGCAGTGCCCAGTGGAACAGATGGCAGTGTGGGCGTTAGGTACCAGCCTCCTGGCAATATGAACATCTGTTACCGTTAGAAAATGCTAATTGCCGTCAATCAGGACAGCACCTACCCACATTTACATGCAAGCACAAAAAAATTACGCCTAAATTTCTCTGAGCACAACACTCACTGCATGCTAAGTAAGTGGAGCAACTCAATTGCTGCAAGCCAGCCTGGTATGAGTGGCTACAGTTCAGATGTACCACGCCCAGGCTGGACATACCCAGCTTACCCAGTGCAATGCAAATGGCTTGAGAGCTAGAAAGGAATGGTAGTCTCTTGCTCCCCTTTCCTCCTTCCGTATTTCTGGGATTTGAAATCATAACACCAACTGGCCCCATTCTTTAATTTCCAGTGCAGGCAGGAGCCATGTCTCTAAATCTCAGCATCCGGTGCACATCAGAGGAACGAATCCTGCTAAAATGCAGATTGAGGGAAGACACGAAAGATTCCTCTCTCTACAAGCTCTTTAGGATAACTGGGTATTCCTCTGTTGTCTGATTAAAACCCCCCTCTGCAACTTCCCTTCCCGCAATGGGTAGGGGCACATTCCTATTAGAATTTACACCCCCTCATGCCAGTTCAGTCCATGAACTCTAAGACGTTTATTGTTGGTGTGGTTCTCTCCCTCCCCACACCTGGTCCTTTTGGTTAAAAAAAATCAGATTTTTCCAACACGACTCTGCAACACAAGTTCAAGCTACCTCAGAAGCACTCTATTGCCTACTGCCAAGGGGTCCCATGGAATAATGTCTAGTATGCTATATCTTTGAATGCAAGATCTTTGGGGCAGGGACCATTTCATATTCTATGTTCAATACAGAGTCAAGCACATCGTTGGCACTCGGATAATAATGGCCCTAGATATTTTTATGCAACTCAATCCTGACCTTTGGCAACCCCTACTTTTCCAGGGGTATTAGATCTCCAAACACCTTCGGTTAATCCTCCATAGTCCTTCCCTGCAGTACCTCTTGCTATTGTAAAGCAGAGTGTCCTCAGCAGAGGCTCCCAAAAACTCTCCAAAGCCTCTAAAAAGGGGGGCATTTGTACTAATGGGTTTGGGTCAACAGTGTATAACATTGAGATGATCTATTTCATTTGAGAGTTATTGGAATATAGAGCACCCACCCCTCGTCCTCCTTCCACATTATCCAAAATATAGGAACAAGGAGACTCAGCAAAATGTTACTACATCTCCAGAGAGCACACGTAAGAACATAATGGCCCACTGGATCAGAGCAAAGGTCCATCCAGCCCAGTATCCTGTCTTCTGACAGTGCCAGGTGCCCCAGAGGGAATGAACAGAACAGAATCCATCCCCTGTTGCCCATTCCCAGCTTCTGGCAAAGCATATCGAAGAATAAAAATGGCACCAACATGATTTATCAGCTCTGTCCCCAGAAGTTATATTAAGGGTCATATCTGACCTAATACTCTGTAATGTGGAAGGGGCCTTAGCTCTGCTAGCAGGTGTTGGAACCCTACAGAGAACTGCAGCTGAACTTGCCAGCTCACTGGAGCAGGTGTGGCACATTGGACTCCATCAGGAATATAAGAAGGTGGAAGTAGTCCTTTGGCCAAAGGAGCTAGGATTTGAGGAAGACAGCTTCTCAGGGAAGGAACCCAAGGTACAGCTACACCTAAGGAAAAGGCTTATGCAAGGCAAGGGGGGAGGGCAGATTTTAGGTGTTTGCTTGGAAGTAGCTTTCTGCAAGCCAGATCTCAGGAAGGGTAACGTTTGGAGTGTACAATAAGTGTGCCGCTTTCATCTGGAGCTGAAAGGGGACCCTACCACCTTAAAATATGCAATAGCAGCATCCTCTGCATTTGCCTAGGACAGGGTATCAGCTATCAATCTGTTAACAAACCCATGCTCTAGTCTGGAATACTCCACCACCGCCACCACCTTTGAGCAGCACTGGCTGGTCCCAGACTTAGTGTGCTCTTGCGCAGACAGACGTGTGTATGTTCCAGAGTGAAGTTAGTTAGTTCAGTCCACTTGTACCATTTAGTGAGCACACTTGGTTATGGAAACCACACAGGCCCCAATTTACCTGGTGTCACTAACTCCAGCCCAAGAGATCAACAATTCAGTAAAAAATAAATAAATAAATAAATAAAAAAATATCCAGCTCTTGGGGACAAAATCTACTCCCCCCATGAGGCCTATAAGGGGATCTCTACACAGTAGAGAAAAACCCACAGCTGGCCCATGCCAGCTGACTTGGGCTTGTGGGGCTGTTTCATTGCTATGTAGACTTCTGGGCTTGGTCTGGAGCCCGGGCTCTGGGACCCTCCCACCTCACAGGGTAGACATACCCTTAGACACAGGAGTCAGCCCTGCCTCTGAGTTTTTGTAAACTTGTCAGGGCAGGGATTTGTTATTGTGCACACTGCACAGTGCCAAATACCTTTCCCGATGCAAAACAAGCAACACACGATAGTCACAGCATTAGCTTTTTGAAGACATCATAAACAAGTTACTTTGAAAGTTATCTGTGTTAAAATAGCTTACAAAATAGCTCAGCTAGTAAGAAATTTACAAGTTAAAGCATCAGCAATCCCCTTCACACCATTACTGGGTGACCATGGGACTGTCAGCACTGTCTCCTGCTCCCAGTTCCATGGGATCACTCACCCCAAAGAGCAGAGGAGCTCTGGGTCTCCCTGGCAAAACAGATCCATGCTGCACAAGTCTTACAGCACATGCCTACTGCTGAGGAAACACTGTCTCTCCCTTGAGCCTTTGTGTAACCATGGCCTCACCTGCTGTCGCACTGTGCACCATGTCCAAATCATCACCCACCACACACCCTAATTTCCAGAGGAAAACAATGTGAAGCAGCTTCCACTCCCCATGCGGGGTTCAAGGGCTTACATGTCAGATCTCAGTGACTCCTGTTCTCTTGCCCCGCCCCTGGGATAACTGGTGAAACGGCACGCCGAGTACGCCGGGCAGAGTGAGATGTGGCCCCTTCTCCCCCACGCTGCAGTGCTTGAAGAGATCCCCCTCTCTCTCTCCACCTGCATTTCCAGGAGCAAATCGCTCCATTTCTGGGGCAAAGAATCGCTCCTGTTGCCACGGGGTTGTGGGAAGGGGTGCAAGGGTACTCTCCCCGCAGGTGCTGAGGGGGTCGAAGGAGAATACCACTCCTCCAGCAGGCTCTAGACCCCTCCCCATCCATTTCCTGGAGGCTGGGGCACTCTCTGCCCCCTGCTCATGGGCCCGCTGGTTCGCCCTGGCTTCCCCCACGCATCTGCCCTTGTCTCTCTGCCCCGGAGGGGACGCTACCCCTCCCCCAAACTGGGCCGGGGCTGAGGCTCCCCTTTCCCCCCGCTCTGACCAACTGCCACGTTCCACCTGCCGCAGTGCTGCTCCCGAGCTGATCCAGGAGAGGGGCGAGGAAGGGGGCTTAAAACACACATCTCCTCCCAAGCCATCACGCCTCCCTGTATCCTTCTGCTCTCGTCACATCACTGGAACTCCCTAGCCAGGCTTGTGTGCCACACAGGAGAGAAGTGCCTTCACAATGAGCCCCCCCCCGGCTCAGAGTGGCAGGTTATCAGGACAGCGGGGCACCATCTCACTCTAGCTGTTGTGCGTCCCCAGCAGGGCGCTGGCGCTGTACAAGTGGGAGGTGATAGTAACCCTCGCAGCCCTATATGGCACTGGGAATTCAGCCCATCTACATTAGCTTCCCCATGTTTCAAACGCTGGTGAGACAGAGGCGCCGCTATCTGAGAGCCAGTTCCTGTCTGGTGCGAAGCAAGTAGGGACCTTATTCTAGTTCCCAGTGCAAGAGGGTCCTCGTCACAAAAGCTGTCAGCGCAGTCAGCATTAGCCGGGCAGGGCCAGCATGCACTGGCAGGGAGCAGTTTGCACAGCCACTGCCAGGACTGTCCTGCTCTGGGGAAAGACCAGGTGGGTGAACCCTGGTCTTCAGGGCCCTCTGCCTGGTACCACAGAAGGGTGCTTTTTTAAGAAAATGAAGTTACAGAAGGATATATATATATATATATTTTTTTTTTAAATCTTCACAACTGATTCAGGGCTCTGCCCACCTGATTCACAGACCTATTTTTCTGGCTCTGGTGAGACAGCTCATGTGAGCAAGGAAACATGGGCCAGTGCTTGCAGCTGCCATAATCTTAACTTACCTCCTCATCACTCCCTTCACTTGGGGCTTCCAGCTCAGCCAGCTGCACCACCCTGTGGAATCCACCGCGCCAATTCAATGAGGTCACGTCCCACGGTGATGTCTTGCCCAATCATACACACTGTAGAAGCACCATCTCTGGCCTTTAGAGAAAGCCCAGCCTGGCCCAGAACTTCTCCTGAGAGAGAGAGAGATTGCCCCATAGGCTGGGGAAGTGGTGGTACAAGGTTTGGGAGCTCTCAAGACATTTCCGAGAAGACCCTAAGCACACATGCATTGTCTGGCTCTCATTATAGAGCTGTAACATGTTGGGGGAGGCAGGTAAACACAATATATAGTTCATTCCCTTGTAACCATTACGTAATGGTTACTGGGCTTTGGCTCCTTCCCCTGGTCCACCCCACATCCCGCCTCAGGATTGGCTTCCTGACTAACTCCCACTGGTAAGAGCAGGTTGTAGCACCGCTGCTTCCCGCTGCTCCAACCATTACTCAGCAAGTGAGGGAATCACTCCGTGCTCCAAGGTCACTCAAAAACACCATCTGTCCATGCACTGCATGCCGCTCCCCCAGAGAGTGCGCGAGAGAGAAATTATTCCAATACGCTGAAGGCCACCTCCCCTTTCCCCCACCCTCCATTCTAGAGGCAGCCAGCACAAAGTCAGTCCAACTGCAGTTACAGAGTGCTAGCTTGGTCCGGACTGGGGAGAGTCTGTGGATCTTCACACCAAGATAGCTGGTGAGCCTAAGGCAGCTACAACATCCCCTGGCCAATCTGCAACTCCCCATATAGCCCTCTGGCAGTAGGTGTGCTGAGATCCCCCTCCTATATCATCACCCAATTACAAAGTCAGAAGAAACAACAGTCCTCTGGCTCTGGCCCTGGGACAGGGCAGGTGCTACTCTCTGTGCTCATGAAGGGGACTGCACAGTCTCGCCTCCTCACGCCCACCCTGAGAGCCTCCCCTCCAGTCCCTGCTGCTTCTAGGCAAAGAATAAATACAGGAGCCTCCACCCAACAAGGTCCTGGGACAAAGTCCCAAAACATCAAACAAAGGGGATGGAAAACCCCCTTTCACCATGCAGCTGAACACAGCCCCAAGGAGCAGAGAGGCTCTCCGGGTACATCTACACTGCAATGTAAACCCAGGGTTAGTTGGACTCAAGTGAGCTCACTTTGCAAAAGGCTTGATTGGTTCGCTCTCCATTGCAAACCCAGGAGGCTCTCTGACCGTGTACTTGCAGATTGGTGATAGAACAGAATGGGTTAATGCAAACCTGAGCTGCTGCTGTTTGCAAAGGGGGGGTGGCTTCCATTTCCAATAGAGCGGATCGCAGATTGTTGGGCTAGAGAGGACTAAGGAAATTGTCCCATGGAATTGTGGGATACTTCCAGATGACTCCCGGGACCCATGTCAAGCGGAGCTGCATCTACACTGCAAAGCAATAGGGCTTGGACCTTGAGTCTTGGCTTAACTCGAGCTCAGAACCCCCAGCCCTGCAGAGTCCTGGGATCTTGGGTCCGAGCCCTGGGTTAGCACAATTGCAGTGTAGACACAAGGGGGTTAGGTTCAAGCCCAGACTTACGTTGCAGTGTAGATACACCCACAGTGTGCACAGCAGCTAGCCACCCCAACTCTACAAGCAATAGCCCACCCACAGAGATAGTCCAGGCCCACTGTTGTGCTGGAGAGACTACCTCATTCACATCAACACATGCCCCCTACCCACACCCTTGCCAAAAAGGAAGCACATTTGGTTGACAAAACACTCTGGGAGAAAGTGTTTCAAGTGAGCAGAGCTGCTGGGACGCAGACAGGCTGCCTCTAAATATGAATGCTCCAGCCAGACAGGTGCTGGGAAAAGCTCCAGGCCAAGAGGGGAGAGCAAGCATCTTGTTCAGACCCATCATTTAGATCTTGCCATGAGCGTTACACATTGCCAAAGACAAAATACATTCACATAAGCCAAAATTCTGGCTCTCAAGCACAGCCTGCTCCGCCAGGCTGGGGAGGGAGGAATGCCCCCCAAAACAGCCAAGTGAAACAGTGCCCTGCAGCCACTACTCTACTCTCCAGCCTCCTGCACAACCCCGTTTGCAGGGGCAATGGAGGCAACGGAGCAGCCTCACGGGGGGGGCAACGGAGCAGCCCTGTCCGTCCCCAACTCTGAAACTTACCCCTCCCCCTGCACAAACCATGGTCAAAAGGCCCTTCAGAGCCACAGAGAGGGGGCAGGAATGACCTCAGACATCATGCCCACTCCACACGTATTATTTATAATTCAACTTACACCCAAAGCTAGACACAGCGTGAGCTCCCATGGCGTCCTGACCATTCACAGACACCACAGGAGCAGCATCTCTGGCCACGCTGCCTCGGCATTCCCCCCAGGTAGAGACATTACCGGACAGGCCAGGGAAGTGGGATATTTATGGGGAGTTGGAGTCACCTGCACCCTGAAATGGGTCTTAAGCCATATTCACCATTCCTGGGTTGCCATATACATCTCCAAGGATATCGCAATGAGAAACCCATTTTTAACAAAGCCTTAAACACAGCACCTCTTTGCCCTATTTGCACCCACACAGCCACTAACTGCCCACCCCCTACTATTCCCGTTCTCTTGGCCAGGACACAAACCTTTCAGGCTGGGTTGCTGTAGGTTCTTCTAAACTAACCATTTGAGTTCAAGCCAGATCTGAACAAAGAGATGGCAAACTGTGACATCAGAGATAACTCAGTCAAGAAATAAGCGATTGACTTTGGTTTAGTTGCAATCTTATTGAGGGAAGTTCTTCAAGAGTGCCGAATGGATTTACGAGCACACATACCATTTAAAGCCAATGGGATGTGTAGATATTCAGAAACGTTCAACATCTCCCAAAAAGCCCTACTATCACGTGTGTCAGCTGTGCTGTCGCAGCTGTGAAATGTACTTTCTGATGAGAGAACCAGCAGCACTAGCTATTCTTTGTGAGCAGTAGTAATAATCAGTTCTTAGCACTTTTCATCCAGAGATCACTGCACCATTCTCCCCACTGTACACAGAAGGAAAGTGATTTGCCCAAGGAGACATGGTGAATCAGTATTAGAGGTGAGAACAGGACCCAGGAGTCTTGTGTCTTATCCAGTGGAACAGAGTGCTTTGGCAACGCTAGGGCAAGGGATTCTCCCATCTCTGTGTCCTGCACAGGCCCTGAATATTCCTAGCCCAGGAATCCTGCACCAGCACCCCAGCCCATGGACTCGCCTTTGTGGTCCCATTGTTGTGTTGCGAGATTGTTTCCATACGGGAGCAGTCAGCAGAGCCACCAGCTCCCGTGCTTAACGCTACATCTGGAAACTCTTCTCACCCTTAATTGTTCTTAATGCTTTAACACACCGAGTGACTAACAGACACTAATTGGGTAGCTTTAGCAGTGAGAGCACGCAAGGAACATGGCTGGCAGCGCCCTCTGTGCCGAGCTGGTACTCTCCCAGCCATATATCTGCCATCACATTACAAACATCATAAATCACCAGCAAAAAAAAAAAAAGCTAGTCTAATTCTCTCTGTTGTCCTTCTGCAAAGAGAGGCACAGAGCCTGAACCCTGAGTGCAGCAAAGACAACCTGAGACAGAAGCAGACAGCTTCTCTGACCACTTTCATTACTTCCAAAACCATCACAATAGCCTTAAACACACCGCCACCCCTCAAAACCATTCCATCACAGCGCTGACTCACATCGCACGGCAGCCACTCGCTCATGGACATTTGGCTCCACTGCAGGTAGTTATGAGCTGTGCATTTTGGACCTGTCGTTGAAGCTCCACGGGTGAGAGTCAGCTTCCACACAGAGCCTGACTGGATTTCCCCCCCCCCCCCGCCACAATCTAACTTTCCAAAAAAGGCTTCTTTGTGCCCAGAACATGCCGTTCTCCATCACTCCCTCAACAATGTTCCATAGCACAGGACTTCTCTCCAGTGGCGTTTAGCACAGGGTTTGGGGAAGCACACACTTCACTGTTACTCCTGATGCAGGCAATGCTCCACTCCTGCTCAACCCACTTTTACATGCTGGGTACCCCCTGCGCTGGGTTCTGGTTTAACCTTCTGACCTCAAGCGGACACAGGAAGACAAGTGATGGATGGGCAAAAAGGGCACAGTAACTCTCAGAGGATTTATGGGTAGCAGGATGGCACTGCTGGGGAAGAAGAAATGTGTTGCAACAAAAGGGCTCAGGGTTTTACTACCAGGTTATGAAGTTGGAAGAGACTTGTGGATATTTGGCATAAGGCTGCAGTGGTCTAGTGAGTTATGAGCTTAGGACCAAGAGTTAGAACTGTTGGGTTCTATTCCAGGTTTGCCACAGACTTGCTGTGTGACCTTGGGTGAACCACTTAGTGTCACTGAGCCTCAGTTTTCACATCTGTAAAATGGGGATGCCACTGAGCCATCTTTGCAAACCATCTTGACATTCCCAGGGACTTGCTAAGTGTCAAGTATAATCATCATTATTGCACACGCCATGAGCGCAACACTAGCTAGCACAACTGGTACTATCTGCTCCAGATCAGCCTCAGATGTAACTAACAGGGAACAGAGGAAGACAGGGCTGGAAGGGACTTCCTGGGTTGAGTCTAGTAGTCTGCTATGGAAGGCAACCCCACCATAAAATCCCATTCATACATTTATCAAGTTCCTTTTTCAAACTAGTTGTGTTGTTTGCCCCCACTCTTCCTAGTGGGAGGTTGTTGCAGAACCTCCTTTCTCTAATCATTAGAAATCTTCTAATTTCCAGCCTACGGTTCTGTCTACACCACAGCCAATGTCACTCAGGGGTGTGAATATCCCCACCCCAAGGGACACACGATACACCGACGTAAGCGCTCATGTGCACAGGGCTATGCTGCTCACAGAGGTGGGTTTTTATGGCAAGGGGAGAGCTCTCCCTTCGGATAGAGCATCTGGTGAAGGTGTATATGTACAGCATTGCACCGGCAGAGAGTATCAACACAGCTGCATCATTGCAGCACTGTACATATAGACGTGGCCTAAACATATTCCTGGACAGCTTGTCCCCATTTGTTCTGGCGCCAGCATTGTCCTTTAGCGTCAATAGCTCCTCGCCCTCCCTGGGGTTTACGCCCAACGTGTTTACAGAGAGCAATCCGATCCCCTCCGAGCCTTCCCTTTGCTAGGCTGAACAAGCCAAGATCCTTTAGTCTCCTCTGGTCAGCTCAGCTCTCCACTCCCCTGATCATCCTAGCAGCCCTTCTCTGCACCTGCTCCACTCTGAATTCAGCTTTCTGGAAGTGGGGGGACCAGAAGTGCACACGGTTTTGCAGGTGCCTTGTACAATGGCATTAATATTCCCCTGTCTGTACTGGAAATACATCTTAGGATCGCACTTACCTTTCTCACAGCTGCATCAGTCCTCCTGTGATAGACAAGTACACCCAGGTCTTTCTCCTTCTCTGTTGTTTCCAACTGAGAAACCCACAGCCTATAGCAGAAAGTCTTAGTATAGGGCATGACTTTGCACTATTAAATTTCATCCCAGATGTTGGGCTGGCTGGTCATTCTGTTGGGGGATATTCCCTTGAGCAGACAGCACCTCACGGCCAAGACCTTTGGCTCAGTGACTCCGGAGGGGGGTGTGGAGGCCTGGCCTGCACGTGCACAGGACCGGCTCTTCTTACCAGCGCATTCTGCAAGAGCAGAAGCACTGCTCTGGACTACATCTTACAGGCTGACAGGTCAGAGGTGGAAGGCAGCTGCCTGCTATCCAGTCTGCCAGCTCAGCCTCCTCTGCGACCGTGGAAATACAGGGTGTTCACTGAAGTTGCACTACAGTAGGAAATAGACTCAAATCTTGTTACATAGGGGCTAAGCCTCCCTGGCCATGTTTTCTATAAATCTCCTGGAATTTATTATATGATAACTAGCCTGGAAAAGCTAAATTAAATCCACAGCCAAGAAACTGACTTTCAAGCATGACCTAATTTACTTTCTTGAAGAAGAGGGAGGAGCTGGGGGGGAGAGATGGGGTAATACCTAGACGACCTCTCTTTCCAGCTGCTCACACCTTCCTCCTCCCCCTCCTCCTCCTCTCTGCATCATCACCAGCCACTTTGGGGATGGAGCTGCACAGCCTTTCATGTCTAAGCGGATCTAGCACTCCCACTCACTGGAACAAAAGCACCTCAAGGGCTCCCCTTTTAGATGTTTTTTCCTTTAAGAAGCGTTTTCTTCCCGGGGGGTTCCATCAGATTTCAGACTGACAGAGAGTATATTTGCCGAAGCTAAGTTACATGGTGTTCTCTCCTTGATCCAGGCCGTTTCTCCACCCCATTAACCCAACCTTCATGCAAAGCACCCAGCATCCTCACTTGAAGTTTGTGGCTTAGAAATCAATGCCCCTCTTGCAAGACCTCAAGCAAGAACAAGCCCCTCCGCCCCCCACGAGAGGAAATTGAAAGATAGCAAGGAAAACAAGACAGAGAAAATGTGGGTGGGGAGATGCTAGGGGTTTGGAGAGTAATGGGGTGTAATGCTCTAGCCCAGAGGTTTCCAGACTGTGGACCATGGAGGCCTGACTGGCCACACACAGCCGGCTCCTTCTCCTTGTTTCCAGCAGCTAAGGCTATGTCACCACAAGAACAGGGACATTTTGACTCAATGGAAAAAAACAGAGAAGCCCAGACACAGGTTGATTTTACCTCAATGTAGTTCAGATCAACCCTATACTCCCCACCTCGGGTGTTAACCTTGACTACTTGGAAGTAACAACCACCTGAACCTTGCCTCCACTAGGATGTCAAATCACTGGATGTCAAATACACACCTATTGTTGCAGTGAATACCTAGCCAGAATCATAGTAAGAGAAGCTAAATGTACATCAAACACTTCCCCCGGGTTCTGATGTGACTGTAAACTGGAGGAGAGAGGGGTCCGTTGGATGGCCAATGGGAGGGGAGGTGCCCACAAGACACTCAATCAAAGGCTACCCTACACACCAAATGGAAGCAAAATAACTCAGTCTCTAACTTACTCTGGAATAGAAGTGACCTATTTCAGTGTTGTTTAAGTGGGTAAAAAATGGCACAAGCTAAGTCAACATAAGAGATTTATATTGGGCCAAGACCAACCTAAGAGACTGGCACGGAAACACCATGTTGTGCGAGCTAAAATCCATTTATTATGTGGTGCCAGGTTGTGTGAAGACCAGCCCTAAGATGTGCTCCCTGGGTGAAAAAGTCGGAGCACCCCCTGCTCTAAGCTTCCACCTCCATGGAATGCAAGTCTGGTGATCTGAGCCTACTCCCTTTGCCCAATGACCGAGACACCTCCATGCTTTGGTACAATTCAGAATGACTGGCAGCCTCTGCTCAGGAAACACTCACGACTGCAAGAACAGGGATGCTACAAGCTAGGACTGAGGCGCATCAGCAGAGCAGTGTGGGGGGTGCTCTGGGACCACAATAGCTAGTGGGGCTCCAAGAGGACTGCAGTGTATTGGCAGAGTAAGAGTGGGGGTTAGGGCAGGAATAGCAGAGTGCTGCTGTTCTGGACCGAGGCGCACTGGCAGAGTTGAGCGTGGGAAGCTTGCATAATAATGCCTGCCCACACGACGCCTGCTTGTAGCCAGCGTGATCAGAACCTCACTTGCATGAGCAACATCATCCACCCAAAGTTTGGTAAAAAACTAAAAAGCTTCAAGGTGATATACAGAGCTCAGTGTCCTTTGCTCCCTTCAGACTGATTAATGCAGCTAGGGAAATATGCCTATGCAGTCTCTTCATAGAGGCCAGGCTTCTCTTTAATCTGTCTCTCAGGGTGACCTCTGCCCCCAGCACAGGGATGAAGATTCTTAAAATCTCATTCCTTATTTTACGATTTCAGGGCATGCACTTGAGATTGGCAAAAGAACGGAGAAATTAACGTGCAAAAAGCAGCCACTGCAAGGCAGAGAGATGCACAAAAGCCAGCCTGCCAAGCCTCGCGCTCCTCGGACACACAGCAGCAGGGTGGCTGGGGAGGGCCAGGCTGTTCCCACTTCCCAAAAACAAAAGGGATCACTAACTCCTGCTGCCAAAAGGTTACCCAGCTGTGATGGAACAGAGCTATTGGGTCTGGCTTTGACCCTTCTGAGGAGATGTCTACACTAGATTTTTTTTTTTTTTAAACCTGGGGGTGGCTGTGACTAGCTATGTCAAGGTAAAAACTATAGAGCCTGGTCTCTGCTAGGATTTCACAGTGAGATCACGGTCTCCAAGTAAAGACACACTTTTGGGGGAGTTGGGGGGGCACTAAAGACATAGCCACTTCGGCATCTAAGAGGCCCTTACACCAAGCTCTCCAGATCAGATCCTATAAGGAAAGGCCACATTTCCAAACCCGGATGTGTGGTTTGCATGGACAAAACAGGCACAGTGGTGCAAAAGGGAGATGGATTTACATTCACACCTTAGGTTACGCTACTGCTACATTCTCCTCTAGACCAGCCCTCAGTATCTTTCCTTTCCAGCCTTAAGTACAGCAGTGAAGGGCGGCTGCGTCCTGGGAGGATTGTGGTGTGGCCAGGCAGAGTTCGGCTTCTGACCTACTAGTTGGGGTGGAGCAGGATCACAGATGGAGCAAGGCCGGTTGGAACAGTCTCTGGAAGTTTCAGAGTAGCAGCCGTGTTAGTCTGTATTCGCAAAAAGAACAGGAGGACTTGTGGCACCTTAGAGACTAAAATTTATTTGAGCATAAGCTTTCATGAGCTACAGCTCACTTCATCGGGTGCATTCAGTGGAAAATAAAATCTCCTCACTGTATTTTTTCCACTGCATGCATCCGATGAAGTGAGCTGTAGCCCACGAAAGCTTATGCTCAAATAAATTTGTTAGTCTCTAAGGTGCCACAAGTCCTCCTTTTCTTTTTGCGAATACAGACTAACACGGCTGCTACTCAAACTTCCAGAGACTGTTCCACCCGGCCTTGCTCCATCTGTGATCCTGCTCCACCCCAACCAGTAGGTCAGAAGCCCAGCTCTGTCTGGCCACACCACAATCCTCCCAGGACGCAGCCGCCCTTCATTGCTGTACTTAAGGCTGGAAAGGAAAGATACTGAGGGCTGGTCTAGAGGAGAATGTAGCAGTAGTGTAACCTAAGGTGTGAATGTAAATCCATCTAGTTAAACTGGTGTAACTGAGCAATGCACTGGAGAGTGGAGATGAATTAAGGTGAGGGGGGATACTACAGTGAGAAGTGGCCATATACATACTTCCACAGACACACGGGAAGGGGGCGGGGGGAGTTACGCCACAGGGAACATAGACAGTATTTGACAGTGGATCTCACAGATGGGTTGTGGACATAGAACGTTAGTTTTGCATTGTGTATGTGATGGCACATGCACATTTGTGAGTGACGGTGCAGGGGTGTTTGCGTATGGGTGCATGCGCACGCCTAGGTAATTCTTCCTCTTTCTCAGTAAGATTTTCCAGGTCTGTACTTGGAACAAAGCTTCTTCCCAGGCTGAGAACTATCTACAAACAGCTGGGGAGACAGCAGGATAAATGCCCCCTGGATGTGCCCTCATGTCTCATCCTCCCACCAGGACCTGAACATTGTCTCATGGGGCCGGATCCTCCTGCAGTCTTTCCTCTGAAGATTCCCACTTTCCAGCTCCCTTCACAAGGGGCTGGAACCAGGGCACCTGCACAAATGTGGATGTGAAGTCCCCCTTTACTGGAATGCTTGTGTAAGATTTTCCAGGGGAGTGCAGCACACACTCCTGCTCCCCACAGCACCTAGAAGGTAAAATCTCATGTCCCAGCTATAGAACACCCCGTTTCTCCCACCTCCATTCTGCTCAGCAGAAGAGTCTCACCTCCAAGGAGGGGCACCTCTCACTGAGGGCACTGTGGGTCTGGGCCTGGTGCCGTTAATTCACGAACTTTGCTGGCCCTCAGAATCGGAGGCAAGAACCGTCAGGGTCTCTGTGGCAACTTCTGAACCTGAAAGAAAGAGAGGGAAACTCTAGATCCTGTTCCCATCCCAGTGTCCTCATCAATAATAAAGGAGGAAGGAGGATGCAGACGGCAGAAAAGCTCAATTGTTTCGAAATGGCACAGTTTCCATGTGGCAACACAGACTTAATTAAGTCTCTTATTATTATTAGAATATGAGTGCCTCATGGGTAGCAAACCGCTCTGAATCCCACTTGCATTGGCTGTGAGCAGAAATGCGACAGCCCCATCTACCCAGGGACACTTCCACTCCCTGAGATTGTGAGCCTACCACCCGCTTTTCTTGCCCTACAGGATGGTCCCAGGCAAAGCCCTGCATCATCTTTGAGCTTGTACCTCAGAAGATCCAAATGTAAACCACAGGTGCCTTCTGCCGCAGCCCTGGCCACTTGCTGCTCCTGGCCACTCACCCCTGGCTACAACACAGCATTAAGAATCCAGGAACCCAAGCTCCCACTGTGAATGGGAAGAGTCGGGGGCCTCTGGCACATGTGGTCACATCAGTGAAAGGAGAGAGACACATGATGCCCTAGGTTTCAGAGTAGCAGCCGTGTTAGTCTGTATTCGCAAAAAGAAAAGGAGTACTTGTGGCACCTTAGAGACTAACAAATTTATTAGAGCATAAGCTTTCATGAGCTACAGCTCACTTCATTGGATGCATCCGATGAAGTGAGCTGTAGCTCATGAAAGCTTATGCTCAAAAAAAATTTGTTAGTCTCTAAGGTGCCACAAGTACTCCTTTTCATGATGCCCTAGACAACCCTGCTACATAGGCAGCCCTGGAGAAGCACATTTCGCCCCTACCCTGCTGTCCCTGGGCACAAAGCAGGTTAACAGCAGACTCTTCATTCCAAGCACAGTCCTGCACAAGTCTGGGGGCTCGACATTCCCTGCATTAACATCTCTGGCTCAGCCTGCAGGTCTGAAAGGGAGAAGCAGTGCCCTGCTCCCTAGTTCAGTCAGCCCCAGGAGTGCAAGTACCAAGGCAATTCCTCCCTTTGTAGGGTATGGATGGCACTCTTGGGCTGGATGTGCGGAGGGTATCCCACAGAGCAGTGTTTGGGGGATCCTTGGCTGTGCTGCAGACATCAATGAAAGGCATACCATTTTTGAATCTCCCTGCCTGCCCACTTCTCCTCCTTTCTCTGAAACCTGCAGCTTCATCCCACATTGATCGCGACAAGTTTGTTTTGTTTTTCGCGACCCAATGAAATGGAAAATTATTTAACAGCTTGTCCCCTATTATAATGGGACTTTTTCCCTTACTCCTCACTAGGAAGACCATCAATCACAGCACTGAATGGAATACATCCACCCCATGACCTCAGCCATGCAGTTCCCCCATCCCCCACCTGTGAATTATGGAGACCGCATCGCTCGGTGGGACAGGCTCAATGCTCCACCTTCAAGCTGAAAGCAGAGATTTATCCCCTTGGCGGAATAGGGGGCAGAGGCCAGAAGATAAGTCACAGAAAAGCCGCAGGAGCCTCTCTCAAGGTCCTCCAAGGTTGGCTCATTAAAAAGCAAGGAAAGGAGAAAAAAATGCCCGCAGTGGCGCAGCTCACAAATAACCCTCCAGCTTTCAAATAAAAGAAAAGCTGAAAGGGAGCCTGGAGCACCTCGGATGGGCTCTGCAGCAACGCCAGCTAAGTTCACCCATGGAAACACCTGCTGGGAGGCCATACTGCAAAGAGCCTGGGCTGCAGAACCTGTGAAACGGACAGCTCCTCGAGCACCCATCTCATCAGGGAGCCCAGGAAACGAACCTGTTCAGTGCTCATACGGGGGCTGTCACTTTCCATCTGGTGCAGCAGCGAGACAGTCCCCATCTTGCACTGCCTGCTGTAGTACTGGAGGAAGGGAAGAGAGAGGGGAAACAGCCATTTAGTCGCCCAAGCAGCCCTTCAAACTCCAGCCAGGGGGCAGACGCAAAGGAGAGCAGGTGGAATCCAACCACCACGCACAGTACTGCCTCTGCCATCTCGGAGGAGATGCTGGGAGAGCAGCTCCCTCCTTCCCCCAGAGCTGCACAGCTCGCTCTCCTGCCCCCAGTGTGGCAAGGGCGAAGGGCAGGGTAATGGGAGCAGGTGTTGCCTTGGGTGGGAATTGTTCATCGTGCACAGTACCAGCTGTTCAGCAGGCCCAGGAGAAGGCAGATCCCACTGACTGTGGCACAGACGGCAGCATCCCTCCCTCAGAGATCGTGCCCACCCCTCCTTCCCCAGAAGACCCTGACACAGCTGCCAGAGTAGAACCCACACCCCCAGGAACAGGCACGGATCAGTTCTGTGGGATTCACCCCGCATGGTCCATAACGAGAGTAGGAACTGTAGGGCTGCTGCCTGCAAGCCTGTGCTGCACCCAATCCCTAACCAGCCACTGTACCATGCGGGGGGCTGGTGGGATTCTTCCCTTCTTCCTCCTGCAGCAGCTGAGCTATTGGCCTGGGCTGAAGCCCCTCCTGGGAGACTGGCGCAGTCCTGAAGGGCAGCGTGTGGCCTGCTATGCACAATCGTGTTCCCTGGCTCAATAATTAAACCTCTGACTGGGAACCGGAGGGGCTTGGTAATTGAAGTAACCTCAGGCCGTGGAGGTTCCATATGGCCAGAGCGAAGCAACGCAGCCCCTAGCACCGACGCCGGCTCAGCTCCCAGCCGAGGCAGTGGGACACGGAAGTGCTGGGCAGCAGAAGGGAACAAACTCGCTCTCCAAGTCGGGGCAGCTTTGCTCTTCACATCTCTCTCCATCCCCAACTGCCAGGCTCTGTGCCCCCCATACACACCCCAGCTAGGATGGGGTCTGGCTTGGGAAGCGGCACTTACTTGGCTGCCTGGGGATGGTGAGAAGTTGCTGGTGGACTGCCCCAGGCTGCCCGCCCCATGCACTCTCACATGCAGCAACAGGCCCCCCAGACCCATTCCACACCACACACACCCAGAAACCCAAAGAAAGAACGCAGACAGGGTGCTGTGACCATGGGGCTCCTCCCCAGCCCCCAGGAGCCAGGGAGAGAGGGCCCTGGACCTCTAGGGAGCCTGGAAGGAAGAGCTGGAGGCACAGGCAAAACGAGAACAGGGGTACACCATCAGGAGCGGAGGGGAGCCTGGACAGAGATGCTGGCACTTGGCCAGACACCAGGCCAGGCCCGACACGAGAGCCACTGGAAAGAGCCTGCTCAGACGGTGACTCCAGCAGAAGATGGCCAGACAGCTCAGCCACCCGAGGCCACACTCCTCCAACCACCACCAACCTGGGGCAGTTCTAGAATTCCCACCCCCAAGGACAGCAGCAAGGAGCCTGCGATAGCGAAGGCAAGGCGAACACACATCCTGTTACCCCCGCGGCATGGCCACCGGCTGCCATGACAGTCACAGGCAGATTCCCATCAGCCACTCCAGGAACAGCCGTTTACAAAGTCATCAGCAAGTAAAATCCATCTGCCCATTCCCAGAGAGAGCATTGTCTTGTCTGGCCTGCACTCCTCACCAGCCAGGGAAAGGAACAATGGGCAGTACCTGCTACAAAAGCATCCTTCTTCAGAGGGGTTAAAGCAGTTTACACACAGCTGGCCTCCCACTGAAAGACAGGAGCCTGGGGAGAGGCATGCATGGAGAGGGGAAGTGACTGGGCCGAGGTTATAAAGTCACCAGCAGAGCTTGGAATGGAACCCAGGAGTCCTGGTTCTCTGTTCCCTGCTCTGACCATTAGTTAACACTGCCTATGGCAACCAGCCCTCCCCCTGCTACATGCACTGGTTATCCACCAACCTGCCAGGCTGCTCTTTCTCTCCCCATAGCTTGCTCCAGCCCTACAGTGGTTTAATATGTGCTGTAATGAAGAAGCCAGCAAACTTGGAAACTTCCATGTGCTCTCCAAGAACGAGAACAAAGCAGCAAATTCATGTCTTTCTTCTCAGTGTTCAAATCCCAGAACATCCCCTGCCCTGCGATTCCGCCGCACAATTCAGTCACAGTCTCTTCACATGAACAGCGACTTGCTCCTGGAGGGAGCTGTGCCCACGGGGCCCTTCAGACAGGAGGGAGGCCGCAGGGAAGCCCTGCTGGGCAGAGGGGTGATGCCAAGCCTGACAGTGGAGGGAACAGATCTATCCTGATCCTGAAGCCATTCTCTGCTTTACAATAACTAAATTAGCCAGGATGAAAGGTTACAGCAGGAACTCCCAACCCTGCTCCCCCGCATAGCCCTTTCCAAGCCCTCACTAACTAACAAACATCTCCTGCTCATCACACACTGAACTCAATCACCCATCCCTGCCTGGCAGCATCAGAATCCACCACTGCCACTGAACCCGGGCAGCCTCTTTTCCCTGGACTTGGGACAGATGCACTAAACAGCACCAGTCCTCTCCCAAATGTGCTATCACAGACTGAATAACCCACACGAGCTCTGCCCATGACATAACACACACGGGGGGGGGGGGGGGGGGGAAGAGCGTTGGACTGAAAGATGCAAACACAGACCCTGGAATCCCCACTCCTGGATTTAGCACCAGGGAATCTAGATTCCTGCCACAGCATCCAATCAAAACTCACCACCCAGCACAAGGACACTGGGCAGAGTAGGCTGCTGCCCTCCCGGGGATGAGAACCTCAAGAAGTTCTCCAGCACTGCAAGGCACAAAGCCAAGCTCCACTGCAGAAAATGTTAATGTTTCCATCCCACTGCAGAACACATGACACACAACCCAGAGAAAGAACAAACCTGGGAAGTAACTTTGTACTAACAAAAAGCTGTGACCTGCCCAAACTCACTGGAATTCCCCTTCACCTAACTACACCCCCTCCTTAGTCTGCCTACTCCTGATTAACATGCACAGCGAGGTGGCAGCTTGGTGAGAGCTTCCAGCTTCACCAAAGCTCACTCCTCCCTCCGCCCCCACACTCCATGCCTCTTGTCCAGCCCCCTCCATCAGATCCACCTTTGAAGTCAATTTGTCATGGCCCAGTTTTCTAAACCACTCTGCAGAGAAGCCCATTTGCTGTTCTCCCTTAAATTTATCTGTTTGTGGCTCCTCTTCCCTCACCCTCTGATTAATTTTAAGTTACAAGAAACTAGCTCCGAGTTCAGGGTTAAATGGGGACTCAATTGTTTGGGATTTTTAGAGGGGTTTTTGATCACACATCGAGCTTTTCTTGTCAATATCTCACACAGCTACTGTTAATCACCAAGAAAACCACAAACCCATATGCTGGGCTCTGAGCTCACAGACAGCGCCAGGGTAAGAAGGTTCCATGCACATCACATACCAGCGACTGCAGGGTTAGGGAGAGCTGGCACAGAACCGCTCTCCCAGACATTCTGCCAGCTGATAAATAAGGGGGAGAACCCCATGCTGAATAAAGTCCTAATGCAAATAAAGAGGGCCTTCTCCAGAACTTCCCAGCCTTCCAGACACAGGGAAAGGCACCCAGAGACCATTTCAGCTGAATGAGCATGGGCACCTAACCCCTATTTGAAAAAGCTAATGTGGCCGCTTGTCAGTTGGAGGTAAAGGCCCAATGGACAACATTTGAGCCTGTTAAAGAACTCCGGTAAATATGGGGTGACTACAGCAGTGGAGCCCAAACTTTTCCTCTCCCACCCCCCTTACCAGTAATGGAATGTGTCTGCACACACACACCATGGGCTGGGATTGGGAAGCCAAGACTGGGAGCAGGCTCAGAGAGGAGCAGGGGACAGAGTGGGGCTGGGTGGTGCTCTGTCCCAGCCTCCTATGGGGGCTGGCCAGGGCCCTTCCATGCCCCCCGCCCTGCATTCCTCTGCACCCTAGGGTGACACACTCCACAGTTTGGGGACCACTGCTTTACAAGGTGTACGGGGTTTTTTAATCAGAGTTCCGAGACTCGCTACTAACAGCTCAGCTCCCCGATGGCATGCAGTGGGAGTGCTGGCATGGACCGAGCTCAAGGCACTGTCTGAGGGCTTATCTACATTTCAAACGTGATAGTGGTGTAGCTGCAGCGCTTTGGAGACCACCCTACCTATGCTGACGGGAGGGCTTCTCCCATCAGCGGAGCTCCTCCATCTCCCCAAGAGGCAGAAACTAGGCTGACAGGAGAATTCTCCCAACGACTGAACACTCTCCACACTGGGGTTAGGTCGGTTTAACTGTGTCATTCAAGGGGGTGGATTTTTCACACCTCTGAGCAACAAAGTTATATCAACCTAATTTCCTCGTGTGGACCAGGCCTTAGTAACACCTCGTCTTTCAAGAAGTGGAGATCCCACCACATCCCTAGGTAAGATGTTCCAATAGTTAATTACCCTCCCTGTTAAAAATGTAGCCCTTATTTCTAATCTGATCTTGTTTAGCTTCAGGTTCCAGACATTGGTTCTCATTAGTTATCCAAAGACTCGTGGTGCAGAAAAGACCTACAAGCACCACTGTTAATGCCGGTCATGTTTAACGCAGGGCCAAGTTCCAGGCACTGCTGCTTCATTCCTACTGTGGCAATAAAGCTGCAAACCTTAAAACGGGATGAAATACAATAGGATTATTTTTTCAGCATCTTCCATGCTCTAATGCAAGCCTATGTGTGGGCAGTGAGGGTGGAGAATTGGGGCTGGGATGATCTGCACCATCAGCCTATGAGCAGTAGGAGTCTATCATCTCCAACAGGAGAGCATTTCGTTAAAAAGGAGCAAATCTCCCCCATGCAGAAATGTGTTCAGACCCACCAGAAAGCCTCTGCCTAAAGTGTGCAAACACAGTGGGGCTGGAAGCCCATTGCCAAGTCTGGAGGTGCACCTCCCTCTACGAATTTTTACTGCACAATAAAACATTGTGATTAGTTCTACAAACCAAAGCCAGCAGAACCCCAAGGAAGGGACAGAGATAAGGGAAGCCACTTGCAGCAGTGGCAATCCCAAAACTGATCCAGCAGATGCTGGTAAGAAAGGGGAATTTGGGAGATGCTGCACGGCCTGGGTTGGTCCGGCTGTGCCTGTCTCTCTCGAACACAGACCATGCCCCACCAGGACAGAGAAAGGGAACATTCCCAGGAAAATCTCTCACCCTTTTGTCCCGAGCAGTGAGTCATAGTTTGGTGCTTTGGGAACGTTCCAGTTGGAAGCAGACGGATGCTTTTGTTCATTTGCAAGGAATGTATGAAGTGCTGCGTCTCTGAACTAGGGTTGCCAACACTCCCAGTTTCGCTGGTTTCTGAACTAGGGTTGCCAATACCTCCCGGTTTCCACCTGGGCGGAGCCTGCACCCCTCACTGCCTCACGCACCCAAACCCCCCAGCCCTGAGCCCCCTCCCAGAGCCTGCACCGCACACCTCCTCCTGCACCCCAACCCTCAACCCTGAGCAGCCTCCTGTACTCAAACTCCCTCCCAGAACCTGCATCCCACACTCCAACCGCCTGCCCCAGTCCTGAGCCCCCTCCAGCACCCAAACTCCCTCCCAGAGCCTGCACCCCACACCTCCTCCTGCACCCCAACCCTGAGCCCCCTCCAGCACCCAAACTCCCTCCCAGAGCCTGCATCCCACACTCCAACCGCCTGCCCCAGCCCTGAGCCCCCTCCAGCACCCAAACTCCCTCCCAGAGCTTTTACCCTGCACCCCAACCCCCTGCCCTAGCCCAGTGAAAGTGAGGATGGGGGAGAGCAAGTGACAGAGGGAGCGGAGATGGAGTGAGTGGGATGGGGCCTCGGAGAAGGGGCAGGACAGGGACTTAGTGGAAGGGGCGGGACAGGGGTGGGGCAAGGGGGTTTGGGTTTGTGAGATTAGACAGTTGATTTCAGAGGAAACCAAGAACAAAAGGAGCAGTTTCTTAGCTTTCAGCCCCAAGCCTTTTTTGCCAACAACCTGCCCCCAAAGTTCTCTCTCTAGCTTTTTCCAGGTTCGCACGGCTCACAGGTTCCTGCTTGGCCCTTCTTGCCTCTTTTCCTCTACTTCCATCTGTTTTTGTCATCTGTGACCTCAGTATCTGTGCATTCACTCACACTCCCCACACACCTGCCCAAAACAATACGCAGCACAAAAGCTCCTGGGCTGCTCACCTTTTGTCTTAGGAAGGGCTTATACTTACAGTTATGTTAATTGAAGGGTGAGTTCACACCTATCAACCTCAACTGGGTTTTAAGCCAACCCATAAGGAGGTTTCACCCAGTTCATAACAATATTTTGCCAACCCATCCCAATGCTACCTTTTTATTTGCTTGTTTGGCTTGAGATATCTTTGCCACACACACACACACACACACACACACACACACACACACACACACACACACACTCAAGACGTAGGGGTGGGCAGTGTGTGTGGCAATAAGGTTCACAAGAGGTGGTGACAACAGAGGATGGGAATCTGTGGCTTGGATTTCACCGTCACAATGGTACTATTGAAAAGCTTCTTTAGCTGGGCAGGCACTGGAGGGGACAGTTGTGAACAGACTGTGAAGGCAAATACCATCAGCAGTAAAGAGTGGAGGGGGTCTTTCAGCAGAAGGTAGCACTCTAAGTGTGTGCAGCCCAAGATATGGTCGCCTGCTCTGAGATCAGAAGCTATTTCCCACTTATCTGTTCTGAGCCCGGTATCTGTGCTACAGAACATGGCATTTGGTAATGGGATTTTGATGTTCAAGAGAAGATGCTTTCCTGAGTCTCACTTTACGTCACACGTGGAGATAAACATGACTATCAGCTGCCACTGAAGAATGCTAAAGAGTATGAACTTTTACTTGAGGGGAGCAGGGATAACTTTGTATTTAATTATGAACTTGGCAGATCTATTATGTATTTATTTCAGCCTTAAGCTGCCCATTACAATGTCTCCTCTCCACCATGGCAGGTGCAGCTGGTAATCCAACAAGGACATCCAAGCACCAGCCTCTCTTCTAACTGAAGCCCATGGCCGCCAGGCAGGCTGGCTGCCTTATCCTTCCCAGCAGTGCTACAGTTCTGGGATTGCAGAGACACTATAGGTGGCCATCAATTCCTACTCCCTGCCCTCACTCACATCCAAAGAGCTGGAGCTCAGCTATCCATGCACGACACCACTGTCACGGGGTTTCACTGAGAGGAAGCATGGGTGTTTTTAAGTCATGGTGGCTCAGTCTCAGCTACAAAAGTAAAACCGGACAAGTGGCCAGAGCACATCAAGTGGCCACTGCCGGTCCAGAGCAAGCTCCCATCTGTGCCAGTGCTGCAGGACCACCCTTGTCCCAGTGCAAAGGGTGAAACGGGCCTAATAGGGGCCAAACAGCTCCCCACTCTCCTGTCTCATGCAGCTACCCCCAACCACCGTATCCTCCGCAGCCCTGCTCCCAGAGATCATTGTCTGCACTCGTCCACAACAGTCTAGGCTCCCGCACAGCATATGGGAACCCTGCTACAGATCCTGCTTAGAGGAGGCTCATCCCAGCAAGCCCCTCTCCACCATAGTGGGACTGTTCCTTGCCTCACCCCTTCACATCACCCCCTGGGGCCCCAGAACTGCTTCTGGGCTCGAGGGGTTGCATCTCAGACCCACACCTCGCGACCTTTGGGGAAACACTCCAATACCACACTATGGTCCGTGACTACAGCACCTGCCATAAGCCCATTCCAAGGGATGCCCAAAGCACGGGCGTAACACAGAAACCCCAGGAACAAGACCTGCCCACCTGCATCTCCAGTAGCCCATTGCCACCCGAGCAGCCCTCGGGAGGAATGTTCCTGAACTGAGAGGTGGCTGGGCTCTCAAGTGCAGCGAGATCACTTTACTCCAATTATCTTAGATAGCAGTGTTACAACGGTCCCTCAGAGTCCTGGTGTCTCAGTCGCAGGTACACAACAACACTTCGGGGGGCAGCGATGCCACAGCACACACTTGGGAGAAATTAAATCCAGACAGGGCTTCCTCACCCCACTCACCCGAGGGACTCAGCAAGGTATCAGAGCCAAAGACCCTTTATCTCTTCTCTGGGGATGTACCCTCCCATTTGTGTCTGGTCTGAAATCCTTGTGCTAGTGCTGTGCTAATGCTAGTGGGCTCTGGTCTTCCCTGGATGGCCCTGCCCATCAGTTCTGTGGCACCTGTTAGTCTGGTGAGGTCTCTCTTAAAACAGCCTGAGGACTCCCACCCCAAAGATTGAAGGGTCACCCCACTGCAGGGCACTCTGACTGGACAAGGGCCTAAGCCATGAAGCTGCTAGCCAGGACCAGAGATTGGGGGTGTTCCCCCACAGGGAGCTGGGCAGTTGGGAGTCTGAGTGTGTTTGGGACCAGAGCTTGGTCTGCGGCCCACTTCTACCTGAAGCCCACAGTCCTGCCAACACTAGTCAGAGCTCCCGAGGTGAAATGCTCAGGCCCAAGCCAGGCCCTCGTAACACCAGGTGGGGTTGGGGCTGCAATGCAATGTGGGGCTGGAGGCCAAGCAGGAGGGAACTGGAGCCCAACACCACGGCATATGCTCCCTTGTGCTGGGGATTTGCAGCATGACTCCTTTAACCCTGGCCCACCCTCCATGACCGCCCAGAGCTGCCTGTCAGCACCGCAGCATCCAGACACTCTTCTCTGGGGAGCACCATGTTCAGGCAGGAACATGGAGCCAGAGATAGGGATCGAATCAGAGAGCACAGAACCACCTGCCACCTCCATGCCTCATTCCCCTTCCTGTCCCCAAGGAGACTGAGGGTGCCACGTCATACCCCGGCAGATGGCAAATGCCCACCTGCCACTGCAGACAGAGCAAAGGTAAAGGAGTCACCAAGGATTCAGCCTGACTGGCATCCTCCCAAGAGGAACGCTGCGGCCAAGCAGAAGGCAGGAGTCCTCTCTGTAGTTGCCATCACATGGCAGGAGCTTGTGATGCAAGCATAGGTGAAGAAGAAGGGCGACAGACACACCTGGGGGATGGGAACAAATGCCAGGAGAGATGTTCGGGCAACCACCAGATCTCCAAGAGGAGAACGGGAGGGTGCAGCAGATTTTCCTCCACAGCCAGTTCTTGCTGGAGCCACCCTTGAGCACCCTCTCCCAAGAAAGGAAGTGACGCCACTTCAGAAGGCAGGAAGAGGAGCTGCAGAAACAGGAAGCCCATTTCCTGCAGAACAGTCATGGAGAGCACCACGCCTCAGGACAGCACAATGAGAACACGCCCTGGGAAGCAGGGCCCTTCCCGGAGGGAGGCAGTGGTGCAGCTCTGCTCACAGGAGACCATGGAGGCCAAGATGACAGTTACAGTCTATTTTTCTACACAACTGCATCGAGTATTCCACGCAGCACACTCGCTGTAAATCCCCTCCTGCTCAGGCTCACTGCCGAGGGCCCCCTACGGTCGATTTTCCATGGTCATGACAACAAAAACTAAAACTGGGTCAAACCTGAAAGGTATTCTCTTCCTCCAAGCTGCTAAATGCACAATAGTAATGAGATTGGTTAAGCAATTCACCCAGGGACTGCATTATTTGCTCTGAAGATGTATTAACCAGTTAAATTAGCGTGATAAGGCAGCTCTGCTTATTTCTCTCACCAGTCACACACAAGACCTGAGGTTCCAGGTCTTCATATTCCAGCTAATAAAACAAACCCAGAAAACATGCTGACAAAGGAGAATGGTGCACTCAAACAGCCCCAGGCCAGACTCCTTCCCACTTGACCCGTTGTAAGGAAAAGAACTTTAAAAGCATCCAGCAGCTGAAATCTATTTGAAAAAATCATACTTCCCCCCTCCACCTCTTCTTTTTTCCTTCTTCTTTCACTCCCCTTTCCCAAGCTCCCGATAAGAATGAATTAATCAAGCAGGATCCCAGGCAGTAAGCAAGGCAGAAAAAGACTTAGAAGAAACTCAGCTTCCAGAGACAAGCTCACAAACTTGCCCAGCTCCCAGGGGTTCACTCTAATATATTTCTAAAGAGAATAGTATGATGTGGAAACTACAGATTCGTTTCACTGGCCACCCACTCACCTGCTGGCACAGCTTTAAAGGCTTTGTCCAAAAGCACCAAATGAACTTGCCTTTTACAGTTACAGTTATTGCTAGCAACTCGCATCGGAGGAAGCGCTGACATTTGGGGTCTGATGAATCTCAGGAAGTGGATTATGCTGCATCCAGCTATTTCTGGACACAGAAGCAGCCTCTATCAGTTTGGAGGGCACAGGAAGGTTTTGGAGTGAAAGCTCTGTTGTGTCTATGCAGTGTCCATCCGCTGGGGCCCTGATTCTAGCACAACCATCACAATACAAACACTAAGAGTTGGGGGGGGGGGGACCTTTATTCTTTATGGGATTTTTTTTTTGAAGATAAACAGTTATTAATATAAATGTCACTGACAAACAAAGCTGTGGCCCTTGAATCCATGTGAGGTTTTATGCATGCTATGTAAACAAAGAAAAAGAACATTTTAATTAATGTTATACAACCCCGAAAGAAATAAGATGGAACACCATGGAACTGTAATAAAAGCATCTGTTTACAATGACATTAGCAGCTGACATGGGCTGAAAGGTATATCTGTTGTCTAACATTTCTGTTTCCTTTAAAGGCCTTGACCTCAGTGCAAAGTGGACCAGGCTAGCTGTTCCCCAGTCTCAAGGGTACTGGATTACAAACCCTTCGTTCAGAAAGTGATGCCCAATCCATCTGTGCCAACTGGCACAGCTGTGGTGCCTGGAACAATTTCAAAGCTCAGTTTCCCACCATGAGCCGACGTGTAGCAAGGCTGGAGCCCGAAGGTTTTGCGTCTGGAGCAGTCACCTCACCCCGGGAGCTGCTCCTGCTGTTGGACCCTGGCGTCTCTCTGATGGAATTACTGCTGAATTCCTGTATCGATCACCAAGAGGACTGAAAGGGGAGGCGGCTCAGCTTTCTCGGAAGCTGGCTGCCTGCCTGCCTGCATCCTGCGGGGCACTCCAACTTCCCACTGGGACAGCCAGATGCAACTCCAAAGAGTGCCAAGGGGCTGAGAAAAGGTTCAGCTCATGCTGCCCCTGGAAGCGGAATCCCCCAGCAAGAAGCTTGAGTTGGGGTCGGCCAAGCACATTTCCAGGGGCATTTTCCCAGTGCTCTCTCTAGACAGGTGCTGAAGGGCCGGATGTTGGGGTATGTGTCAGAACAACGGGGAGCATAGAGCTCCCCCATTAGGAGAAGGGGGATCCAGTCAGAACTGGGAACGAGCAGCCTGCTCAAAACAGGGATGCCTCCTGTTATTCCCCTCTCTGGGAAGCAGCTGACAGGACAGAAGGACTGTGGATGATTTATTCCCAGCCAATGAAAGCGTGTGGGTGAGGGAGGGGAGAAAAAGCAAGTTGCATGGATCATAGCAACACCCATTGCAAGCTGGCCTGGAGGTGTGATCTGCTGCTTTGGTGCCATCCCCACCCCAAGAGCGCAGAGGGCTCACTGAGTGGGGGACGAGGAAATGCACATTCGCGTAATAATGTAACATGCATATCTGTGAAATAATGAGCTCTATCTGCCACATCAAATGATCAAATGGCCACCAGAGGTGGCAACAGCAGGCTTAAATCACCCATGAGCAGGACCCAAATGACACATTAGGGAGACACATATTCAGCCTATATTTTTTCCTGATGAGCCTGCTGGCAATGTGCCACAAGGAAGTAGCTGTGTGGAGAAACGCCAGCGTTTTCAACTGTCGAAGGCTGCATATATCCTAGCACTGTTGGTCAACACACCTTCCCGAGAGTCACCTCCTAGACGGCCTTGGAGAAATAACGACAAGCCCTTCAGAGAGAGGTGGCCAAAAGTATCACCAGAAGTGGGGGCTGCAGCTCAAGAGGGAGGGCCAAGGGCAGAGCTGCATGCATGGGAAGCCCAGGACTGGAGTAGCTGGGGAGCCGCAGGCCCATCAGCGGGGTGAGGGTGTGAGGCTGGGAAGAGAGAGAGGGGCCCGGAATAGCAGGAGGGGCGTGGGTCAGGATGGAGGGCCGTCAGCAGACCTGATGGTGGTAAGCCCAGGACTGGACCCTCAGGGGAGTGGCTCTGACAGAGCTGTGCAGGATAAATGTCTGCACCTGCCCACACAATGCCTGGTTCTAGCCAGGCTCATTAGTTCCTCACTCCCTGTAAAAGCAAGGGGAGGGAACATGCAGAACCACAAAGCACAGCAACTGTACAACTCTGGGCTGCGTGGAGTGCCCACTGTAACACAACAGGGCCGGAGGCTGAATGTGACAGACACAAAGGGTCCAGGTGCTGCCACCGAACCCAAGACACAGCCTTTCCCCCAACACAGTTTGCTCTGCTAGGCCAGGGCGCACAGAGCCTGGAGCCACCGGAAAATGCCTGTCTCACTGCCCTGCTCCTGTGGCATGGGGGCTGGCAGAGGGGGCACCAGGACTGGCACTTCTCTCTGCTGAGGATTGAAGACGTAAAAATGAGCAAGTCTGAGAAAGAGGTCAGAGGCGAAGGAAAGAGGGCAGCTGAGCCAGCCACCAGCCTTTGTCCCCCCGGCTTTGAAGAGGTGCATTTCCTGATGCTGAGCACCAAGGCAAAGCTCCAGTTCTTTGGCAGACATGCACGGCCGCTGGGTTTAGCCACTTGCCAACTTGGGGGGATCCCAGGAGACCCCATTCTCAAAGAGCAGGGATCAGAGCAGCAGCAGTGCCCTAAGGCGGGTCCTGGGAGGGGAGGACACACCCAGGACTGGACTGCCTAGACAAAGACTGAAAAGGCAGCAATTGCTCACATAGCTGCAAAAACCACACAGCACTCAGTGAGACACTGGGAGTTTCTGTGCTAAGTGCCCCCCACCTGCACCGGGCATGGGAGATCTCCTTACTCTCACACACCAGCAGACCCAGCTCTCCTACGTGGTCAGGGACAGCATCAGACAGACAGCACTGCCCTAGCCCACACTACCACTAGCCTGCTGGAAGAGGCAGGAAAGCCCAAGCTCCACCAGCTTCCCCCTGCGGTGACCAGAAGGGGGGGTGCGGAGGGGGAGAAAGCGCTGGGGAAGGTTAGCATTCAGAATGCACCCGTTTATGTGCATCAAGCAAATAGGTCCCTGTGTGCTAACAGGTCCCTGCGTTCATTCTAGATTCAGAGGACGGCCAGCATGCTGCCTGGAGAGGGACCTCCACTCCCCATCCTCTGACAATTACCCACCTGTCTCTCAAGGTGACACCTTGGAAATGCAGGGATGTATTCATTACATCCTTCTCACTCCTCCTCCTTTTATTAGAGCTTAAACTCTCTCACCACCGTCTGCCATTCAAAAGCAATATTTTAAAGGAGGAAGTGACAGCTTCCCTTTGATCAGCCCTCCAGAAACCCTGTCAATTCAGGCGCTGGAAGTGAGGAGAATTCATAATTCTGACTCAGGATGGACTCTTGACCCTGGCCGCACCCCAGGGACTGTCAGCTCTGGCAAGCATGTGCCCCGACTGTCGATCCCATTCATGCTCTGTCCCCTCTTCCAGCACGGCAGGCTCAGGTTGGCTTTTAAAGTCATGCCTGGCTCAGCCAGGGAGTTCTTAATGAATTATCTTCAACCCCATATATCAGAGAGCATTTATACAGCTGTCTTTCCCGACAGAAGACAAGGCTGTTGTGGAGAAACTAAATGAATTCTTTACATCAGTCTTCACTGCAGAGGATATGGAGGAAATACCCACCTCAGTCATTCTTTTTAGGCAACAAATCTGAGAAACGGTCCCAAATTGAGATGTCCAGCACAGGAAATTTTGAAACAAACTGATATTGCTGTTTAATTTACGTCACCAAGACCAGGTGGTGTCCACCCAAGAGTTCTGAAGAAACTCAACTGTGAAATTGCAGAAGTACTAAACTGTGGTATGTAACCTATCAATTAAATCAGTCTCTGTACCAGATGAGTGGAGAATAACTAATTATCATGCCAATTTTTAAAAAAGGCTCTAGAGCTGATTACAGGCTGATAAGCCGAACTTCAGTTCCCAGCAAACTGACAAACTATAGTAAGGAACAAAATTATTGGACACATAGATGAACATGATTTGTTGGGGAAGAAAGTCAGGACAGCTTTCATAAAGGAAAATCATGCCTCACTAATCTAATATAATTTTTGAGGATCTCAGCAAGAATGTGGACAAAGGTGATCCAATTGATATAGCACAATGGTTTTCAACCCGTTTTCCATGGACCCCTGGGAGTCCGCAGACTATATCTAAGATTTCCAGAGGGGTCTGCACCTCCAGTCAAACAATTTTAGGGGTATGCAAATAAAAAAAAGGTTGAAACCATTGATACAGTGTACTTAGACTTTCAAAAAGCCTTTAACATGATCCTTCGAAGACTTTCAAGCAAAGCAAGCACTCATGGGATAAGAGGAAGGAGCTATCATGGATCAGTAACTGGCTAAAAGATAGAAAACAAAGGGCAGGAATAAACAGTCAAGTTTTCACAATAGGGAGAGGTAAATAGCAGGGTCCTGCAAGGATCTGTACTGGGACCAGTGCTGTTCAACATATTCATAAATGATCTGGAACAGTGGGTGAACAGTGAGGTGGCAAAATTTGCAGACAATACAAAATTACTCAAAATAGCTAAGTCCAAAGTTGACTGCAAAGAGTTACAAAGGGATCTCACTAAACTGGGTGACTGGGCACTAAAATGGCAGATGAAATTCAAATGCTGACAAATGCAAAAAAATGCATATTAGAATAAAAAATCCCAACTATTAATATAAAATTAAGGGGTCTAAATTAGCTGTTGCACTTCAAGAAAGATCTTCGAGTCAATGTGGATAGTTCTCTGGAAACATCTGCTCAATGTGCAGCGGCAGTCAAAAAAGCGAACAGAATGTTAGAAAGCATTAGGAAAGGGATAGATAAGACAGAAAATATCATAGTGCCACTATATAAATCCATGGTACGCTCACACCTTGAATACCGAGTGCCGTTCCGGTCACGCAATCTCAAAAAATATGTTAGAATTGGAAAAGATGCAGAGAAGGGCGTCAAAAATGATGAAGAGTCTGGAACAGCTTCCATAGGAGGAGAGATTTAAAAGACTGGGACTGTAAACCTTAGAAAAGAGAAGACTAAGGGGAGGTACAATAGAGGTCTGTAAAATCATGAACGGTGCGATGGAGAAAGCGAACAAGGATGTGTTATTTACCTCTGCACATAACACAAACTACAGGTAAACACAAGAACTAGGGATCACCAAATGAAATTAAGAGGCAGAAGGTTTAAAACAAGCAAAAGGAAGTATTTCTTCAGACAATGCACAGTCAACCTGTGGAACTCTTTGCCAGAGGATGTTGTGAAGGCCAAGACTATAACAGGGTTCAAAAAAGAACTAGATAAGTTCATGGAGGACATGTCCATCAATGGCTATTAGCCAAGATTGTCAGGGATGCAACCTCATGCTCTGGGTGTCCCTAAACCTCTAACTGCCGGAAGCGGAGACTGGACAACAGGGGAGGGATCACTCGAAATTGCCCTGTTCTGTTCACTCCCTCTGAAGCCTCTGGCGCTGGAATGGTCAGACACAGGATACTGGGCTAGAAGGACAATTGGTCTGACCCAGTATGGCCATTCTTATATTCTTATTATTAGACCTCCTAGGTCAGTATCTGAGTGTCATTTACCATCCCTACACAGAGCATCACATTATTATACCTCCTTACTGCTGGATTTAAAAGCAGTTTCCTAGTCCCGTATTTCTATCCTGCCCCTCCCCCTCCTTGGAGACATCTGCCCCTCTGCCAAATATAGATCCCTTTTATTCTTTCCACCTCCTTCAGCACAGGGGGAAAGGACTTAAGATCACCACAAGGATCTGATTTCTCAATGCCTGCTCATCTGGAGACTAGCAAATGTCCAGAGCTCAAGGAACGAGCCCCAGATTTATGACCAATGTGGATGAGGAGAACATAGAAGCATTAGTGAATCTATTTAAAAACTCATTGGAAAGAGACAGACAGTGATGGATTGGCATGACCAGGTAACACCCTAGTCTCTAAGAGGTCGTAGAAAAGAACTAGGAAACAGCTGGCTTTGGGAAGGGGAGATCTGGGTCGGGAGGATTTCAATGAGGACAGACAGGTGTGACAAACACAGCGCCTGAGGCTATTCGCCAGAGTGTTGATCACCAAGCACAGGCAGTGGGGTCCTGGAGGGACAGGAGAGGGACACTTGGCTGAGATAGCAAAGGTAGAAGGTACCCAACAGCACTTCTGGGCTGGGAGGGAGAGGCTGTGCTCCAAGGCCGAGGGGAAGAGGAGAGGCTGTGGAAGGGAAAAGTGACAGATATTGCAGCCACATGCAGTATCTTTCAGGATCATACTGTATCTTATATTTGAAGCATGAAACCCTCCCAAGGCCATTACACTGAGATGGGCCAGGCAGTACAAGCTGTACAATAGTCATAGCTCTGATGTGCAGGTGTGTCCCCTGGGTTTGGGGTGTTCCTGCAGAATCTGGAATTGTTATGGGGTGATTCATGCAAAATCCCAAGGCAGTGCATGGAAGGGAGCTGTGCAGCCTGAAAACCCGGGTTGGATGGGAGTGGAGCAGGGTCCTTGCCCAGAGGCAAATGACAGGGGGAATAGAGGGGCAGTTGACCCCAAAACTGAGACAGGAAGATCATTCACCAGGGCTCAGGCAGATCCTGGGGAGTCTTGGGCCGCCTCACACTGAAGACAGTGCAGCTCCTGTCTCCCTTCCTTCTCCTCTTTTAGCGTTTTTCCACTCCTCCTGCCTTTGTGGGGAACATGCACATCCCCCCAAGTCCGCTTCTGATCCCCCACCCCACTCATCTCAAGACACCCCTCCCCGCATGCTGCAGGAACTCACTAATAACCCCCACGCTCCTCTTGTACACAGTGCTGACAAACCCATGCCAGGATCAGATGTCCCCATAGCCCTGCCCCAGGGCTGTCACCTTCCCCCTTCACAGGCACTAACATTTGTTCAGATGCCCCTGCACTCCAAGGCCCCCTGGCCACCAGGCACCTGAACAACCCAGTCCCGGAGCAGCAGTGAGCCGGGCATGGCAGCACGTTGCCAGCAGAGGCAGCTGCAAGCAGACTGGGTGGGGATGGGCTGTGGCCAGGGAAGGAATCATAGAATCATAGAATCATAGAATATCAGGGTTGGAAGGGACCCCAGAAGGTCATCTAGTCCAACCCCCTGCTCAAAGCAGGACCAAGTCCCAGTTAAATCATCCCAGCCAGGGCTTTGTCAAGCCTGTCCTTAAAAACCTCTAAGGAAGGAGATTCTACCACCTCCCTAGGTAACGCATTCCAGTGTTTCACCACCCTCTTAGTGAAAAAGTTTTTCCTAATATCCAATCTAAACCTCCCCCATTGCAACTTGAGACCATTACTCCTCGTTCTGTCATCTGCTACCATTGAGAACAGTCTAGAGCCATCCTCTTTGAAACCCCCTTTCAGGTAGTTGAAAGCAGCTATCAAATCCCCCCCTCATTCTTCTCTTCTGCAGACTAAACAATCCCAGCTCCCTCAGCCTCTCCTCATAAGTCATGTGCTCTAGACCCCTAATCATTTTTGTTGCCCTTCGTTGTACTCTTTCCAATTTATCCACATCCTTCCTGTAGTGTGGGGCCCAAAACTGGACACAGTACTCCAGATGAGGCCTCACCAGTGTCGAATAGAGGGGAACGATCACGTCCCTCGATCTGCTCGCTATGCCCCTACTTATACAACCCAAAATGCCATTGGCCTTCTTGGCAACAAGGGCACACTGCTGACTCATATCCAGCTTCTCGTCCACTGTCACCCCTAGGTCCTTTTCCGCAGAACTGCTGCCGAGCCATTCGGTCCCTAGTCTGTAGCGGTGCATTGGATTCTTCCATCCTAAGTGCAGGACCCTGCATTTATCCTTATTGAACCTCATTAGATTTCTTTTGGCCCAATCCTCCAATTTGTCTAGGTCCTTCTGTATCCTATCCCTCCCCTCCAGCGTATCTACCACTCCTCCCAGTTTAGTATCATCCGCAAATTTGCTGAGAGTGCAATCCACACCATCCTCCAGATCATTTATGAAGATATTGAACAAAACGGGCCCCAGGACCGACCCCTGGGGCACTCCACTTGACACCGGCTGCCAACTAGACATGGAGCCATTGATCACTACCCGTTGAGCCCGACAATCTAGCCAGCTTTCTACCCACCTTATAGTGCATTCATCCAGCCCATACTTCCTTAACTTGCTGACAAGAATGCTGTGGGAGACCGTGTCAAAAGCTTTGCTAAAGTCAAGAAACAATACATCCACTGCTTTCCCTTCATCCACAGAACCAGTAATCTCATCATAAAAGGCGATTAGATTAGTCAGGCATGACCTTCCCTTGGTGAATCCATGCTGACTGTTCCTGATCACTTTCCTCTCCTCTAAGTGCTTCAGGATTGATTCTTTGAGGACCTGCTCCATGATTTTTCCAGGGACTGAGGTGAGGCTGACCGGCCTGTAGTTCCCAGGATCCTCCTTCTTCCCTTTTTTAAAGATGGGCACTACATTAGCCTTTTTCCAGTCATCCGGGACTTCCCCCGTTCGCCACGAGTTTTCAAAGATAATGGCCAAGGGCTCTGCAATCACAGCCGCCAATTCCTTCAGCACTCTCGGATGCAATTCGTCCGGCCCCATGGACTTGTGCACGTCCAGCTTTTCTAAATAGTCCCTAACCACCTCTATCTCTACAGAGGGCTGGCCATCTCTTCCCCATTTTGTGTTGCCCAGCACAGCAGTCTGGGAGCTGACCTTGTTAGTGAAAACAGAGGCAAAAAAAGCATTGAGTACATTAGCTTTTTCCACATCCTCTGTCACTAGCTTGCCTCCCTCATTCAGTAAGGGGCCCACACCTTCCTTGGCTTTCTTCTTGTTGCCAACATACCTGAAGAAACCCTTCTTGTTACTCTTGACATCTCTTGCTAGCTGCAGCTCCAGGTGCGATTTGGCCCTCCTGATATCTTTCCTACATGCCCGAGCAATATTTTTATACTCTTCCCTGGTCATATGTCCAACCTTCCACTTCTTGTAAGCTTCTTTTTTATGTTTAAGATCCGCTAGGATTTCACCATTAAGCCAAGCTGGTCGCCTGCCATATTTACTATTCTTTCGACTCATCGGGATGGTTTGTCCCTGTAACCTCAACAGGGATTCCTTGAAATACAGCCAGCTCTCCTGGACTCCCTTCCCTTTCATGTTAGTCCCCCAGGGGATCCTGGCCATCTGTTCCCTGAGGGAGTCAAAGTCTGAGTCAAAGTCAAAGCAGAGCCCTGCTTTGGTAACGTCACAGAAGTGAAAGAATGCTAGCAAGCAGGGATTTTGTTTCCTCTGCTGTCCTCAAGTCTTGAGATGCCTGGTCCCCAGACCCAGGCCAGCGATGGCCATTTCAGAGGAAAGGGTATTGAACTGCAGCCCCGGAGCAGGGTCTCCAGCAGCCCTTTGGGAACAAAGGGGGAAGCAGAGAACTACAAACAGCATCTGCAGCCTGGGCAGAGACCGGAGCAGCACCCTGGGCTCTGCATCCCCTGGTGGGACCCTGCTCAGACTGATGCCCATCCGAGGGAGGAGCGCAGACAGCCTGGAAGGGCTAATCCCTGCAGCCCTCCAGCCGGGCCTATCCTGTCACAGAGAGGCCCCACTGCCAGGCTGCAGATCCCTGCATCCCATGCATTAATTAACATTCCACATGTAAAGCCGGGGTTGTAATTACTGCAAGTGATTAACAGGCTGAAGGTAGCCTGTCTCCAAGGAGCAGATTAACAGAGACGCCCTCCAGCTCCTACTCTCACCTCAGCACCATTGATGCATTTTAAACAGAGACCCGGTGCCCCCAGTAGCCTATGATTAATGGGCAGGCTGAGGAGTAAGGATGTGCCGTTGGCATCTGCCCCCAGGTGCCCCCTCTTGGTGCTCCCCCTCTGGATGGGGTGGGGGGGAGCATTCAGGCAGCCAGGGTTTATGTGAACAAAGGCCAATTCCAGAGGAAGGCAGAAGAATGGCTAAAAATCAACACTAAGGGGCTGGCAACACTCAGGGTCTCGGGAAGGTGGGCAGCAGTAGCTGCACTACTCCAGAGGTGGCCAACAAATCGGTCCATTGCTGCTCTGCCCATGGCACAATCCCAGCTCCACTCCCCTGGTAGCTCTGTGCTGCCATTACAGGGTCCTTGCCCAGGGACCACACCACCTCCCCACCCCCAGTGTCTACCCCGATCAGTGCAGTGGAAGGGATGGGATATACAGGGGACCTGATTTGCTCTCTCCTGGTGCTTGTCTCCACCTTCCATTACAGATGAACAACAACAGAGCAGCTGACTGAGCCCTGGGCCCCTGGGAAGAATGGGGTGTGAGGGACAAACATGCGGAGGCCTGGAGAAAGAGAAAGGTTGCCATGCAGATGGCGAGTGGCAGAGATGGAGGCCACACTGGAAGATCCCTGACTAGTGCTTCTTTCCCTCTAACACTGAACGTGTCATGTTGGAAGGGAAGGGCTGTCACGGGACAAGCCCACTCACTCCATGCACTGAGCATAAGGAAATCAGTGCAGGACTCCTACTAGCCTCAAGAAAGCCCTGCTCCTCCAGACATGCCGTTACATCACACCGGGGCAATGCATCATGGAAGGCAGAGAGCTCTCTCCAGCTGGCACCAAGTCCCGGGATTGGGACTGATCTCCAGAGCTCGGCTCTCTGGTCAGTGAGCTCCAGCACCGGAGCTGGAGCAGGGAGCGGATGTGCACTCAAGCAGCTCTGAGGTTATGTCCATTCCTCCCGTCCAGGGTGCTTGGCAAGCAGATTTGCAGAACATGCAGCCAGCAGGTTTGGGATCCCATCAAGTCTCCAGAACCTTGGTGAGTAGGAGACCACCAAGAAAACCCTGGGGCTGCAGGAGGCGAAGCTGGTGACTCCATGTCATTCCCGAAGTCATTAACCGCTTACTGTTCAGCATTATGGTCACAGGCTGCGAGAGCAGTCCCTGTGCCAAAGAGCTCAGCGGCAAAAGGCTGCTGCTCCAATAGTGTTCTTCAACCGTGGTTTAAACCTGATTCTCAACAGTCCGAATACACCCCTACCTCTCAGCTACGTGAAGCTCCTTTTCTCGGGGGAGTCAGCCCTTCCCAGCTCCCCTACCTTTCACAGAGCTTTCCCAGACACACAGAGCAGGCAAGGCTGAAGGCGTGTCCCCCCAGACCACCTTTCAGGCCTTCCCCATATGTCATGAAGGAACAAGAACAGCCTCCAATCCCTTCAGGAGACACACAGAGACCTGCTGAAGCTTCCTGCAAACCCTGGCTGAAGGCAGCCCTGCTTCTGTTCCTCCCCCACACACAAAGAGGGGGATCAGCCTGCTCCACTTCCAATCCTGAAGCCAGATTCTTCCCCAGGGAATACACAGCCATTCCTACGGCAACTAACAGGCAGAGAGAAGGAGCTCTGCTCTGCTCTCTAATCCCACCACCAAGCCACACAGAGGACAGGGAGGGATGGGGATGCAGAACTGGCTGCTCCCTTTGAAGGAAGGCACAAGATCCGCACCCTGAGGAGCTGGCTGCAAACACAGCCATACTGAGCTGAGCTCTGGGGCTGGTCCTCCCACTCTACCTACCCCATGCCCACAGAGTGCCACACGTACCACTGGTGGGATGCGAGCTTGGCCACCCAGCCATTCGCTTCACAGGAGCTCTTTGAGACGGTACATGAGACAATCCAGTTTGGGAGCTGCTGTTCTCAGTCAGACACGGCTGTGGCAAAGAGACACTTTGGGCCAGTTGATGGGAGTGAAGCTGGGAGAGCCGGCATGCACAGAGGGGTCCACAGGAATAAGGGGGTCCAACCCCAGCCTGACTCCAGCCCAGGGGCGCTGCTCCTGTTTGCTGCCTGTGGTCTCCCTCCATCAATCCCAGGAAGTGGGACATGGAGTCAAAAGGGGGAAGGAAATCCAGAGCAGCTCTGATGAGGAGGTGGACTCATGCATGCGCACACACATACACACCCCATGCAGCTGCTCTCTCACCGTCCCAGGGGAGAGCGGGGCAGAGGCTAGAAAGCATTCCCTTTGCTGTAGCCATGAACCACCCCTCCCCATGTCATAACTTCCTTGTAAGTCTGGGGGTCTTTGTCAAATATACAGGCCCCAGAAGGGGGGCAAGGCAGATCTGAGGCCCCTGGACATTTGCTACCTCTGAGCCAGGCCATTATTGCAAAAGAAACAAGAAATCTCTACAGTCATTCCAAGGTTGTCTCCCCTCCCAAACACACACACACACACACACACACACACACACACACTCCCTTTTTGAGTAAAGAAGTATGCAAGAACTTCTCGCTTCCAAAATGCTCAATTCTCCTCACACTCCCTCCGACCCTCCCCACACTTCAATCCCATCCCTTTCCCCAACATAGCCACCCTCCCCACCGGCTGCTCCCACGTGCTGAGGGGGAGCCACCAGCAGGAGCAAGGCCATTGAGACTCCAATAATTACAAGGAGATAAGGCTATCAGCTGTAATTAACCACTACCCAAGGCAGACCGCTTGGCTGCAGAGACTTTCTTCCTTCTTTTCCCCAAGACTGCAAAATAAATTATCCTGCAAAGTTAGCAGGGCTTGAGCTATGGAAACAATTAAATAAAAATTAAATCTAATTCATTTATACTCTGAGCACAAAGTAGATAATGTGGGGTTTTTTCCTCTCTCTCCTCTCTTCGCCTTGGTGTTAGAGGACTATTATGGGAAATTAATCATGGGGAAAAGCAATGAACGAGATCTATCTCTCTTTAAAAGTGCACTGAAGTGATTATATAAAAATCTATTAGAGGGGCCAGGAAATTTAAGAGTGATACCATTTAAAAGGAAGAGAGAGACTGGGCTAACAGCAAAGGGGATTGATTTCTTAACTGACAGATTCTTGAATAAAGACCTGGGGAGCACACAGGGTTGATGAACTGGTCTCGCTGGGATGGGGAGATTCATGGGTAAGAGTTTGAGAGACTGTGGCCAGTCCTCCGGGATGTCAGTTCATGGAACAAAACCACCCCAGTTTGCAATCCCGGCTCACAAGGAGCCCATGCATTAACAGAAGGTGCCACAGGACAAAACTGAAGGACACCAGCAGATCCATGAGGTAGTAGCGCAGCACTGTCATAGCAGGGGGCTGCGGGCTAAGTCTGAGGGGCATTGGCACAGCTGGGTGTGGCAGGAGACCCATGGATGGAACAGCAACATGAGCCGAGCGTCAGACATGAGGGACATCAGAGCTGGGTGGGAGCCCAGGATGTGCCTGCCTGCGCTGTGCCTGGTTCTGGGCACTCATAAGCCCCTTGGCTAGGTTAACACACGTCCAATTCAAGCACAGCTGAGAAACAATACTGAGCAGGGCCTGGCAGCCTTCCACATGGGCAAAGTTCTGATGGGAAGCCCCAGATCCCAAAGAGGGAAGCTCCATCCACTCAGAGCAAGTGGGATGGGAAAGGGCAGCTTGGCACTGGCTCAGTCCTGACCACAGCAAACGTCTTGGCAACCATAACACTCCCAGGGAGCAGAAGAGACGCTGTCACTCAGCAAACCAGCAGCCCTAACTGAGACAGCTAGGGGACCCAGGGGGCCAGGACTGTGTTGCATGGGGCCCGAGACACAGCAGCCAGCAGAGAAGGTTCAAAGCACCAATGCTGATGCTCTACAGACAGCCAAATACGGAACCTCGGGCAGGGCAGGGGATTCTCTGATGGCCGACTGAGCCACTATCAGGGGCTGCGAGACTCCCCAAAGCAATGGAGTCTAGCTGGGCTGCGACTGTGCGCAGAGCTCAGCCATACGCATGAGAGAGAAGAGACTGGGAGAGCTGCCCCAAAACCACCCCACTAGCACCCCACAGAGGGCAATGGGATGGCATGCACAACTGGGAGCCAGCACTCTCAGGGCTACTCCTGCCACTGCCTCCGGCAAGCCGCCTCAGCTCCCCACTCTGTGTGATGGGGTCAGCTCACCTGGCATACAGTGGCACAGCTGGCATCTGTGTAGATCCATGTCATAAATATACAGCTAAGGGTATCACAAAATCCCTCCTTTACCTGTAAAGGATTAAGAAACTCAGCTAACCTGGTTGGCACCTGACCAAAAGGACCAATAAGGGGAGAAGATACTTTCAAATCTGTGGGGGGAAGGTTTTTGCTTTGTCTCTTTGTGTGTGTTCTCTCTGAGACAAAGAGAGAGACCAAGCAAGTAATCTAGCTCCTAATGAATGATACACCTAATTTACAGAAATAGTAAGTAATAGCAAGGAAATACATTACAGTATCTTTTGTTTTAGCTTGTGAATTTTCCCTGTGCTAAGAGGGAGGTTTATCCCTGTTTTTTGTAACTTTAAAGTTTTGCCTAGAGGGGAATCCTCTGTGTTTTGAATCTTATTACCCTCTAAAATTACCTTCCATCCTGATTTTACAGAGGTGTTTCTTCTACTTTTTTTTCCTCTTTATTATAAAGTTCTGTTTTTTAAGAATCTGACTAGGGGAGGGATAGCTCAGCGGTTTGAGCATTGGCCTGCTAAACCCAGGGTTGTGAGCTCAATCCTTGAGGGGGCCATTTAGGGATCTGGGGGAAAAATTGGGGATTGGTCCTGCTTTGTGCAGGGGGTTGGACTAGACCTCTTGAGGTCCCTTCCAACCCTGATATTCTATGATTCTATGACTGGTTTTTAGTGTCCTAGAAAACCAAGGGTCTGGTCTGTGCTCACCTGGTTCACCTATTTTGTTGGTAGATTATTCTCAAGCTTCCCCAGGAAAAGGGGTGAAGGGGCTTGGGGGGATATTTCAGGGAAACAGAAACTCCAAGTGGTCCTTTTCCTGAATCTTTGTCTAACTCACTTGGTGGTGGCAGCAGTACCCATCTAAGGACAAGGAAGGATTTATACCTTGGGGAAGTTTTTAACCTAAGCTGGTAGAAATAAGCTTAGAGAGTCTTTCATGCTGGTCCCCAAATCTGCACCTTAGAGTTCAGAGCGGGGAGGGAACCTTGACAGTCCGTGAGGTCCCTATCGCGTGGTGCAGACATGCAGAGGTTAACTGGTCTTGTCAAAGGCTTGCACTCCCTTCCCTCCCACTAGGAATCCCACAGCATATCCCCTCCAGGTACACACAGTCCCTTCTTAATGTCTTCTGAGCTGCAGATCTGGGAGCCTCCTGCCTGTCACCAAAAACCCCCTAACAGAAACAGCAAGGTACCAAACCACTATCATGCTGGGCACCTGATCTGTAGGCTGGAAGCCAAGGGATTAGCGTGAGCTACACATTGCAAGGGGAGCACAGAGTGCAGAGACTGACCTCTGGGGCCAGCGGGTTAGAGCTCCGACAGTTCCCACTCGGCTCCCAGGCTGGATTTTAATGCACTCCAGCTACAAAGTAATCTCTGTCGGCAAAGACCAGATGCACAAGGGGCCTGCGCTTCTTTTGTCACCTTGTTTTCAGCAGCATCTGCTTGCTCTACCGCTGCTGGGAAGCCTGCAGTGTGACGGAGGAGGGATGTTACTTAACAGTAACAAGTCACCGGGACCAGATGGCATTCACCCAAGAGTTCTGAAAGAACACAAATGTGAAATTGCGGAACTATTAACTATGCTTTAAGAAAATGAAGGGCATCCGATGAAGTGAGCTGTAGCTCACGAAAGCTTATGCTCAAATAAATTTGTTCGTCTCTAAGGTGCCACAAGTACTCCTTTTCTTTTTGCGAATACAGACTAACACGGCTGCTACTCTGAAACCTGTAACTATGCTTTGTAACCTGTCCTTTAAATCAGCTACTGTACCCAATGACTGGAAGATAGCTAATTTAACGCCAATATTTAAGAAGGGCTCTAGAGGTGATTCTGGCAATTACATCTAACATCAGTATCGGGCAAATTAGTTGAAACAATAGTAAAAATTGTCAGACACACAGAAGAACATAAATTGTTGCGCAAAAGTCAACATGGCTTCTGTAAAGGGATATTGTGTCTTACTGATCGATTCGAGTTCTTTGAAGAGGTCAACAGCCATGTGGACAAGGGAGATCCAATGGACATAGTGTACTTAGATTTCCAGAAAGCTTTTGACAAGGTCCCTCACCAAAGGCTCTTACGCAAGTTAAGTTGTCAGGGGATAAGAGGGAAGATCCTTTCATGGACTGAGAACTGGTTAAAAGACAGGGAACAAAGGGTAGGAATAAATGGTAAATTTTCAGAATGGAGAGGGGTAACTAGAGGTGTTCTCCAAGGGTCAGTCCTAGGACCAATCCTATTCAATTTATTCGTAAATGATCTGGAGAAAGGGGTAAACAGTGAGGTGGCAAAGTTTGCAGATGAACTGATACTAAACTGCTCAAGATAGTTAAGACCAAAGCAGACTGTGAAGAACTTCAAAAAGATCTCACAAAACTAAGTGATTGCACAACAAAATGGCAAATGAAATTTAATGTGGATAAATGTAAAGTAATGCACATTGGAAAAAATAACCCCAACTATACATACAATATGATGGGGGCTAATTTAGCTACAACTAGTCAGGAGTCATCGTGGATAGTTCTCTGAAGATGTCCATGCAGTGTGCAGCAGCAGTCAAAAAAGCAAACGGGATGTTAGGAATCATTAAAAAAGGGATAGGGAATAAGATGGAGAATATCTTATTGCCCTTATACACCCATGATACACCCACATCTTGAATACTGCGTACAGATGTGGTCCCCTCATCTCAAAAAAGATATACTGGCATTAGAAATGTTCAGAAAAGGGCAACTAAAATGATTAGGGGTTTGGAATGGGTCCCATATGAGGAGAGATTAAAGAGGCTAGGACTTTTCAGCTTGGAAAAGAGGAGACTAAGGGGGGGATATGACTGAGGTCTATAAAATCATGAGTGGTGTGGAGAACGTGAATAAGGAAAAGTTATTTACTTGTTCCCATCATATAAGAACTAGGGGCCACCCAATGAAATTAATGGGCAGCAGGTTTAAAACAAATAAAAGGAAGTTCTTCACTCAGTGCACAGTCAACCTGTGGAACTCCTTGCCTGAGGAGGTTATGAAGGCTAGGACTATAACGGGTTTAAACTTTAAAGGGTTTAAAAGAGAACTGGATAAATTCATGCAGGTTAAGCCCATTAATGGCTATTAGCCAGGTCCTTAACCTCTGTTTGTCAGAGGGTGGAGATGGATGGCAGGAGAGAGATCACTAGATCATTACCTGATCGGTTCACTCCCTCTGGGACACCTGGAATTGGCCACTGTCAGCAAACAGGATACTGGGCTGGATGAACCTTTGGTCTGACCCAGTTTGGCCGTTCTTATGTAGGGGTGAAGGGAGGGGAAGGATCTCGCACCTCTGCAGACTGTCACCTGCAGGCCAAGTCTCTGACCCTGCTTGGGCCTGCTCCCAAACCAGACCTGGGGGCCAGCAGGGTGGGGAAGAGCCATAAGTGGTTCACTCAGGTTCTGGTGGTTCTACAATCCAAGGGGAGGGCCCAAGTGCTCCCTGAACTGAGAGCTGGGAGAGGAGGCTGGAGAGACCAAGCTTTGGACAGACAATGTTCCTGGATCCATACTGGCCATGGTTCTGTCTTTTCCCCTCCGGTCCCAGCCCCAGAGCTCTGCAGCAGAGTGGGGAGCAGAAAGGACATGTGTTCAGCAGGGGATTCAGCATCACAGAGCTCACCAGCCCCCGCTCCTCAGCCAAACTCCAGTTCACAGTGGCCAGGGCTACAGACCCCATCAATCAATCATGATAATTGCAAATGAACATTACTGCGTCTCCAATAAAACCCTGGCTCTTCCTCACCCTGCAGTTCCCCCAGCCAGACTGGCTGGGTAAGGGAGAAGCTGCCTGCTACTGCTGGCCCTGGAGCACACACTCGGCTCTGTTTAAAGCCTGTGATAAAACCTTTGCTGAGGCAGACTCCGCCATAAATTCCAGTTCACAGTGGAACTGTCCCTGGCCAGCCTGACACTTTAATGAGATCATCAATTCCAGAGGAACCTGCTGTTGCTGGGGCTGGAATCCAAGGGAGAGCCGACTCCGGCCCTGGCATGCACTAGAACTGAGGGCTGTACCCTGTGCCGAGCACAGCTAGAAGGGAGGGCACGCTGGGGAGTTCTGGCTAGTCCTCCACTCCCCACTGACGTCTGATCTGCCATGTCCTCCAATGCGGGAGAGAGAGACATATCTTGTACCCTCCTCCCTGGGATCTGATTGCCAGCCAGTTGTTGGGGCACAACGGAAACGCTCTGTACAAGGCATAGTTCAGTCCTAGCATAAGCAGGTGCAGGTCCCAACTCCTCCATATGCCAGGCCTGAACTTGGCACAGGAAACCGTGAAACCCTCCCAACTCAAAGGGGAAGGACTCCCTCCTCGGCAGCAACATCTGGGGCAGGGGCTTACTACCCTTTTGCCATCTGCCAAGTACCCCCTTGTATCCTCAGGGTGTCCCTGCAAGTGGCTGTGGTCTCAGTTTCCCTCTTCTGTAGTCCCCAGTGACTCCAGCAAGCTTTCCAAGAACAAATAGCCCTTGCGCGGTTAATTGATTACCAAAAAGCCCTAGGCACATTGTGACACTGTATGGAATACGTTGGACACTTTATGATATCGTTGACACCAATATTATAAAATTGCAAGAAATCTGACCAGATAGGCCGTGTGAAGAATCTACGAAAATGTTATGATTTTCCAAGTACAATAATCTTGTTTATGTTTCTATCACCTTTGTATTATGAGTTATGGATATGTAGGGTATAGCTGTATCTCCAAACTTGTGCTGTGTTTCTGGGTGACACTCCTAGATAGATTGTCAACACTGCCTAGCCAGTTTGATGGCCCATTTCTACAATGAACCCACTGAAAGGGCCAGGGGCTGCACCTTATGACTCAGCAAGGCATGCTAGGGCAGGCCTATGGACAGAACTCTAGGGCTTTCCAAGCCATGTTCTGTAAATTGTATTTGGGACATAGGAAGTACAAGCCACATGGCCAAAGGAACATAAAGGGCAGCTACATCATCTCCATTTTGTCTTCAATCCTGCTATTTACCTAGAGTGACTTCTCTACAAACTGAAGTTCTGAACAAAGGACTGAATGACCCATACAAGCTGTGGTTGTGTTCCAGAGGGACTTTCAAGCCAGCAAACTCACCAATAATGCTAAGAACCTGATCTATGGACTTTGATAGCCTCTGTATGTATGTGACTGCTTTACCATTTAACATCTCTCCTCCTTTTCTTTTCTAATAAACCTTTAGTTTTCATTACTAAAGGACTGGCTGGCAGCTTGGTATTTGGGGTAAGATCCAAACACATATTGACCTGGTAACATGGCTGACCCCTTTAGGGTCAGAAGAACATTTTGTATATGTGAGCAAAGTTTTAAAATAACTTCTCACTGTGCTGGACCGAGGTGCTGACTGGGAGCCAGAGAACTGGACCGCAATAAGGAGGCGGTGTGATTCCCCTTTTTTCGTTTGTTTTTTGCTTCTTGATAACCGAGGGATCAGAAGCGCAGTCTGTGACTGGTTGGGGAGTTTAACTTCAGTGTTACCCACCAGTCTTGGGAGTATCTGCTCTCCTTTTTGCTGCCCTGACTTTGGCATCTCCAGTGAGGGCTACCGTGGGTCTCACACAAATTATAACCATCCCACAACCCTAATCCAGAATTCCCCAGCACAGTCCACAAAGTACATTCAACCTTTCAACTCCTGACAGTCTCATCAACTCACCCAGTTCAGCCCCATCCCCTCTCGCCACCGCCAGGCTCCCCGGCACGGCCCTGGCCTCCCCCCCGCCACAGCCAGGCTCTCTGGCCTCTCTCACACCTCACCCGGCCCCTCTAGCTGGGCTGCTTCTCTGCCCGTTTCACTCTCTGGTCTGGTCCTAGCTCTCGCCCAGAGACATCAGCGCACTCACCTGTCCATCATTCCCCAGCCTTCAGCCCTCTGCGGCCCCAACGAGCCACCAGGTACCTCCCTCTGCAGCTCTCAGCCTTCAGCCCGCTCTGGCCTGGGCAAGTTTGTGGGTGACCCCCCGCAAACTGCCTTGCTGCCTCCTGCTTTCACCAGCCTCCCCTGACTCCACGGCTCAGCAGGGGCCCTCGCCATTTCCTCCTTCAGGGCAGCCCAGCCCAGCCCTGCTCTGAGCCATCTTCTGACTCTCTCTCCTCTCCAGAATATCCCTTAACTTTTGGGTGCCTCTCCCTTGTAACTCCCAGGGCAGCCCTGCCCTCCTCATGACACCAAAGTAGGGTGCCCCGGACTGGAACCAGGGTGCTGGGCCTCTTAAGGGATATCGAGCTAGGGCAGTGTCTCTCTAAACTTCTCCACTGATGGCTAAAAATGAGCATATGGCCCCATGGGGCACAAGGGCTGGGAGACTCCTCAGGCTTGGGTGCACTGTTTGGGATGCTTCGTGAGCCCCTGGAAATGCCTCTCCTGCCAAAGAGAGATCTGACCACGGCATCATGCCTGAGGCACAACACATGACGTCACTCTCCCCTTACATGCTTCCATCCGCGTGAATGCGCCGTTCCTCGTTCCAAAGAAGGGAACTGCCCAGCATTTGTCCCAAACACCCGCACTTTTAGCACAGTGAAGGAAGGAGACAGCTACTTTGGGCAAAGCTAAGGGCAAGTTCTCAGGAGTTGGAGGACCTGAGCCTTCTCTCACTCCACAGTTTCACATCAGCGCAGCTTCAATAGAGTTATTCCAGATTTACACCAGCGAGAGTGGTTCCAGAACGTGCCCCCTGCAGTGCCCTTGCAGACATCCCCATAAGGGGAAATCCCAGCACCTTGGGAGGGATCTCGCACACACACAGGTTTGCAGCAGACCATGTAATGGAGCAGAAATCGAACCCCCTCTTCTCCCCCTGCCCCCGCAACCCACTAACCAAGCCTCCTGCTGTGATCCATAGTTAGCGTATGGGTTCAGGTAAACCATTACGTCAATCCCTGAGGATCTGCAGAGCTGCCTCCTCCTGGCTTCGAGCAGAGTAGCACCACAGGGTCACAGGCTTGCCAGCAGGGTACTCAGGAGGGGACAGGTTCTTGCTTTAACCCACAGGTTTAACACATGCAATGGTCTCTGGAGACTCAAGCTGCCTTGGCCCCTGAGCCCCCCATACAGAGACACTAAGTTCTGGGCATGTGTGTTGGGGGCTTTTCCAGCTGAAACTTTTAAAATCATGCCCTGCTTCCACCAATATTAGCCCTTTATATAGCAGTGGGATTTCCCCATAGACTACCCTGGAAGAAAGTTTCTCCTGCCTTCACTATTGGGTTGTGGCCCATTTAGTGCTGCCCTCCCACCCCCAACCACCAAGGTGCCTGCATTTCACACACAGACAGACACACAGACAGAAGTTTGGGAATGAAACAGGTCATGTGACAGTTAATTATTAACCTTTTACGACTGGGGAAATAAAATCTGGAAAGCCAAGATTTCACTGCAACAGTGGACTGAACACATTGTCATTTGCACCAAGTCATTGAATTTAAAGTACAATGACTCCTTATTGCATATAATGGATTCATACCACTTCTCTACAAGTGTATGAAAGGAAACAACACACCAGCAGGTTTATGAATGTACACAGCACAGCCTTCCAAGGCCATTACCCTAGAACCAATATTTACAAATACTCCATTTCTACATTAACATAGGCAAATGCCTTTATGTGAATTTAATGGAAGCTTCTCCTTCCCACCAGGCTAATGGAAACACAAAAGCACTCTCCCTCAGATGCGTCCTTTCAATGGTTTTAAAAAGGTAAAAGAAAACCCTTTGATCTCAGCAGCCAATTTGTCTAGTCCCACATAGGGATTTAATTGACAAGGGATGTCCTTGAATACATGCAGAAATGTCCTCACTCCCCAGGAAGTCAGCCTCAAGTTATAAATCCACAGTGTGAAGAGTTTTTTTGCTCCTCCAACAATGTGCCAGAACAATATGGTTCAAGGTCTGTTGCTGCAAGTTGAATGCACTGCAGCTGGAAATGAGCGTGGGACTCAGCAACTAGAGGTAGATTATCCCAGCTATGGAGCAGGGCAAGACATGTATCAGATTCACGGGGAAAGCACTCCCTTCTCACTTCCTGAATGGGGGGAATTTCCAGAGCCAAAGCTCCAGAGGACTTGGGTTGGGTGGTTTCCCTTTGGACTTGTTTCTAAAACACTCTTTGCTAAATCTCCTAGCCCCCTTGAGCTGTAAGCTGCTCTCATCAGCCCAAGTGTTCTGACGCACCAGACCTCAGAAATGAAGTCTCTGCAGACAAACTCAGGTCTGCCCTCATGCACAGCTTCCGACACACACACAACATCCTGGGAAGTTTAGGCTCCCAACCTGCCAGACAGAACCTTCTGGCAGTCTATGGCCCTGTCCACAGTAGCCATCTCTGCAGTGGTGCAACTAACCCAATACATGCCCCATTTTACACGAGCCTGGCTCATCAACACTAGGAGTAGCAGGGGTTTAGCTACATGTGGGTAGTTATTCCAGGACAAAAAGCCCCAGTTCAGACAGACCCTGGGTGAAGAAGGAACAGGGAGGCAGCCTTGCCTTCATGTCAGACCCACCTAACAGCCTGTCAGGAGGCAGCTCTCTCTAGGGATTAATTCCTTTCATCCTGAATTGTGGGACATCACCCATGCCCCATACTCCACAGTACTGATCCAGAGCATCACGAACCCACGCAACATAAGGCAAGCAGGCAGATATAGCAGCGCCCTCTTCCTTCCCCAAAGCTGCTTTTCCCTTTGCCTCACAGCAGGCTCCCACTGAGGCCCATGGAACGGGAGCACAGGGGAGGGGGGCCAGCGAGGAGCAGTGGCGACTCAGCTCTGCGACCTGGCTGCTCCAAACGATGATTTCTGCCCCACAGCAAGCAACAGAAGAACTGGCCCTCATGGGCTGGGCTGCCTAGGAGCAAATAGCAGGACACAGCACTGGTTCTTTCCAAGGGCTTTGCTCCCCCACAGTTCCCCCTGGAGGCTGGGTATGTAGATCATGCTCAGCACTTGCACAGCACTTCGTACCCCCAGACATGCTGTACAAACACGGGCCCAGCGGAGGCTGGCCATCATCATCTCCCTTTTACAGGCCCAGAGCACTGCTGTGCTGAGAGAGGAGAACGGCACGGGGAGCTGCCACAATGCAGCCTCAGGGAAAGGCTACTCCTGGGGCAAAGAGTGCTGCCAGGAACTGCCCTGTGTGCTAGCAAGGGCCCCGGGGCTGCGCTAGGGGCAACACGTGCACTGCCTCTAGGACAAGAGCTCTCCTGCATTCTGCTGTTCCTGGCCTCCGGACAATCCTTATTGCCCCTGGATCCAGCTCCAGGAACCATAGGCTGAGCTTAAGTGATCTGCCCAAGGACACAGAGTGAATCAGTGGCAGAGATGGGATGAGAAGGCCAGCGTTCAGAGCTCCCATCACCTTGCTCAGCCCACTGAGGCCACACTTCCCAACAGTGCTGAGTTTTGTGGGACTGTCCTATCATGGGGGCCAGGCCAAACCTGTGCTCCAGGTCCCAATACCCAGAGCAAGGAGCCAAGCCCAGCCAGCCACGGGAGATGGTAGCCACCACTCTAGACTCGCTGTGCAACTCCCCCGGGCCTCCTAGGCCCCAGTGGCTGTCCTGCAGAACCTGTCCTGCTTTAGCCACTGGAAATCTTGGGCAGTATGCATATGCCTCACTCAGCCTACCCCGATAAAGAGGGGAAGCAGCTGGAGGGGAGTTCCTAGCTTTCAGGCCTCGGACACTGGAAAGGGAGCCAGCTCTCCTTGTCAAAATCCAGTGGGAGGAGATTACCTCCAGGGATGTGTCTGAAGCATGTTCCACCATCCCAGCAGCACATACTGGAGCACCTCTCCATGGCGCTCCCAGGCGCCACGGAGCGGAGCTTGACATGCATTAGGGGAGCACACTCCCAGGAGGGTGGATGGCCTTGGTGGGGGTCCAGGCTGGCCAGCTCTCGTCAGTACTGGCCAGTGGAGTTCCAAGCAGGTGGCAGCACCGGGGATCGCCTGGTTACAAGCTGAAGGTGCAGGGAGAGGCCTGAATGATTCCAGCCCAGAGCAGAAAGGAGAGGTGGAGAGTCCAGCCCGCTCTCCCTGCTCCCCAGAGAGGACATGAGAGGAATGGCTTCCCTTAAAGAGACTGTGCTCAGGACCAATTTAATGCAGTTTTCCCTTCAGAAAGGCAGGAGGTTTGGATGCTTTTCTTTGCTGGAGGCCAAGCTGGACACAAAGAACCGGTGGGTCTAGGAATAAAAATCAGTGTGTGCCAACCATAACTGGCCTCTTCTCACTTCTTATCCCTACAGCCTGCAAGCCTGGAAAGCTGACTGGTCACAGCGGGTGGAGATGGGCCCAGAGCATGCCTACACGCACGCGCCACCCCTGCACCCCAGCTGCCATCCCATGTGCACAAATCTGGTCCCACTCGCCCCCTGGAACACGTCACCCCACTCTCCCCTCCCTGCCCTTGCCCCTCGGAGCACAGAAAAGATAGCATGAGGCTCTCTCCTCTTTGTGCCAGGTTCATTCGAAGCAGCGAATCCACTCCCTCCCCAGTACTGCTGTTGACAACAGAAGCTGGTGCAATGCTCAGAGGTTAAATCACCTTCTCCAGGCAGTTTTCTAGCAGCCTTAAAGTCTACTTTCAATTGCTCCTCGGAGGACAGGGAAAAAAGGCACTTGGTAACACCCTGCGGTTGCACGTATCAATCAAAGGGAAGAACTAGAGATAGGAAAATGAACATTGAGGAGAGGATGCTGCAGCTGTATCCACCAGGGCTGTGGATTTGGTTTTTTAATCTCCCCTGCTCTGTCTCCCCGCCTACAGCCTCCCACCCCCAGGTCAGTAGCTGATTAGTGAGCGTTCCCCTCTCCCCAATGGAGACTTTAGGTGGGTGTCTTGCTATAGAATCGCTCCTGCTGCTGCGGCTCCCAAGCCATGAAAATGACACGTTATGCTAATCAAGCACTCCTCCATCTGCTACCACTGTTCCCCACGTCCCCATAATCACCTGGCCGAGGACTGCAGAGCATGCAGCAGATGCCAGAACTTTATTTTCACAAACCCAGCTGGCCTGGAACGCTAGCAGCAGCCACAGAAACGAGGGAGCCCTTCTCTGCAGCTTCAGGAGAAGCAGTTTGAGGTCTCATTAAAATAAGCCTCATGCCGCTTGCGTGGAGGAGGTTGGGTGAAGCCAAACAGCAGCAAAACAACACCGACTGATTCCCTCACCTGCCCCAACCCCCCTCCCACTCACCCCCCACTGGAGACCTCACCTGATCAGCAGCTATTGGGGCAACTCCCAAACAGCAACAAGCTGTGATTGCAGAGATACAGCCCCAGGCTGAAGGGGACCCCCCTCTCTAGTGAGCTGTAGCTCACGAAAGCTTATGCTCTAATAAATTTGTTAGTCTCTAAGGTGCCACAAGTACTCCCCCTCTCTGCATCACCCAAGGCTTTTCCCAAACAGTCCCGCTAGGCGGCAGGTAGAACAGGACAAGTCCCCCTGCCCCCCAACACACAGAGAAATCCAGAAAAGGCATTACAAACAATCAGGCAAAGTCAGCAACCTAACAAGGAGCGAACTAACAGCCCGTGGTGTTCCCTGACCATATTAAATAGCCAGCTCAGCAGGTAAACACCTCCAGGGCTCTCACACTCACCCTTCCCATGCCGTCTCCACAAGCTCAAGGGCACCGGAAACCTCCCATCAGCCATTACTTGCTGTTCCTTAGTTCTTGGAACAGGGTGGCACCCACCTCTGGTGAGCCCTCCTTCACCCCCGGGCCAATGGTTGCTTTAGCGGGTCTTCAGTGACTCAGCCATCCGGCCGAGTCTCACACGCGGTCAGTAAGTGGACCAGAAAGAACAAACCCCTTCCGGGACAAAGTTTTTACTTCCGCCAAGGCTTCCTCCCTGGAGACACTGCCCTCTACACCAGTCCAACAGTACCCTTTGCTTGGTCCGGCAAGGTTCTGGGCTCAGTCCTTGCTTGGTCCTCTCAACCAGCCTTCTTTACTCCCCCAGTCTTCGGCAGCCCTCCCTGGGCTCACACCGAGCTGTCCGAGATCCTGCTGTTCTTCCAGCCATCCAGGAACCCAGTCCTCCCTCTTCCAGCTCCAGGCAGCAACCGACTGCTCTGTCTCACTCTGCTGCTTTTTTTTATATGGCCCTCCTGGCCCCTGACTGGCTGTTCCAGCAGCCCCTCTGATTGGCTGCTTCCCCTGCAGCCACTCTTGGCTGCCTAAAAGACTTCTCTGCTCTTTTCTGGGGCAGGGCCACACGGCCTCTGGTTGGGGACCTCCGGATCTTGTCTACCCTATCACACATCCCTGACAAATAAAATGTCTAACCTGCTCTTAAAAACCTCCAATGATGGAGATTCCACAACCTCCCTGGGAAATTTATTCCAGTGCTTAACCACCCTGACAGTTAGGAAGTTTTTCCTAATGTCCAACCTAAACTGATCTTGTTGCAATTTAAGCCCATTGCTTCTTGTCCTATTCTCAGAGGTTATGGAAAACATTTTTTCTCCCTCCTCCTTTTAACAAACTGTTACGTACTTGAAAACTCTTATGTACACTCTCAGTCTTCTCTTCTCCAGACTAAACAAACCCAGTTTTTTCTATCTTCCCTCACAGGTTATGTTTTCTTGACCTTGAATCATTTTTGTCGCTCTTCTCCGAACTTTCTCCAATTTGATCACATCTTTCTTGAAATGTGGTGCCCAGAACTGGACACAATACTCCAGTTGAGGCCTAATCAGTGTGGAGTAAAGCGGAAGAATTACTTCTCATGTCTTGCTTACAACACTCCTGCTAATATATCCCAGAATGATGTTTGCTTTTTTTGCAACGGTGTTACACTATTGACTCATATTTAGCTTGTGATCCACTATCTATGACTCCCAGATCCCTTTCCAAGGTACTCCTTCCTAGGCAGTCATTTCCCATTTTGTATGTGTGCAACAGATTATTCCTTCCTAACAGGAGTACTTTGCATTTCCTGATTGAATTTCATCCTATTTACTTCAGACCATTTCTCCAGTTTGTCCAGATCATTTTGAATCTTAATCCTATCCTCCAAAGCACTTGCAACCTCTCCCAGCTTGGTATCGGCCGCAAACTTTATAAGAGTACTCTCTGTACCATTATCTAAATCATTGATGAAGACACTGAACAGAACCAGACCCATAACTGATCCCTGCAGGACCCCACTTGACATGCCTTTCCAACTTGACTGCGAACCACTGACAACTACTCTCGTGGAACGGTTTTCCAACCAGTTATGCACCCACCTTATAGTAGCTCCATCTAGGTTGCATTTCCCTAGTTTGTTTATTAGGAGGTCATGCGAGACAGTATCAAAAGCCTTTAGTCAAACCAGTCAAAGGAAACCTTTCTTGCTTTTGTCACTACCTGGTGACAAAAAAGTTCTCAAAGAGGTGACTCCATTGGGTAAGCTGCAAGTGACAGAGTAGAGAATCGATCAACAGCTCACTGCTTGTAGACAAGGCAAAAATCATGGGATCTGAGCTGCATCCATCCAATCTACGGCTGCCTAATCTACCCTGCCTCCCTCTCAGGCAGAAAAGGCTCAGAAGGCTAATTACACTTACTGGTGACTAAGGGTTTGGAGCGCCACCTTTTTTGGAGAGGGGGGTGCAGAGCAAGATATGGGGAGAACTTAACTCAGCATTTCCTTGTTTTCTGGAAGGGATTCAAGAGCAGAAGGCACTGCGGCATGCTAGCAATTGTAACTCCATCTTCGGTGTTTTCTGTAAGTGATAACCACGCACACTTACACTTTGCCTGTTCAGACTCGGTCTACATGCCTGAGGCTCATGATATTCTGGTGGGAAATCCATCTGTTTAAAGTATTTATAGGGCTCCAATCACCATGGAATCCAGGCACAAATACACATTCAAGAGAAGCATAAAAAGCCTGTACATGGGATTTGCTGTTCACCATTTGGAGTCTGGTCACTTCAATCTGAATTTTCTGCTAGTTCTGGTCGGTTTCTGCAAGGAGGTGGGTGTAGCACCAGGCTGTGAGAACAGGCTCACTCTACCCGATGGGGCCAGGTACTGCATGGTCTAGGATGCTGTACCAAGGACTCCCAAACGTCTCATCACAGGCACTTCTAGTTTGTGTTTTGCCTGATCAGGGACAGAGGGTGTTCTTAAGTAGCCCAGTCCTAGACCATGGAGAGCTTTGAGGGTTAGGACCAGGATGTGCAGGGAGTGGTGCTCTCGGCTGCTTGTCCCAATCAGCAAGTTCTGGCTGCCACATCATACAAGCTGGATGTTTCGACTGGCCTATGTAGAGGAAGCAGCCAGTGACCCAAGTGTTTGCCCCAGATCCTAAGCCCTCATTCTCAAGGCAAATGGTGGGGCCTCCTAGCAACCCCTGCAGGCAAAGGAGGCCTTCCTTGTTTTTGCACTACCTGGTCACCTCAAAGAGGTGACTCCACTGGATAAGCAGCAAGTGACAGTGGAGAATCAAAGAGCTCACTGCTTGTATGCAATGTAAAAATAGTGGGATTTGAGCCGCATCCATCCTATCCACTGCCATCTAATCTATCCAGCCTGCCTTCCAAACAGAGAAAACTCAGAAGGTGAGTTACATTTAATGGTGGCTAAGGGTTGGGAGTGCCATCTCACAAGAGCAGTAATGCACCATCTCTTTTGTTTGGCAGTCTCGCATACTCCCTGATCAGCCAGGCATGTCTGTGTGCTCTCAAACTCTCTCCAGCCAGCTGAGAATCTGGGGAGGGGAGGGAAGCAGCAGAAGCCTTTGATGTGGAAATACCCCTGTTATTTCCCTTTCATGTCAGGCAGGTTTTCTGCTTCTCCATTAAATGACTCAGACTTTTCTGTCATTTCTGGGTGGCTGTTACAGATTCACATCAGCAGAACCATGGACTGGAAGAACAACACAGCTCCAGATAATCAGTCAGAGAGGGAATCACAAGACATACCAAAGACATCTCCAGCAAGCACCAACAAGGAGACATAGAGAATCACACCTTTCACACCTGGGGAATAAGAGGGATTTCCCCAGCTGGGATGGACCCAAACAGGGGGTGTTAATTCTCTTGTAAACATAAAACCAAGAACCACTGCAGTACAAAATGCTCATCAGCAGACTTACACAGAGGCCAATCAATATGAGGGGCGGGGCTGAAACCCCACTCGAACAGGACAAGCTGCATGGAACTGTCAGATATAAAAAATCAGAGCTGGTGCTTGTAGTTTTAACACAAGTCCCCTGCCAGCTTCCTTGCTCTGCGATGCTGCAGGAAGGCAGTGGGATAGGTATGTTACATTTATTTATAGGCATTTCTATTTCGTGGCAGCGGTATTACAACTAGAAAGGTATATAGAGCACTGATCACTTAACACTGATCAAAAGTAAATCCAGTCCTGAAGAGAAATGGGAGAACACAATACTCCCCCCACTTCCATTTTGTGACTTTAGCCTTTCATTTCCTTTGCTTTATTAAAAAAGTTTAAAAATGCCCCAAACAAAACATTTTGTTCAAGACTAAACAAATTTTTTCTGATTCACCAAAAATTCTGAAACATTTTATTTTCAGTTTGGGTTGGACTAGTTTTTGTTCGTTTTTTGAACTGCCAGCGAACCAAAGAAATCAGTTATTTGCCCAGCTCTAGCTAGGACGGCTGATCTGTTATGACTTGATCTTCGTTCATGAGGAGAGATGGGATTAATTCACTTGTGGCTCTGCTACTCATGAGCTGTGTTCTTACACAACACACAAAAAGCACCCATGTGGTTCACTTGGTAGCACTATTGCTACGAGGTCAGAAGGCCAAGCGTTTGAGTCATGCACAAGGACACATAATCTAACACACTCTCTGGCACAAAGGAGTTCTAGCCTTCTAGGCACCATCCTTGCAAGAGAGAGGGCATCAAGCAAAACTCCCTGGATGGCACATCAGACAGTTAAAGATCCTGCAACTTCCAGAGCAGGACAGGGAGAACCCTAGAATCCAAGCCAATGTTTGCCTCACAAAAATCATCAACACTTCACCCCGTCACCAGCATAAGCACACAGCAGTCTCCACATTGCCTGTGCCTATGAATTGATGGTGCCTAACTCGCTGCTTTGGAAAGCATTCTATGATCCCTGGAGTGTGAAAGATGCCAGAGAGAACCAGCCTGGCCTTCAGGAGCCTGGGGTAGGAATCACCTGTTGGCCAGGCTTCAAGGCAGAGGTAGGTGCTCCTAGGGGAGGCCCTTTGAACTCAGGAAGGTTGTTCATAGAGTCGATTGATTTACTTTGTGTTCAGAGAGGAGAACAGGCACAATGGCGGGGGAGGGGAGGACGAGGTGCTAAATAAATTCTGCTCTCAGAGAAGAGTTGCTGCAAATGGAAGTGCTGGGAAGGTGTGAGGGGAACAGCCGGCCCATAAAACTGTTCAACTTTCAACAAATTGGATTTAGGGATCCAACAGAGAGCTGTGCTGCAGGAGAAATGACAGCACGTGGACACCACTCTGTACCCACAACATGGGGGGGATGGGTGGGTGGGTGTGTTACAAGAAGCTCCCTGGATGGCTCCCCAGCACTGCATTTGCTCCCCATGTTTTGCTACTGAGTGGGAGATGCTTGTTAAAAGGACACACACATGTTCCTTTGCTGTTCAAGAAAGGAAATTTCACAGGCTAGTGAGTGAGAGCTTAACTGGGTTTCCATAATTAACTGTACCCCAGAAACCTCAGCGAATCTTATCAAGATGGTGAATGACTTAGCTGGAAAATCTATGGATCTCAGGAAGGCCGTCAGAGAGAGAGTTCAAAGAAGAGGCTGACAACTGCACATGAAGGTTAGCACTAATTGCACCGCTGCAAATTCACTGCTGGCACTTTAACCCTCTAATCTGCTCATTTCCCCTCTCTTCCCCTTGAGATATTTTATTTCTGCTCTTGCTGGAATGATGTGTCCGCTGGCACACAGGGCTTGGAGCTCTCACCAATTATCCCAGCTTTCTGGTGGGAGGGAGGGTGAAGGACAGAAGTGTAAATATTCAGGTCATAGATCCTCCCTCCTACTGCTCCATGATGCTCTTCAGAAATAAACCCAAGTCTAGTCAGGGGAGCATCAGAGCAGCCAAGGGGCCGGAGGCAGGAGGCCCCTGACAGCTCTCCAGAGAACCTTGCCTCCAGCAGTCCCAAAAGCCGCTCAAGCAAAGCACTAGGTGCCAAAACGGACACTGCTCCTGGGAAGAGCCAGGATCCCATTTACCTCATTTGTGCCCACAAAAGTGCCCCTTGCTGGTTCCTTAAAGCTGAATTGCTGGGCTCTTCTGTGCCTGTTAGAAGGGGGCACAACAGAATGCAGCCTGGAAGCGACACGTGCTTGTATCTGAACACTTGCGGGCGGGGCCGAGACGATTTTTGATACTGTAAAGTTATGCTGTAATAAATTTGTTAGTCTCTAAGGTGCCACAAGTACTCCTTTTCTTTTTGCGAATACAGACTAACACGGCTGCTACTCTGAAACCTGAGTGCTGAAGAAAGTGAGATAAGTGGAAAGCTGGGATTTTGCGCAACAAACAAATGTAAGAAGCCTTCAGTTGGGGAGACCCTTCTAGTATCCCAGCACCCAATTCCATCCTACCACAGCTTGCTGCCCTCTCACACAGCCTGCAGCAGCACGCCACCCAGCCCCAGCTGACAGGGCTTGCACCACTGCTCTAAAAATAGCTGTTAGCAGCACTCTGAAGTTGCAGCTCAGGCTGAAGCTTGGCCTCTGAAGTCCATCCCCTGCTCTAGGCTTCAGCCCCTGAGCCACAACGTCTACACAGCTCTCTGTAGTGTGGCAGCATGAGCCCGAGTCTGCCGGCCCGGGCTGGAAGGTCACTGGGCAGGTGGTGCAGAGATACGCCAAGGGCATGTCTACACTGCCGTCAGTGGTGTCACGGCAGCTCATGTGGGCACCCCCACACTAGCTTGCATCTAGTTCGCATGAGTAAAACCAGCAGCGGAGACGCAAGAGCGCAGAGCCTGGGCCCGCTGGGGATCCCGAGCCCATACAACATTGCGGTCACATTGTCACTGCTCTCTTTGGCCACGCCAAGGAGGTGAAAGCTGGTGTAGGGATGCTGACCCGCGCTGCAGTCACCTGTCGGAATGCAGTGTAGCTGGGCCCCTGGGGGACCCACCAGTGTTAGGGCAGAAGGCAGCAAAGAGCCCGGGGAGAGGGCACGCTGGCAGAGGGGGCAGAGCTTGTCCAGGTGAACGCTTTATCCATTTGTGCGAAAGGTGGCTACTTGTCCTGAGCCTTCCGAAGGCGAGTCCGACCCCAAAAGGGGCACAGCAACTGTGCCAGCAGCCACACAGCTGATGCTGAGCCCTTCTTGCTCACTGGCTCCCAGGGACCCCAGGAAGCTCTGCAGTGACATCTCCTCACGCACGTCCAGACACCCAGCGCTCTGCCTCTCAAGTGCAGCTGGGACGAAATGGTAACAACTCCTGGCACTTACACTGGGAAAGCACTTCACAGTCTTCAATAATTAATCCTCAATGCCCTGCCAGCTAAGCAAGCAAACCTGTACCCCGCTTCACAGAGTACGGTGGGGAGAGCTCACAGGCTTTCCTTGATGGGCAAAAGGGCGTCTTTATTAATTATCCTGGCTTAAGATAACACAGTTAGGAAACCCTGTTACGATTCGGGCAAAGGTTTGAAGCTGCACTAGCCTGGGTGGGGGTCCCTGGCCAGCTAACTACCATTTGCCCTGTGTATACTGGCATGAGGAAATGTCATACAGAAGACAGGAGCACTGAGACTCAGGCAAGAACAAAGAGCAAGGCTCACAGAATCCATCAGAACCCAGCGACTCCGGGCTCCCAGTTCGGTGCATGGTCCACTAGGCTGTGCCACTTTGGTGAAAGCTAATGTCATGTGCCTCTCCCCAGTGTTGACTCAGAGGTAGTATTTTTGACTGCACATAACAAATCCCATGAACAGCCATTCAGGGAGATGAAGCCATTTTGAGGATAAAACGGCTCACCCTGCCCAACCTAAGTTGCATGACGGGCAACTCCCAACACTATACTAAGAACAGGGAGGCTCAGGGCGGCCTGGCTAACTAAGTGTATTGCCCACCCCACTTCCCCTGCCTCTATCACTGGCTCAGTTTACCAGCTGCTCTTGTACACCAGTACTTGTGTCTTTCTCCAAGGGATGCAATTAAGCAGATACTGCAGCAGGGATACAACTGTCATTTCCTTAGCTTGGCAACATGACCCTGGAAACCCCCATTATACTAATCACTGCCAAACAAATACAAATGTAGAACACACACAAACCTGGTGTACTTTCATGGTGAAATAACACACCGCAGAAGGCTGAGCAGTTCCATAACTCTGCTTAGCACTTAATGCTGCCGTCTAAATGGCCCCACTTAATCATAGCTCGAAAAGATGACTTTAAAGCAATTTCAATACAGTCAAAAATCAACCCCAATGACGGACAAATGGACGGCCTAGCATCTTGCTGACCCCACCAGCTGGACCATTCTTCCCAGGCACTTCCTTCCCTCTGCTCCACTGCAGGGACTTCTCCACTCCGGCTGGCTCTGCCAAGGGCTCCTGCAGGAAGTCACCTCTTTCCAACTCAGCCCAGCTTCTTGCTGCCAAGGATGGTAACCTGGATGTCCTCTACGTTCTGCCAGGTAAGAAGATTTAGCTTCTAAGTGAGGGGGTGACCAGCACTCCCAGTCACCCTTCTATCTCCGGTGCAGCACAATGGGTTGGCAGCTGCAAACAACTTACCTCCTTTCTACTCCCAGTCCTGCCCAGATAGACCCATGTGGACACTACAGGCCAAGCTGCTCTCCAATGGAAGCAGTTTTTAACCTGCGTTCTTCTGGCGATGCTGAAGCCGCAGCCAAGACGATATTAGCATTACAACCCACACGAATCTTTGTCAATGATGCTACAGTATTTGAGCTCTAACCAGCTTTAAATTGAATCAGGATGAAATCATCAGTATAAAAAGAGCCCGCACCAGCCTTTCAATTCCAGCACTGGGGGAAAAATGTTAAACATTTCATAGTGGCCTTCTACCCCATAATGAACAGGAAAAATAAATTAGATTCCCAGCTAAGGGTATATTTATACAATTTCATTATGTGCCCATGAGCAAGCCTGGTTTTCAGCAAGATAAAAATGAGCTCTCAGCAATGCTCACACAAAATAAATGGAGTGATTTAACAGTTTACGAAGGGCCGGGAAAGAGGGACTGAGCAACAATGTCAAAAATGGAAAATAAGAATAAAAATGTTAAACACTGGCTCTTTGAACTGCACTGCTGCCTGCCACAGAGCTTGGCTCAACTCCCTCCTCCCCAAAACACCCAGCAGCCACGGCAGGGCCACCTCTGGAATAATCCATTGCCTGAAGTGATTCTGAGCGCACAGAAATCGAAGCAAAGGGCTGAGCAGGGATCTATGGCGATTCCCTCCATCCCCAGGCATGCAGAGCTCTGCACTGCTCACAAACTGTAGCAAGACTGAGAGTCCTTCACACTGTTTATACTCTTTAGCCCATGACTGGCTCTGAGAAGTTTAAAAATTACATTCCTTCTCCTGCAGGCTTAACTGTTCTCCAGCTGGCAAACACTGCAGTACAAAGCAACCGGGCTCTCTCTTGGTATGCGCTTCCTCTGTAATATGCTGGCACCATTGAGGCCAGTACAGAATGTGTTGGCTACCACTTGGGGGACCAAAAACCACTGTTGTTTTATGTAGCTCTTCACTGCGGGTTTGTGGTTTTCCCATGATATGGATAGTCTGCAGGCTGCTCCCAAAAGATTTGAAAATGTTAAACTAACTCAAACTGAGGGGCTAACTAGCTCAGAGCACGATAGCCTTCCTGCTCGGGTCTGGAGAGAATTCTTTTTTGAAGCCAGTTATACTTTTGGCCTTCACAACATCCCCAGGCAATGAGTTCCACAGGTTGACTGTGTGTGGTGTAAAGAAGTGTTAGTTTCAAACCTGCTGATTATTAATGGCATTGGGTGACCCTTGCCTCTTGTGTTATGTGAAGGGGTAAATAACATTTCCTTATTCACTTTCTCCAGACCAGTCATGATTTTATAGACCTCTATTGTATCCCCCCTTAGTCACCTCTTTTCTAAGAGGAACCATCTCAGTCTTTTTTAATTTCTCCTCATATGAAGCTGTTCCATACCCTTAATGATTTTTGCTGCCCTTCTCTGTACTTTTTCCAATTCTAATATATCTGTTTTGAGATGGGGCAACCAGAGCTGCACGCAGTACTCAAAGTATGGGAGTACCCTGGATATATACAGTGGCATTATGATATTTTCCTATCTCTCTTTCCAAATGGTTCCTAACACGGTTTATTTTTTCAAATGCCACTGCACATTGAGCAGATGTTTTCAGAGAACTAGCCATAGTGACTCCAAGATCTCTTTCTTGAGCGGTAACAGCTAATTTAGACCCCATCATTTTGTATGTATAGTTGTGATTTCTTCCAATATGCATTACTTTGCATGTATCAACATTGAATTTCATCTACCATTTTGTTGCCCAGTCACCCACTTTAATGGGATCCCTTTGTAACTCTTCACAGTCTGCTTTGGACTTTACTATTGTGACAAAGTTCCTCCTTGGTGGGTCCTAGGCTTATTGGCGGATTTTCTCGCCTCAGAGGTTCACAGCAGCCCTCAGTTTGGCCACTTTCGTGGCTCAAATCTGCTGTTCACTCAGTTAGCCTCATCACTGGCCAGCATGGGGAAAGGAAGAAGAACAATCCCTGCAGTCTCTGCTGATCCACCTAGTAGATCGGGGATTAGGCAAAAGACCTTCCCCTTGGGTGGAACCCACAGTCCAGTTCATCTCCTTTGGTATCAAGTAGGGAGTTGAGGGGATGGAGAGATGGGGAGAACCCGGGCCCACCCTCTACTCCGGCCCAGAGCCCTGTGGATTGCAGCTGTCTACAGTGGCTCCTGTAACAGCTGCGTGACAACTACAACTCCCTGGGCTACTTCCCCATGGCCTCCTCCCAACATCTTCTTTATTCTCACCACAGGATCTTCCCTCCTGATGTCTGATAATGCTTGTATTTCTCAGTCTTCCAGTAGTACGCCTTCTCACTCTCAGCTTCTTGCACTGCTTGCTCCTAGCTCCTTGCACATGCACCACAAACTGAAGCAAGCTCCTTTTTAAACCCAGATGACCTGATTAGCCTGCCTTAATTGATTCTAGCAGCTTCTTGATTGGCTGCAGGTGTTCTAATCAGCCTGTCTGCCTTAATTGTTTCCAGAAAGTTCCTGATTGTTCTGGAACCTTCCCTGTAACCTTACCCAGAGAAAAGGGACCTACTTAAACTGGGGCTAATATATCTGCCTTCTGTTACTCTCCTGTAGCTATCTGGCCCAACCCTGTCACACTATCTTGAGTAATTTTGTACCATCTGCAAACCATGGCACCTCACTATTTATAAATACATTGCACAGCACTGGTCCGAGTACTGATCCCTGGGGCACGCCACTATTTACTTCTCTTCACTGTGAAAACTAACAGACTATTCCTAGCCTTTGTTTCCTAGCTTTTAGCCAGTTACTGATCCATGACAGGACTTTTTCTCTGATCCCACGACTGCTTACTTTGCTTACGACTCTTTGGTGAGGGACAGTGTCAAAGGTTTCCTGAAAGTCCAAGTACACTCTATCCATTGGATCACCCTGGTCCACATGCTTGTTCACCACCTCAAAGAATTTTAATGGATTGGTGAGGCATGATTTCCCTGTACAAAAGCCTTGTTGACTCTTCCCCAACATATTGTGTTAATTTGTCTGATAATTCCATTCTTTACTACAGTTTCAACCAATTTGCCTGGCACTGAATTTAGGTTTACTGGGCTGCAATTGTCAGGATCGCCTCTGGAGTTTTTTTTTTAAAAAATCAGCATTACATTAGCTCTCCTCCAGACAGCTGGTTCAGAGACGGATTTAAGTGACGGGTCACATACCACAGTTAGTAGTTCTGCAATTTCATATTTGAGTTCCTTCAGAACTCTTGAGCGATACTATCTGGCCTTGGTGACTTGTTGCTGGTTTGTTTGTTTTTTTCATCAATTTGTTCCAAAACCTCCTCTACTAACACCTTAATCTGGGAACCTCCAATTTGTCACCTAAAAAGAATGGCTAGGGTGAAGATCTCCCCCATAGCCTCTGCAGTAAAGACAGATGCAAAGAATTCATTTAGCTTCTCTGCAACAGCCTTGTTTTCCTTCAGTGCTCCTTTAGCACCTTGATTGTCCAGTGGCCCCTCATTGTTTCATAGACTTCCTGCTTCTGATGTACTTTTAAAAAATTGCTGTTAGTTTGTGTGTCTTTTTTGCAAGTTGCTCTTCAAATTCTTTTTTGGCCTAATTATACTTTTACATTTAACTTACTAGAGTTTATGCTCCTCCCTATTTTCTTCAGCAGGATTTGACTTCCAGTTTTAAAAAAGATGTCTTTTTGTCTCTAATTGCCTCTTTTACTCTGTTTAGCAAATGTGGCATTATTTTGGTCCTCTTGCTTTTTTTTTTTTTATTATTATTATTAGGGGTATACTTACAGTTTGAGCCTCTGGTGTGGTGTTTCTAAACAGTTTCCATGCAGCTTGCAGGCATTTCACTCTTGTGACTGTTCCTTTTAGTCTCCATTTAACTAGCCTCCTCGTTTTTGTGAGTTCCCCTTTTTGAAGTTAAATGCTACCTTGGTGGGTTTCTTTGGTATTTCCCCCCCCACAAGGATGTTAAATTTAATTATATTATGGTCGCTATTACTGAGCAGTTTAGCTATACTGGACCACATCTGTGCACCATTTAGGACTAATTCAAGAACTGCTTCTCCCCTTGCGGGTTCCAGGACTAGCTGCTCTCAGAATCAGCCATTATGGTGTCTAGAAATGTTCTCTCTGCATTCCGTCCTGAGGTGACATGTTCCCTGTCAATATGGAGATAGTTGAAATCTCCCATTTTTATTGGGGTTTCTGTTTTTATAGCATCTCTAATCTCCCTGAACATTTCACAGTCACCATCACCATCCTAATCAGGTGATTGGCAGTACATTCCTACTGCTATACTCTTATTATTCAAGCACAGAGTTTATATTCACAGAGATTCTACGGAACAGTTTGATTCATTTAAGATTTTTATTATATTTGACTCTATGCTCTCTTTCACATATAGTGCCAATTCCCAGCAGTGTGACTACTCTCTCATTCCTATATATTTTGCACCCTGGTATTACTGGGACATGTTGATTAACATTGTTCCACCAAGTTTCTGTGATGCCTATTATAAAAATATTCTCTTTTAATACCAAACACTCAAATTCACCCATCTTAGTATTTAGACTTTTTGCATTTGTATACAAGCACTTATAAAAAAGTGTTAATATTTAGTTATCTGCCTTTGTGTGATGTAACTGAATGGGATTCTTTCATTTGACTGTTTTTCTTCAGTTTGTACTGTACTTTATCAACTTCATTGCTCTCCTCTTTACTAGGCTATAGAGCACCCCCTTTAATAAATCCCTTCCTAAGGGATGTGTCTGTCCAAACCATGTGCTCCTCCACACCTGTCATCTTTCTCCCAGCCCTTAGTTGAAAAACTCCTCTATGATCTTTTTAATTTTCCATGCAGCAATCTGGTTCTGTTTTGGTTTAGGTGGAGCCCCTCCTTCCTATATTGTCTCCTCCTTTCCCAGAAGGTTCCCCAGTTCCTAACAAACCTAAATCCCTCCTCCGAATACCACTGTCTCATCCACACATTGAGTCTCTGCAGCTCTGCCTGTCTAACTAGCTCTGTGTGGAAAACTGGAAGCATTTCACAGAATGCCGCCATGGAGGTCCTGGACTTTAATCTCTTACCTAGCAGCCTAAATTTGGCCCCCATACCTCTTTCTTACCTTTCCCTATGTCATTGCTACCTACATGTACCATGATCACCCAGCACTGTACATAAATCTGTCTAGCTGTCTTGTGAAATTCGCATGCTGCAGGCAGTTGACCTGCGGTTTTTGCTGTCATCACAAACCCTATCTATATTTCTAATAATTGAACCCCCCATTACTACTACCTGTCTCTTCCTAGTAACTGAGGTAGCCTCCCCTGGAGAGGTAACCTCAGTGCGAAAGGATACCATGACATCATCTGGAAGGAGGGTCCCAACTATGGGTTCATTTCCCTGCGCTCCAGCCTGATGTTCTCCTTCCCTGAGACTTTCATCCTCCTCCACAGCACAGAGGCTGTCAGACTGGGGGTGGGACTCACTCTGCCGTGACCTGAAAAGCCTCCTCTATGGATCTCTCTGTCTCCCTTAGCTCCTCCAGTTCAGCCCATACTCGGTCTCTGAGGGCGATGAGCTGCTCACACTGAACACACACACACGTCCCCTGCCCAAAAGGCATTCCGTACAATGCACTGGACAGCTCCCACTTTGCTGCAGGACTTCTGCCTGCATTAGTTGCACTCTTGCAGAGGGTATTGGTGTTTGTTCTATGTGTGGTTTCTGTTTTGGTTTGTTTGTTTTTGTGGGGAAGGGGGTTATTGGCTTACGTTTGGACAGAAGGTATATTAGGGTTCTCCCCCTCTCCGGCTCCAAAATCCCTTGCAAAACTCCCGTTTGCTGCTTCTGTTCACGAGCTTCATATTTACTTTCCTAACATGTTTTTCTGGCTGCTATGGACTTGAACAGGGACTGACACTAGATAAGGCAGGGATGGGCAAACTATTGCCCAGGGACTGCATCCGTCCCTTCAGACATTTTAATCCAGCCCTCAAGTTCCTGCCGGGGAGCGGGGTCAGGGACTTGCTCCACGTGGCTCCCGGAAGCAGCGGCACATCCCTCTCCGGCTCCTATGCATGAGGCAGCCAAGGGGCTCTGCATGCTGCCCCCACCCCAAGTGCAACCCCCGGAGCTCCCATTGGCCAGCAAACGGGGCCAATGGGAGCTGCAGGGGCGGTGCCTGCTTGCAGGGCAGTGCACAGAGCTGCCTGGCCGTGCCTCCGTGTAGGAGCCAGAGGGGAACATGCCGCTGCTTTCAGAAGCTGCTTGAGGTAAGAGCCACCCGGAGCCTGCACCCCTGACCCGCCCCTGCATCCCAACCCTCACCCCCAGCCCCAATTCCCCTCCCACCCTCCAAACCCCTTGGTCCCATCCTCCTACACCCCAGAGCCCACACCCCCAGCGGAGCCCTCATCCACCCACCCGCACCCCAGAACTGTGCAGCCCCCTCCTGCACCCGAACTCCTCATTTCTGGCCCCACCCCAGAGCCCTCACCCCCTCCTGCACCCCAACCCCAATTTCATGAGCATTCATGGCCCACCATACAATTTCCATACCCAGATGTGGCCCTTGGCCCAAAAAGTTTGCCCACCCCTGAGATAAGGGAAAGTAGCTTTCAGTACACAGAAGCCAGCATGCTGCCATTCTCTTCCAAGGCACCTCCCATGCCACTCCTCAACCAGAAGCAAACAACCCCAGGGTTTATGGAGAGAACCTGCATATATTCCAACCCCCCCGTCCCCCGAGCAACAGAGTCACCATTAACTCTCAATGCTCCACAGCCATTCCAGGAACGGACACGCCACTTGACACCAGCACTGGTACAGAGCATCTTGAACATTCCCTCCTCTGCCCACAGCCAACGGAACCACCTCTGCCCAAACCCTGAACACGAATCCGAAGAATAAAGATCACTGAGGATTAGCCACTTTGAACATTAGTCCAACATTGTAGCCTAGTATAAAACCCATTAATTTGCCTTCTTGGGACAGAATGGAGTTCAAGGGTCCAGTGCAATTCTTGGCCACAAGCCTGTTAAAGTGCAAAGCCACTTGCCTATGAAGTACACATATAGCAAGATCCTCTCTCCACAAAGAATTCATAGATACTAAGGTCAGAAGGGACCATTCTGATCATCTAGTCCGACCTCCTGCACAGCGCAGGCCACAGAATCTCACCCACCCACTCCTATGAAAAACCTCACCTATTGCTTTGCTTCTTTTCCTTACAGCGGTATATTGTTCCCGCTGCTTAGCCCACTGCTGCCCACAGGCCTCGCAACGCTGCTGCAGAGCCCCTTTTCTCTACAAACTCTTTCCATAGAGACTGGGATGTAGTGTTAGTTCTCAGAGCACTGAGAGCTGAGCTCACTCACAAACCACCACCACCACCCCCCAAATTCTCCATAGACAACACATCCTTTGCCCCATTGCTCTAGAAAAGCGACCTCACTGGAGCCAGAGCGCAGGGAAGGAGCTGCTGGCAGCTCCATGTTTTAATCTCTTTTGCTAACATGCAGGAATGTCTCTGCTTTTCCCAGGTCCTAATAAGCTACCTGTGCTTCTCCGCTGGGTGGAAGGAATGACATTATAACCCAGGTTCAACGAGGAAGGAAATAGCTCCTCCTTCCCCAGACAGCGGGAGGGGAGCCAGGCCCAAGCAGGGAAATGCTCTCAGGTCTGAGTTGTTTTTATTTTTGCATTCTGAAGTGAGGTCAGTGTCATCAGAAACTGAAATTCTGTGCTGTGAGCACCAGGGGGCCGAGCAGTGGTGTGAGCAAAGCACTAGGAGCCAAGAACGCCCATCCTAACCCTGCCCCGACACTGTCTCCCACTGCAGCCTTGGGCAAGTCACTTCCTCCCTGTGTCTCAGCCCCCCTTCAGAGAGCAGATGGTAACACTAACTCACCAGAAAAGTGCTTGCTGCCATTGCTGCTCTGGAGGGAGCAGTGCAGAGGGAGCCTGGAGCTCTCTGGGAGTTCACCCTCAACCACAAGGCTGCATTTAAAGTGTCCCCTGTGGTGGGATCACACGCACCATTGCGTGGCTGTCACACTCCACGGCAAAGGAGGTTAGTGGAATCAGACAGCACCAGCCCCCTAATTGACTGACACTCCAAAGTTCACTTTCTTCCAGCTGGCTGACTCCTGCTCTCTGCCAGTGTTTCCTTCCAACCAATTTCATCAAACCCAGAGGGAAATTCTTAATTCCTTCCTCCAAGACAAGCTGTTTAATCAACCTCCTATTATCCAATTCGGCTAAAAGTTGAAACTGTGGCTTGCTTTTCATGTTACTTTTTCAGCCTTTCTGCTTGTCTGAAGCTGCGTCGTGCGTCCTCACCTCACTAACTCACGCACAGTGAGCCAAGAGGGGATCAAACCAGCCCACTCTGCGTGAGTGCACAAGCATATGCTCAGGGGTTAGAACAGGAGTTTCGCAGCTTTTTGAAGGTTATCCTTGCCTGATGACTGTTCTTCCCTTTATCAGCTTCTGCTGCTACCAAGGCCATTTAGCAGGATGCCAGATATTCCTGGGGCCTCTCCCAACACACACAGCTAGGCCCAGACAACCTATTGTTTCCCCAGCACAGCCAGACCAACCCTAAACCAGTTATCAGAGCTGCCAGCAAACAAGCATGTGCCTGCAGCTGGAGTGAACAGAATGTTTGCCTTCTTTTTATTCACTGAGAGAAGATGTGTTCTAGTGGAGGGAGCAGGAAACTAGGCTCCAGCAATTCCCGAGTTCGGATACTGGCTAGGAGAGTGCTTGGACCTCTAGGTGTTCCATCTCCCCCAGGCCCGCTGCCCCAGGAGCTGTGACTATTAATGTAGTTAAACAGCACTGAGAACGGGGGCTCCCCTTCCCTGCCACAAAGACCAATCATCAATGCGATTGCAAATGACCCTTGCATTCACTCTTTCCAAAAGGCACCATGACTGGAGGAGGAAGCGGGAAGCTTTTTCTAGAGACTCCCCTCTCCCTGCCTGCCATGGGGCTTTGCTTTGATAACAGAGTTTTTGCTACTCAATGTTTTCATAGCCTCTTGCCTGCACCTTTACCTTGATTATTATGGAAAAATAAATTTGCTGGAGAAAGTTTCAGTTCAGGAGCTACTGAACACTGCATGCAAGCATGTTGCAAGTCCTGGAGCTGGATGACGTTTTCTATTTAAGAGGAAGAATTATTGAGCAGCCTTGAAGAAATCTCTGCTCCAGCTCTCTGCATGGGGGACCTGAAGAATTCAGCCTATAAAAGGACACAGACTGATTAACAGCTGATTTACTCTCCGAGACCTTAATAAACACAGTCAGAGCAGCTAGCCTCAAAGTCATCATCAGACTACCTGCCTCTCTTCATACCCCACCCTTCCCTAGACTCTCAGGCTGTAATTCCTCACCACCAGGCCCCTTCCCCTTCCCCACTCACTTCCAGCTCCCAAACGCTCTGTGAGCAAAATCTCTCTTCTCTCTCCCTGTCCCCCACTCAGTCCCCTCCGATCCCGGGCGGGGAGGGGAGGCTCCTTGATAGCTACAGCTCAAAAGCACTACACAAGAGCTAGGTGGTATTATTATTTCTGATCAAGCCTTTGAAACAACTCACCATCCCCAAAGAATCCAGCCTGGCTTTTACACAGGGCCCAATACAGGCTGGGTAGGTCGGGGTTGTGCTGACATGTTCATCAAAGCTGATGGTTAGGTTACGTACCTCAGCACCAAGTCTTGGTGTTTTTACCCAAAGAGCTCCTGATGACCTGAGAGACAATCCCAGCAGCTCTGCCCAGCTTAGCTCCCCAATTTATGTTTAGTGCTGTACTTTACAACACCTGGACTGCTGGTCCCCAAGCCATGTGCATTCAGGATCTCTCTCCTTTATACTTCAAAACAATAATGAAATGTACTGACTTGGTTGTATGCGTCTGATCTAAATAATAGCCAGATCATTTTTAAACATAATATTCTAATCAGCTACCAGCCGAAAGCAGTCTCCTAGGTTGCTGGAATCCTTCACAACCCCCTTAAGGATTAGCAAATGATTGTTCACTCTTCCCTTCGATTTGAGAGAAGGAGAGGTATGTCAGCTCAATAGTAATTAGAGTGAACTGCAGCTTTTAAGCAGTCGAAGCTCATGTTACCACTGAGACACAAGAATGATCTAATCAGACACTGGGGTCAGATAACCCCAAAAAATCTTTAAGGAGATCATAACAGTTTGTATCTGCTATGAGATTAGGCTGCTGTACCTGCCTGCATCCTAAAGACAGACTTTGGGGGGGTCATGCCAGGTGACAAGTGGAGGGGTGCCTCATGGAAGAGATAGATCACATCACAGTTAGTGAGAGAGAGAAATGGAGAGCCAGCAAGAGGCAAGAAATTCACCAGGCAATAACGGGAACCAGTAACCTACTCGCTTTCACACGGTTTTATCCAGAGGAGGAAGAATATTTCCAACTGCCCATCCATTACAGACACTGCATAACACTCACCCTTCCCTCCTGGGCCACATATGCTCTGCAAAGGTCATGATTAGCTTCCTGAGGGGGCAAGGGAGCTTCGAAGAACTCCACCAGCCAACCTTGATGGGCTTCAAAGACATTTGGGGGAAAACCAGAGGATATAGTCTCATTGTATGGTGATAGCACTCTTTGCATTCCACACATATCTCAGGAGGATGTTAAACAGAACCTGCTAAAGTCAAACATTTTTAAATAGCAGATCCAAATAACATGCTACAAGAATTTTGAAAGAGCTGGATGAGGCACTCGCTGGACCATTAATGTTGATATTCAATAAGTTTTGGAGCATTGGGGAAGTTCCAGAAGACTGGAAGAAAGTGAAAGTAGTATCAATTTTTAAATAGGGTAAACGGGATGACCCAGGAACAGGCCTGCCAGCCTGACATCGATCCTGTGCGAGATAATGGCTGATACAGGACTCAATTAATAATGTCACGGCCCACTATTACTGAAAAATGGTTGACTTTCTCCTTTTTACCATCTAATAAAATAAATCAACAGGTATATAAATATTGTACTTACCTTTCAGTGTGTAGAACATAGAGCAGTATAAACAATTCATTCTCTGTATGAAATTTTAGTTTGTACTGACTTCGCTAATGCTTTTTATGTAGCCTGTTGTAAAACTAGGTAGATATCTAGATGAGTTGATAGGTTTCAGAGTAGCAGCCGTGTTAGTCTGTATTCGCAAAAAGAAAAGGAGTACTTGTGGCAGCTTAGAGATGAATAAATTTATTAGAGCATAAGCTTAATGCATCCGATGAAGTGAGCTGTAGCTCACGAAAGCTTATGCTCTAATAAATTTGTTCATCTCTAAGGTGCCACAAGTACTGCTTTTCTTTTTTAGATGAGTTGATGTACCTCCTGGAAAACCTCTGTGTACCCCTGGTTGAGAGCCACTGTTTGCACCGCTTCCTGATGAAGCGGGGAGGAGGCAGGCGCTGGGCAAAGCACTAGGATGCTGGTTTGAGAATGTCACATCCATTTTTGCCTACAGCTTTAGAGGCCAAGTTTGTGGTACAGAAGGTTGCACACAGGGAGTGCAACACCCAAGTGAGAGCTGCTGGTCCCATGTGGCACCAGTCATAGATGAGAGGGTCACTACAGCAGCCCACGGTAACTGACCAATCAAGCAGCCAAAATTCAAACGCACCTCTGTCTCTGAGTGCGCAAGAGTGAACGAGCAAGCCACAGCTCTGGGCAGTGAAGAGAGGCACCATCAAACATCTGTAATGCTCACTTTAGTGAAAACCCCTTCCCAAACGCAGCCTGCACCGCTTCGGCAAACAGGCCCTTGCTGGGAGAGTTCCATGCAAAATTAGAAACTGAATGTCAATGGGAAAGAAGAAGAGAACAATTTGCTGGCTGCCTAGCTCCCCATCCTCCTTTTCCCGGATGCTCTGTTTCTTCCCTTCTCTTGCTATCTCCCCTCACTCTCTCGCTCCTTTACTCTTATGCCTTTAATCTACTTTTTCCCCCATCTCATACTCAAGTAGGATGCATGTTCAGTTGAGCTGGATGCTACAGATTAGATTGCATCTGTCTGGATATAAATAATGTACTGCTTGATGGTCAGAGTGAATTTAATTAGTTCTTGTTCTCCGGATAGAATCAGCCCACTGCTGCTAAAGCATTTCACTCCGAATTAGCCTGAAAAGGACTAACAAGACAATGCTAATTTTACACACACGACATCCCCCAAAGCCTCTGAAAATACAGACATACTGCACAACAAGCTGCACGGCCCAGGGCAAGGTTCTGGGGGCCCAGGATGGGCCAGGGAGTATGGAACCTAGGACAGACCTGGGAGGAGGGTTGGGTGGAGACATCCCAGCATGGCAGAGAAGGAAGGAGATTTGCACTGATTTACAAACATGCACTTTCTTCCCCATTTGCTTTAACCTCTACTCACAGCCACTGTGGGCAGCAGGCAGGGGGAGAGAGGGGCAGGGAGAGCTCCACAGGCTCTACTTTCATTCCCCCAGCAAGGAAAGCATTTCAGATGGCACAGCTGCTCTCCACAGAGAAGGGCTCTGCTGCACGCCAAGCCTCCATCTGCCTGTCAAAAAGGGAATCCCAGAATGGTTCTTAAATCCCAGCAGGGCTGAGCCAGCAGCCTCTCTCCACCTCCTCCTACCCCCTGGGCTAGGGGTCAAACTTAGCAATTTCGGGAGGGGTGCAGATGAATGCCTGACATACCCCTTTAAAAATACCCAAAGTACAAGAGATTCATGAAAACAAACAGTCCTGTCACCAGGAAAGGAGAGGGAGACACAAAAACCTGACAGACAGGTTGCGGGGAAAGGGTTTCATAATCTCCAGGCTGTCTTGCCAGGCAGAAGCAGGGAAGGGCCCCGCTGCCAGTTCAGAATGGGAAGCACCCCCACCTCAAACCCATCCTGGCCCCGTATCAAACGGGGTGGCCTTTCAGGTGGGAGCAAGCTAAGGCGGAGGGCAGGGGTGGAATGGGGGCTGCACTGCAGCTGCTCTCATCCCCAGCGGGATTAAAAATGAAGGGAGCCAGTTCACAGCATTTCCAGTCTCCCAGCCCACATGGGATACATGCGCACATGGGGCAATTTAAAACAGTCAACCGGGGGGTAATGATATGTGACGAGTCTGAGCAACAGCCACCCCTTTCCCCTCCCCACCGCTGCCTGCCTCACCTACGCCCAAAGCCAGGCCTGTTTAGCCGCAGGTCCAGGAGGCAGGGAAGGCTCCCAGTGAGTGCCTGTCATTCGCCATAAGGGAGGCTACAAAGGATCAAAGAAAATAGTGGAGAAAAGGAAATAAATCCGGTGGCATCAGCAGCTCATCAGCTGTCTGCCAATCCATCTGCCAGCGGCGGGGAGGCACCCCCGCCTTTCCCCCATGGTCCCAGGTCTTTGCTGTTTCTACTGTGAATCCTAAAGTAAAACTTGGCAGGAGAGCAAGCAGAGCATCTTTTCACTTAACCCTTTGTGCCAGTGGCTTCCTTCCTCACTCACTGGGAGCCTTCTCTGCTACACAGCACAGACAAGCCCCAGGGTCATGACCCACAGAACAGAAAGGTTTTAGGGTTAGACATCACAAGGTCACTAGCATGGGAACAGGGGAACCTAGTGACAGAGAGAGATGGGCAACACATCTCAGTACCAATGTTGCTAGACAGACTTGCTTAAAGACAGATGTTGCTGCCAGGCTGCAGGGGATAGATTCAATGGAATTACAACACTCTGAACAGCCAAACCCTTCCACTTCTACATCACAATGCGCAAAAAGCCACAACACTGCTTCTATCATCAAAAGAACCATTTTTCCCAAACCAACCCTTCACGCATCCACTCGTGTCAATTACGGTTCTTCCTCTCTTCAGGGAAACAGGGCAGTTCTGGGACCATCTGGAGTCCTCAGTTCCTTTACCCCTTGAGACCTGGTTTTACACCTCAGGATGGCTTGAAACTCCTTCCGGTGATGTAGGAAAGGCCAAGGGTCCAAGCCAGTATTCTCAAAATTGTCAGCTGTCCTTTGACATCATTAACTGATAAAGTCAGGGACGCTGGACTGGTTCCAGTCATGTATAAGAGAGAGGGGCTGGATGGCAAAACCGGACCACTGGCTCTTCTGCTCCAAAGGCTCCCATGCAGGGTCCCTCAAGCTCCTATTCTATAACTCCTGATGGTTACCCTGCCACAAGAGGAGATGAGTGGGGCGTTGGGGCACACGGTGACCTCGGCTTCCTGACGACACTCCTCCCTCTCCTCTGTCCCTTGGGTCCAGACAGCATGGCTAGTTCCAAGTTAAGAGTGGGGCTGGAAAAAGAGCTTGCTTGCTGAAACTCAACCAAAACCAGAGCTAGGTTATGGGAATGGGCTGGGTGGCGGGAAGCAACTGGAAAAGATGGAGGAGCAGCTCCATAGTCGGCTCCACTATGTCAAGCGTTCCCCACGGGAACCCCAGTCTTCCAGGATGTTCAATGAGCAGCAGTAGGCAAGAGTACTTCTTCCATCTATCCAGCAAGATGACTATGGCCCATTCCCATCAGGCATGGGCTGTGCAAGAGTAACCCACAGCTTTTGTGCCACCAGACTAGCTTACTGCAACCTTCTCCATGCTTGGCGCTGTATTTAAAGATCACCCAGTGCAAGAAGCAGCTCCGCTCTTACCGGATACAACAAAGGTCCAATCAGCTACAGCAAAGCCAACATCCCAATATTGCACGGTGCGCTGCATTTTCAGCATCGTGCAGGAGCTGTGACTACTTGCTAGCCACTCTAATCCCCAGGCCCTGGAATGGAAGTGGACTCATCTTGGATGCAAAGGGGGGAAAGCCAATTTGTAATCAGAGGCGAGCTTTAGAATAAAACAACCGTGCCAAGTACTGATGGGACTTTAACACCTATCTGTAAAAATCTTTAATTGGGTGAGAAGCCCCTGTTGCCTTCCCCTTGGTAAAGGACAAACATCCCGTGTGTTTGTTTAAACTAGGAATGGCCCTTGGGAGATAATCTAAAGAGAGGTTTCAGAGTTGCAGCCGTGTTAGTCTGTATTCGCAAAAAGAAAAGGAGTACTTGTGGCACCTTAGAGACTAACAAATTTATTTGAGCATAAGCTTTCGTGAGCTACAGCTCACTTCATCGGTTTTCCACCAAATGCATCCGATGAAGTGAGCTGTAGCTCACGAAAGCTTATGCTCAAATAAATTTGTTAGTCTCTAAGGTGCCACAAGTACTCCTTTTCTTAATGTAAAGAGAGTCAGTGCCAGGACACCTACTCTTTGTAAAGCATCACCAAATGCAGCAGCAGTGGCAAAGCTAAAGCAGCTGAGATGTAGGACAAACATCAGGTAAAGTGGGTCTGTCACAGAGCAAACAAGTTAGAGTCAGAAGAAAAAGTCTTACTTTGTACCATAGGCGACCCATGCCTCTGGATAGTCAGGTGGGCACAGTGAGGGCAGCCAGCTTCAGCAGTGTTATTGGTAGGGCTCTACCAAATCCACGGCCATGAAAAACACATCACAGACCCTGAAATCTGGTCTCCCCCTGTGAAATCTGGTCTTTTGTGTGCTTTTACTCTGTACTATACAGCTTTCACGGGGCAGACCAGCTTTCCTCATACTGGGGGTCCTGACCCAAAAGGGAGTTGCAGGGGGTCGCAAAGTTATTTTAGGGGCATTGCGATATTGCCACCCTTACTTCTTTGCCGTCTACAGAGCTGGGCGGCCAGAAAGTGGCGGCTGCTGGCCGGGATCCCAGCTCTGATCTTTTTTCTCCTGCCTGTAACTGTTCTCACAGACTCATGGAGAAGAAGGAAGGATACAGGATATGCCACCTATATCCAGTTAAACCCACTTGCCCTCAGTTCTGGGTCCAAGAGAGCTACTCAGTTGAGTTAAACTATAGTTGCCCGATTGTGGAAAGATCAGTTGTAGGGACTCCAATCCCAGACACAACAAGGTGTTCCGCCCCTTCACAATGAGCCATCCCTAGGCCCCCCCATACCCTGGGGATATGTTGGCAGGGTGGATTGATTTAAATCAAAGTGACTTATATCACTGATTTAAATCATGATTTAAATCACCAAGCAGGAAATCTTGATTTGATTAACTGATTTTAATCTGGTTTTGTTTTTTTTTTCTTTTTTAGTTATCTTTCTAAAGAATCATTATATCAAACTAATGAAAATGAACCACTCAAACATGTCAATTCCAATTAAATATAAGCGTTTGCACTTAGTATGGTATTTCTTTTTGCTAACCAGGATATGCTACAGCTATATACATTATTTAAGCAATATATAGCTTAGCATACATTGAATGAAGTTCTTAATTCACTATTTTCTGCATAAAAAAAAATGTAAAAATGTTGCATTTCTTATTTACCAGATTATGATTGTTTTACTTGTGATTTCTGTCAAGCTGCATTTGGATAGAAATTGGAATTTAGTTAAAAATGCATAAACAGCATTTTAAAGGTTTTTTTTATTAGTTAAATAACGCTATCTTAAACATGGATATATAAGAAAAGTTTATAAAACCATGTTCTGCATTTAAAACTGATTAATTAAACAAAGGCGGTAGGAGATGTAGTTTATGAACTGACTGTTACCAGAGGCCAGATTTTTCAAAGGCATTTATGCATCCAAAGATGCAGATGAGATAGGGGGCTTTTCAAAAGTACCTGAACATTAGGTCCCTAACTCATGGGAGTTAGTCACCTGTAATCTGTTTAGATGCTTTTGAAAATCCCCATTGACACCTATCTCCATCTTTAGGCATCTCTGAAAATCTGGCCTTATGTTCTTCAGGTTTTTAGAACTAGTAAGTCTCATCCTCTCCCACCTGGTTTTAATTCATAGACTGGAAGAGGAAAACAAGTTTTCTTGCTTTTTCAACTCCCAGCCAGTTTCTCAACTTTGAATGAAATAATCCAAATGGGGGAAAAAATTCTCTCTCCACTTGCTAGTTAAACTGAAACCAAAAGTAATTAAGGCAAAAGCTTTTCTGCACAACTAAAATTACTTGCATGTGGAAAAATGTAAATACCAGCATTATCTCTATTTTCAAGATGACAATGTATTTTACTAATGTAGCATGACATCATAACATATTTATAAAGCCTGAGTTGACCTCAAAAGTTAAAGATGTTTTCCCCATGATTCTGTATACAATTTAAAAAGTAGCATCCTTTCATTTATTAAAATTAGCAGAGTGCTCATTGATGCAATGTTTTTTTAATTTCATTTTAGTAGACTATAGTCTACTATAGTAAGTTTAGGCCTTAACATAGGTTTGTCTTAATTTCAATTTAACTTCGAACAGGTTTTGGTTTTTTAAAAGAAAATTATTTAATTTATATTAAAATATCTGGTCTTTCTAAAATTTAAATCCACTTTTATCCACCCTGTATATTGGTGATTTAAGTTCCACCAGGGCATTCCCTTCCAAGGGCATGCCTGGGACAGCCTGCAGGTGTGAGCCACACTCTGCCTCTGGGCATCACACCCTCTCACTCACCCAGCGCACAGATTTAGGAGCTGCTCTTCCACCGACATGATGGATGGTAGGGAGAAGGTCGGGAAGCAACTGCAAGCCCTTTCCGTCTTTGTAACGTACCTCATCACGTTTTCCCTTCTCTTTACAATTAGAGGCTGTTCCTTCTCTAAGGACTGAGTCTCATTGACCGCAACGCTTTACTGATCCCATCTTCCTCCTCTGACCTACCCTGTCTCCACCACGATTTATGCTGCACATTAGTCATCGGCCAAGGCCTTTTCTCATGCCAATAGTGCAAGACGACACGCCATGGAAGCCGCAAGCTCTGCTGCTGCAGCTGTGTGGAAAGTCCCAGGTGTCCTGGAGCTGCGGCTGGGCACTGCTTTCACGGTTTTGGTGGAAGCGGAGGCAGACGCAAAGCCCGCCTCATTAACACAGACCATGCAAATTCACAGACCAATAAGCCAAGGAATGCCACTGCAAAGACTGGGCTCAAAGTCAGCAGGTCAGCACCATGGAGCCTGGCAAGGCCCTTCAGGAAGGAGGATCCCTGGCAAGTTTAATACTTTTGTTAAAGGGACTGCTTCCGAGGCTGCCTTGACTCTCAGCATGTAGACATCACAACAGTGATCACAGTGCCCCTCTCTCCAGGCCCTTGCAACACGGGTTCAGTGTGAGCAGAGAAAACCAACAGCACTGATTATTCCCAGAGCAACCAACAGCTCCACTGGCGAACAGGACAAGATGCCACCCAGCAGAGAGTGTGAAATCCCAGAGAGATTTTCCTTCCGTCACACTTTGCTCGCCTACCTGATCCTGCAGAATTCACTTAGCTAATTAACCACATATACTCTTCCTTTTACACCTCTAAGCTCTGCTCCGAAGGGTTGATGTGGATACATAGTGCAACTGCACATGTGACCAGGATGGTTTTCAAATATTGGCTATATTTATATTTTTACATGCAAACTTTCTGCATCTTCAGGCCAATTCCCCTCCCTGAGAACAGTTCATGACTGTTCAGGAGCAGTTCTCCCTCACTTCCAGAGATAGGAAGTGGGAGAAAAACATTCCCAAAGTCTAAAAAACTGGTATTTTAAATCTTCTAAATACATACACTTGCCTCTGGGTAGAGGCTAAACATGGGAGAGTTCAGACAAAGGTGACTGCCTTTGGAAAGTTTATCGCCAAGTGAAAACAAGGGGCTACACTGAAAACTATTTTCCCTCTCTAGCGGTTTAGGGAGCAGGGGCAGAAAGAGGATTCTGCCTCCACTAAGCAATGAAAGCAGTGCCAGGCAGAAGCTCCAGGATACCTGGAAGAGGAAGGACGGGGTGGAGCAGGGGCGGGAAGAGGTGGGATGGGACCTTGGGAAAGGGGTGGAGTGTGGGCGGGGGCAGGGTCTGGGGCTGAGGCTGAGCAGGAGGGTTGAGGATCCACGAAAAAATGTAAATCAAAATGGGGATCCTCGGGTTGCGAGAGTTTGAGAACTGCTGCCTTCAACAATCCCAGCTCCACAGCCGTAGTACCACTGCCAAGACACTAACTCAGGGGCGCTGGAACCGGTTTTACAGTGCTGGTGCTGAAGGCGGGTATTTGGGTTGTTATTACTACTTCAAGCCAGGGGGTGAAGCAGCCTCCCAGCACCTCAACTTCCACTGCCTGTGCACTAACTGCCCTGCCCTGTGACCTAACAGGCTAACTTGTTCCACTTGGTTCCTAGTTAGAAGACTCCAGCTCTAAAGCCTAATCCAGCACCCTGCATTTCACTCGTAAATCACCAACAACGGCAAACTGGCAAATGGCAACAGGCTGTTGTCAAGACCCTGTAGGCAAAAATTCTGTGACTCTTGCTCCAAGACCTTTCCTTACAGTGGCAAAGCCAATAGCAGGTTACGAACTCTTCTACCCTCCCTGAAGCACAGCCAATGCGGGAACCTAGACAGACAGCAGCCTCATAAGAACGGCCAGACCAAAGGTCCATCTAGCCCAGTATCCTGTCATCTGACAGTGGCCAATCCCAGGTGCCCCAGAGGGATTGAACAGAACAGGGAATCCTCATCATCCCTTGTCGCCCATTCCCAGCTTCTAGCAAACAGAGGCTAGGGGCACCATCCCTGCCCATCCTGGCTAATAGCCATTGATGGACCTATCCTCCAGGAACTTATCTAGTTCTTTTTTTAACCCTGTTATAGTCTTGGCTTTCGCAACCTCCTCTGGCAAAGAGTTCCACAGGTTGATTGTGTGAAAAAAAATACTTCCTTTTGTTTGTTTTAAATCAGCTGCCTATTAATTTCATTAGGTGACTCCTAGGTTGTGGTGTTAGGAGGAGGAGTAAATAACACTCCCTTATCGACGTTCTCCACACCAGCCATGACTGTATGGACCTCAATCACATCCCCCTTGGTCGTCTCTTTTCCAGGCTGAACAGTCCCAGCCTCATTACTCTCGCCCCATACGGCAGCCGTTCCAGACCCCTCTTCATTTTTGTTACCCTTTTCTGAACCTTTGCCAATTCCAATAGATCTTTTTTGAGATGGGGCGACCACATCTGCATTCAGTATTCAAGATGTGGGCGTACCATGGATTATATAGAGGCAATAGGATATTTTCTGTCTTATCTATCCCTTTCTTAATGGTTCCCAACATTGTTAGCTTTTCTGATGGCTGCTGCCCATTGACTGGATGTTTTCAGAGAACTATCCCCAGTGACTCCAAGATCTCTCTCTCTTGAGTGGTAACAGCTAATTTAGACTCCATCATTGTATATGTATAGTTGGGATGATGTTTTCCAATGTGCTTTACTTTGCATTTATCAGCATTGAATTTCATCTGCCATTGTGTTGCCCAGTCACCTAGTTTTGAGAGATCCTTTGTAGCGCCTCACAGTCTGCTTTGGAACTAACTATCTTGAGTAGTTTTGTATCACCTGCAAATTTTGACACCTCACTGTTTACTCCTTTTTCCAGATTATTTATGAATATGTTTAACGGTACTGGGGCCAGTACAGACCCTTGGTGGACACCCCTATTTATCTCTCTCCATTCTGAAAACTGACCATTTATTCCTAGCCTTTGTTTCCTATCCGTTAACCAGTCACTGATCCATGAGAAGACCTTCCCTCTTATCCCATGATAGCTTACCTTGCTTAAGAGCCTTTGGTGATGGACCTTGTCAAAGACTTTCTGAAAATCTAAGTACACTATATCCACTGGATCCCCCTTGTCCACATGCTTGTTGACCCCCTCACGAATTCTAGCAGATTGTTGAGGTAGGATTTCCTTTACAAAACCATGTTGACTCTTCCCCAACCAAATTATGTTCATCACTGTGTCTGACAATTCTGTTTTTAGTTTCAACCACTTTGCCCGGTACTGAAGTCAGGTTACCTGCCTCTAATTGCTGGGATCATCTCTGGAGCCCTTTTTTAAAAACTGGCATCACATTAGCTATTCTCCAGTCATTTGGTGCAGACGCTGATTTAAATGATAGATTACAAACCACAGTTCAGAGTAGCAGCCGTGTTAGTCTCTAAGGTGCCACAAGTACTCCTTTTCTTTTTGCGAATACAGACTAACAAATTTATTTGAGTATAAGCTTTCGTGAACTACAGCTCACGAAAGCTTATACTCAAATAAATTTATTAGTCTCTAAGGTGCCACAAGTACTCCTTTTCTTTTTGCGAAACTACAGTTCGTAGTTCATGGCACAGAGTCATCCATAAAACACACAGTGATGCAGGAGACATTGGAAATGGAGCCTCAATCCACTGATCCAGCTCCTAGATTCTCAGCCATCTCAGGCAGGACTTTTTCCTGCAGTAGTTTTTCTAATACTTTGCTTATTCCAGTGGTTTTCAACCCGTGCTTCACGGTCCCCGGGGGGGGGGGGGGCGCCACAGACTACGTCTAAGATTTCCAACGCGGTCCGCATCTCCATTTGAAATTTTGTAGGGGTCAGTAAATGAAAAAAGGTTGAAAACCACTGACCTATTTTATTAAATGACTGCCACATTCAAACAATAAGTCCTTGCACCAGCATGACCTTCATTTCTGTCTATGCAGGAAAGTTAACACTGGTCGATGAAGAGGAAGCTACGGAACCTGTGTGACCAGAGCAGAAGTGCAATAGCCACATGCTCAGAAAAAGCGACTACCTGAAATATGGAAGAGGAGGGTGGGCGAGCAGCATATGAAATGGTGCTAGCAAGAAAGGCACTGAGATTGGGAGAAGGAATTTAAAGGACTGAAACTGTAACTTTGTGGAATTATTTGGTGCCAGAAAGAGCCAAATTCCAAGTCCCAAATATTTTCTCCAGTTATCCTTAGTGCCGAGATTTCAACTGGGCTACAGTTAGAGTCTTACCAGACAAATTATGTTCCTAATCAATATTTAGCCATTTCAAAATGTTATGCAACTGTTCTGATGGCCACTGCTGGTATTCTGACACAGTGTCAGACAAGAGCTGCGACGGCCTGAGGTCCATATCAGCGCCCCAGAAACACAGGGAACTTCCTGTGGCACTAGAAAGACAGCTGGGATTCAACAAGCAAAAGATCAGGAAGTTAAATTCATTTATCCCTTTTCCCGCCCCCTGCCCCCCCAGTGGAAAAGCTGAAAAGTACCCACTACTGTCAAAGGTTTCAGAGTAGCAGCCGTGTTAGTCTGTATTCGCAAAAAGAAAAGGAGTACTTGTGGCACCTTAGAGACTAACAAATTTATTAGAGCATAAGCTTTCGTGAGCTACAGCTCACTTCCACTGCATGCATCCGATGAAGTGAGCTGTAGCTCACGAAAGCTTATGCTCTAATAAATTTGTTAGTCTCTAAGGTGCCACAAGTACTCCTTTTCTTTTTGCGACTACTGTCAAACTGTCCTAGCAACTCAGCTTCCCCTTCCACCTGGCCACCCAACACTCTAAGCAAACAGGATACCTGGGCCTACAGCAAGGCCAAGTCCCTGCTGTCTGCATATTTTTGTCCCTTTTCCTATTTACATGTAAGCAGGGCTGACATCTATTCTTCATCACAGTGCCAGGGCTCCTCAGAAGCCATGCATCTCACGCAGGACAGCACCATCAATACTGCATAAGAGGCGTTTCTAATCTAGTTATGGGTTCAGCCTCTCACATGCTTCCATCAAGGAGCCCTGGATTGAAACTGGAATGTATTAGTACAGCTTGATCAGGGTTTATTAAACCTGCAGTCTTGCATTTTTGATCTACAGCTTTAATTAAGTTTTAAGTCAAAGAATGCAGCATCTCATATTTTATCTCGCCACCTCACACCAGAGGGAGGTAGTTAATCAGCATCTACAAAAACTTCCCATCGCCAATGATGAACATTCATGAACTTTGCCTGGAGAGACTATCTTCCTCTCGTCACTCATCACAGGAAACCACATCTTAATCCACCCCCTCTTCCATTCAGGTTCTGTCCTGTCCTTCCAGAAACTCCCCTTTGGCATCTGCCAGGAACACAAGCGTGTCACCAGCATTAAAAAAAAGAAACGGACTCCGAAGAGACAGACGAAATGCAGAGGACAAAGGCAAAAGACAGCTGACACCAGGGGACTGTTCTTTAGTCTAGTTTTAATAGCAGCGGCTGCTGCTGCTGCCCCCACAGGGGCGGGGGACAGTTTAGTGACAGATCAGGACTGGAAAGCGCCAGAATGGAGTATCCCCCATTCGCGCTCTCTTCCTGTAGTACAGCCAGAGCATCAGCAGGCCATCCTGCCAGGTCCTGCAATGAGACAGAATCCCACGGGTCAAGCTAGCAGACGCACAACTGATTGGGGCTATTACAAAACACAGAGCCCTCCCAAGACCCAAAACACAGATAAACAAGTTACCCCAACACACAGCCCGATGTTAAGCAGCAGGTGCCCACACAGAGGCAGTGGAGAAGGAGAAGGGAATGTGGCTGAGACAGGACTGAAAGACAAGGGAGGAACGGGTGGTGCCACATTCTGGGATCTGGGTTCAGTTTCCCAGCAAGAGCCCTCAGTTTCTCTTTCCTGACCTGCAGGGCCCTCGGGAGCCGGGGCTCAGGTGGGCTAGGGAGAGCTATGCCATGGGGAGGGCAACAACAGACCAGAAGGGCTGTACCTCAGTTGGCTTCCGCAGTCTGCAGCCAATGCACTTTCCACACCAAAGTCATAGTGGGGAACACAAATCCCCAGCCAGGCCTGTGCGACCAAGCTATGGCTTCCCGTATGGCTTTTATACTCTCAGGACACCAGAGACCAGCTGGGTATCCCCAGCAAACATGTAGCATCTTCATATGCAGCGAATTCCTGACAAGTGCCTTCCCCCCACCTCCTGCAAACATTTTTGGTGCTTGGCTGGGTCCAGCATCCTTTCACATCGCAGTACATGAGCCAGGGATCTGCTCGGAGAACTGCCCTGCTAAGCAACAGCCTTCTCTGGTTTTACAGCTGTGGCCACTCAACCTTGAGAATCAGCACGGAGAGAATTGCATCTGGGATATTCCAGTCGCGCCAGACTCCCTGGATTGGCCTCTAGCTCATCAGACCATTTCTTTCCATAAACCATCTTCAGCATCAGCCTAAACGGTAACTTCTCCCCTACCCCTGCTCCAGCCCACAGCCCTCCCCTCGCACACAGCCGCTCACACCCCGCAGCCCAGCACACAGCCCTCCCCTCGCACACAGCCGCTCACACCCCGCAGCCCAGCACACAGCCCTCCCCTCGCACACAGCCGCTCACACCCCGCAGCCCAGCACACAGCCCTCCCCTCACACACAGCCGCTCACACCCCGCAGCCCAGCACACAGCCCTCCCCTCACACACAGCGCTCACACCCCGCAGCCCAGCACACAGCCCTCCCCTCGCACACAGCCGCTCACACCCGCAGCCCAGCACACAGCCCTCCCCTCGCACACAGCCGCTCACACCCGCAGCCCAGCACACAGCCCTCCCCTCGCACACAGCCGCTCACAATCCACAGCCCAGCACACAGCCCTCCCCTCGCACACAGCCGCTCACACCCCGCAGCCCAGCACACAGCCCTCCCCTCGCACACAGCCGCTCACAATCCACAGCCCAGAACACAGCCCTCCACTCACACAGAGAGAGAGCAGGGTTCTTATTTTATTTTTATTCATGTTTTGGTTGGGTAAACGCAATCCCAGCCCTTAATTGGCACAGACTCTCGCTTCCCAGTGATGTGCGCTGAGTGGCACAAGTCAGGTGAAAACAGACATGGGGAAAAGGACACATACTTTCTGCCAGGCATTTCCTCACCAGAGATGGCATGTGCATGCCAGGGAAGGGGCTGCCGTTAGCCATTCACATCTACAAAGCTTTCAAGTCAAATACAAAATAAAAATAAAACGGTGGGGGGGGTTTGAGGTCTGTGGATATTTGCCAGAGAGGGCAGCAGACAACATTACACTCCGAGGGCCCAATGCCACTCCTACTTTGTACAACTCTCAGGCTCTGCTTAGAAACAAGACCTGGGGAGAGTTATTTCTCTTGTTAAAATCTGAGGGCAAATTATAGACCAATTATTAGTGCTTGTGACAGAAAGACAGATTCACCCTGGTTGGAGCAGGAGATAACGCAGAGTGGGCAATGAGCAAGGTTTCCAAGCACAGCTCTGCTCAGGCACCTCCATCCTGACCTGTAATTCATCCTTGCAACTCTACCAATCGCACCTCAATCCTGACCTAAAGGATCCCCACACTATTCCAGTCCTCAGCTCTCCATAGTTTGGCAGATACAGCCGCCCCACCATCTGCTCCCTTGCTTGCTCCAAGCCTGAACCTCTCGTGAGCAGTGAATTATCTCAAACCACGAAGTAGCATTTCAGACAGACATTCACCACAGGCCAGACTGAGACAAGCCAAATGCAACCTGTGGCCGCAAGCAAACAGACTCAAACTTGGGTCTCAGGTGAACAACTGATCCAGAGCACCAGCTAATCTCTCATTGACACGGGGCCAGAACAGAAAAACCATGGAAGAATGGGCGACAGGATCGTCCCTGCACACCCCTTCCTTCCCCCCTTACAACTCCCTTGCCAAGGATTGAGGCGTCCCTAAAGCATTTCTGGCTATGAATAAAGATAACAGCAAGCGAGAAATATATTTCAAGACCTTGGGCTTCTCAAGGGTCTGTTTCCTCCTTGGCACAACTGCAGACAAAGTCCCTGCATTCTGCCAGAGAGAAAGAACTAAACTCTTCCCATACACAAGTAGAATCAATTAGAGCCGCACACAAGAGGAAAGCAGCTTACTGCAAAAATGTCTCTGAGAGTCGAGGTTCTTAAAAATTTATCATCGAACTTGCAGAAATGAACTCAATTAAAAACCATTTTAATGACACTACATAAAAAATAACTCTTGTATTTTTAGTGTCAAGGCTCCCCTGCATAAGAGAGGCAGAAATTCCCACAACTGCAGCATTAAAAGTGATGGGTTACATATTCTGCCAATTAAAGCCTCCATTACCAGCCAGCACGCTTCTTGCCACGTGTCCTATTTCCGAAGAGGCGGTGATGAAGTTATCGCTCCACTCCCTTTATTCCCAAAGCAAAAGGCAAAGAGTGAGCTTTTGCAGTGCGTGAAGGGAGAACCCCCTCTCCCACACACACACAAGTGAGGGACACGCTGTATTCTATACACAGGAGACCAACACCACTCCACACAATGTGTTTTATTAACCCCCGTGCATTCAAATGATGCCCAATCACATCCACGCCGCTGGTTGGGCAGGTCACACACAACACTCAAAACTATCACAAACTACCAAGCTGCAGTACGGGTGGTGCAGGAATAGCAGGGCTTAGCAAGCCCTTCCTGGGTGCCCACACATGTGCAAAGAGCACCCAAAACACAATTCCCTGGGCGTGTAGTCCTTCCTTCCCCCCATGACAAGAAAGCCTCAAGATGAGGAAACCCTCTTACGTCCCTCTCTGTAGCCATGCAAGGCAGGTCTATGTCCCTCATATACTGGGTTATAAGGCAAGCCAGACGTTTATCCTTCTGAACCTGATCCACTGAGAACAAGCCCCTGCTCAGGTTCTGAGCCCCAGGTGCTCTCACTCCAGAGAGGGAAATTTAACTTTGCCTTGCTCTGCTCAGCAGCAATCCATCTCTAATCCGGTGCAGCAGTAACTAGGCATGGAAGAGAGCATCCTCCATCCCTCCTGACAGAAGAAAGGCTGCAGTGAAGCGAGGCCTGTTAACAAGAAGGGAAGGAGAACAAGGCCTTCATGAGAAGGTAGCAATTGCCTCACTGGAGCAAGCCAATAAGAATAGCATCCGCAATAGATTCGCTAGGATAAAATTACAAGAGCTTGCAAGACTCATGCTACAGGACCCCACCAGCAGTCCTCTCCAGAGGAGGACTGCTCAGATAGGTGCATTTTACACCTTCCTAAGCCTCTGACATAGGCCACCCACCAAGTCAGGACATAACCCTTCATCCAAACACAATCTAGCTTCTTTAAGAATTATGAAACTCTTTGCCTCAAGGACATTCTGTGGTGGGCAGTGCCACGGGTTCGTTATATACTGTGCGTAAACAGTTTTCTTGTATCTATTTCTGCCGGCTGGCTTTTAATGGGAGAGCCCCCGTTTCTGCACCAGAGAGCAGGAGCATGGCTCCCCCAAGCCATTTGCTACTGTATAAACCACTTCTTCAGCTGCACAGTCCTGGTCTCCAAATCCCCCTGCGCTCAGACCTCTAATTATTTTTGCTGCCCTTCTCTGGCCTGCTGCCATATATCACAGGCTGTGCTCCTGTCAGCGTGCACAAGCCAGGAAAGGTCAGGATGGGTCAGTATTGGCAGGGAGACTTCTGTAGAGCATCCAGGTGCTGCAGAAATCAGTGGGCCTTGCTAATTCAGTAGGTGCTCGCTCCCCCCTCCCAATCAGCTCACTAGGAGACAATGCTTTTGCACAAGACAAAACCCAGGCCTAAGTGCCTCACAGTCCTTTAAAACCCTGCCATACTATTTATCCAAGGCAGGGTCTTAGCCCCAGCGCCCAGCCACACTCCTGTTTGGACAACCCTATTCATTTCAACTGGATTCAGCAGCAGCTTTCCTCACCGCCTCTCCCAGGCGCTGCTCTGTTCAGAGAGGGCTGGAAAGTGGGAACAAATTTTCCCCAAAAGTTTTGACGTCATTTTCGTTCCACAGGTTTCAAAAGAGAACGAGTTTTCATTTGTTCTAAACTGAAAATGTCAGGGGTTTTGGTTCTCTCCCTCCCCCACTTCTCTCTCCTCCCCTCCACTGAAAGTGTGGAACAGAAAGAGACGAAATGGGGGTGGGGTTGCGTTTTCAGATTTCATCAAAGAACACTGAATTTGTGACTTTTTTTCATTTTTTAATCAAGAGGCCGCATTTCATTCAATGAAAATATTTTTTGCAGAAAAACCAACCAACCAGCTCTCGTGCTGTCAGACACGGCCATGTTTGCAATCCTTTCAACGGGTGGGAGAAATTCGCTGTTTATTTCTATGTACTGTAATCATCAGTGCCTTGGGGTGCATGTGGATATAAAGGGCTATGACGACGGGAGATCACCATCACCTATCCATGCTCCTATGTCAGGTGCAGGCTGGACACAGGCCCTGGGATTCATGACTTGTGTGGAGGGCACCAGCCTGCAGAGGAGGTGATGTCTCGCAGCAGAAGGGAAGGGGAATAAGCAGAAACAGAAAGGGAAGGGAGAGCAATGAAGCTCCATTGCAGGGGATACACACTTTGTGCAACAGCAAGATTTTCCTCAATAAAGACTCTGATCCAATGGTAAATTCCATGCAGGTGGAGAACCCCGTTCCCACTCTGTAGCTGGACAGCAGAGGACGGCTTTGTGGAAACTCCTTAGTCCTTGGACCTCATTCAAAAATGAGTCAGGCATGAATCCTATGTGAGGAACATCACCTGGTTGGGAGGCAGAGGGCCGGAAATCCTGCCCCATGGGAAAAAATCCAGGCCAGCTCATCTCCCAAAGCTCCCAGAGATGAGGAGATTCATAGCCAGCCTTGAAGCCTGACTGCATGCTGAAAGAGAAACGCATTTAAAACCAAACCAAAAAGGACTGTGTGTTGGAGGAGAGAGAGATGTGACATGTCCCAAAGCTACCGTTTCTGTATTAATCAACTGACCTAGGAGAGAGCAAAGCTGCGATGCTATCCAATATGCATATGTTGCAAGGCAGAAGGTGTGTTCAGAGTGATATCCAGTCTGAAAAAGGATTCCCTAGCAGCCCCGGGAAGTCTGGGGACCGCAGGACCATACAAACAGCTAGCTCAGAGGCATTATTCACTATGCAGTGACTGGGAACGCATTACTAAACCCTGACCATGGCTGACCCCACACTGCCACCTTGGATTCCAGATGCTTACCACGTTTAGGGATTTATCATTATTGCATTTGCTTCCTCTGTTTAGAAACACATGCAGAGAAGTCTCACATTCGTGGAAGAGAGGGACTGTTAAAGGGTGAGAACCAAGCCCTTTGCAGAGCCTGCTTCCTATCCAGTTCTACATGGCTCTGCTAACACACTTCAGCACTGCCCTGAGACCCCCAGCATTCCAGTTCTGAGCATACGTGTGCACCCGTGTCCAACCAGCCTCATGCTCCAGGGTGGGCTTTTCTGTAGTGGGCACACATCCTCATGGCAGTCAGACTGAGCCCACGCTCCACTCCCTGCAACCTAACCCCGATCTACAGTCAGAAGGCTAGCACATGAGCCCACCAAGCCACCTCATCCCCGGTACCTGCAACCTATTATGCCCTCTGCATAGCCAACCCAAGGGGGAGGCCCACCTCTCCTCCTGCTCCCCTCTAAAGCACAGTGCTAAGGAACACCAGTCAGAGGGGCAGCTAGGCCACCAGAATTTGCGTTTTTTGATTGTAGTCTGTAGACTCTGCTGCCCTGGGGTCTCTCTCAGCCACCCTTCATTTACCAAAGGAAACTCGCTCACTGCTGATGGGTGCACATGACACCTACAGAATTCAACACTCAGACATAGAAGGAATGCCTTTGCAGCCTCTCCTCCTGTCCAGACACCATACATCCCCAGCACCACTGCACAATGGTTCATTTCACAGAGGTGCGAGTGGGAGGGGCATTTGCATCCATATGCAGAGGCTGCAGATACACCGGGCAGCGAGAGAATGGGGGAGAGCGCAAGATGGAGAGCGTGCGCGGTGTGCCATTTCAATGCACGTATTTATATCCTTCACAGACGCAGCATCCCTTTGTAAAGCCATGGAGCGTGTATAGTCAGGGCTGTCAGTTCAGCAGCATGTTACATTTGTTTGATATGGAGATTTTGGCAGTGGGATTGGATGTACCTCACTGAGAGGTTTATGTAAAATGACAGCTTCTGGAAAATGAAGCACTCAGACAAAAAAAAAAAAGGTACAAACAAAAGCGAAGAGAAGGCTTCCGCTCAACAAATCCAAAATGGATTTCTGCTCCATGCCAGCCTGCACACAGCTCCCAGTCACGAGGCTGGAGTCAGGGAGCACATAGCTCCAGCAGGTATCTCCCCAGCTACACCAACCCCCTCGTCCGGGTTTCTCTGGTTTGACTTCACACTCATGCTCCCCCTCCTCACTCCATCACCCTGTTTCCCTTTAGTTATTCCTTGTCTCCTTCCCCCTTGTTTTACTGACCGAGTCTCTTGTCACTGAATGCTGAGTGGCTGCAGGAGGGAGAACGCTGTTGCCAAGAGATCCAAGAACATTTTTTGCAATGTGTTTGCCCCCTCCAGTTTTCAGGATGGGGGTGGTCGGGTCACCAACTAGTCCTTCATGCAAGGCTGAGAATTGCAGGGAACTGCCCTTTCTTCAGAAGGCAGGAGAGTCTCCCTGCAGAGGGTGTCCGTGTATGCAGAGGCAGAAACCCACAAACCAACCATCCTGAAAAGGCAGGCAGACACCATGTTCTAGTTGGTTTTGTTTTAAGAACAGGCGGATGCCAATCACTCCCTCTGAGCCTCCCCCGGCAATTCCATGGCTGGCAGGGACGCTGCCCTGAGACAGTCCAGTCAAGGGCAACCGCTCCTTGACCCGCCAGCAGTCAAAGAAAAGCAGTGGCAAGAAGCCAGCAAAAGTCCAGCTTCACGCACACAGCAAAGCAGGAGGATCTGGCTCTTACATTCACATTTTGCATCAGCTCACGAGACTAGCGATTTACCTTTCCCTGACGGTAAGTAAGTGGAAGCACAACCAACAGCAACACAAAATAAATACGGCCTCTCACCCAGCCCCAAGAATAGGGAATCAAATACCCTACTCTCCACCATTCACGTCTATTGAACTACAGAATGTCAAACCCCACCTGCTACCCGCCAGGGGAAGGCCTCCCGTCATCCATTTATTCTGAAGCAAAAGGCGCCCAGCCCAGCCCAGCGGGACTGGTGATGGAGCAGACCCATCCTGGCCCTGGGCCAGCACCTCTCACTTGGGGTGAAAAGCTGCTCAGGTTCCCCTTTGGGCAGAAACCGGCAGGAAGTTGCCACAATCAAATGTTTCTACACATAAAACAGAGGTCAAGAGATGGGCAGGATGCCCCCAAAACCCCAGCTACCCAAGTCAGTCTCCAATTCATTCTAAACAAGATCCCAGAACTCATCTGACTCCCTGCCCAAGGATCAGAGCTGAAGGCAATACCATCTTCCAGCTCCTGGGGAGAATCAAGAACATGTTGAGGCATAGTCCAAAGTCTTCCTTACGCTCGCCCCCCTCCCATCTCCCCATCCTTCTAGAAGTGAAGTGGCGGCTCAGGAGAGGGAGAGAGCATGCAGATTTCAGAGCCTAGAATAAGGATGCTGCTTCCTCTACCAAGCAATTTGCAGGTGGATAACAGCCAACGCTTACCAAGGCCATTGCAGAAGACAGACCTTGCTCTATAACAAGTCAAGGACACCCACAGATTTATGACCCTCAGGAGCACCCCATACGCCTTGAAGTAAAATGGTCTTTCTGAGCAGCCTTCACCTTCTAACTGCCATACCATAAAGGCTTCAATAATGTGTAGGGAGAATTCTCTCTCACTGGGTCAGGCTCTCTTGCTGTAGCAGCTGCAGACCCTTTTGCTTGTCACTGCAACAACTCCAAGTCGCTATTTCTTCATGGGCTACCATAAGGCAACCAGCATTCAAGAGACTCTCTTCTGCCCATGGAATGCAAGAAACAGCGCCAAAGGGATCACCTGTCTCTGAAACAGGTTCGTGGACCTCTAGCTAAGTGGCTCCCAAACTCTACATGCAACTGTACAAGTTTTGGTTATTGAGCTCTGGCTGCAGCAGCCAGCGTCCACCACCTCCCATTCCAATGGGGCTCGAGCACCTCCAGTCCCTGCAGGCCAATGGGAGAACGCTTTTAGCTCATGCTCTGTGGCTAGCTACAGCACTCGAGCGAGCAGGAGGCAGCAGCAGTGAGTGGGATCCCCCTACACACACACATACACACACCCACCATAGAGGTTCACCCTTATAGCAGAAAAAGGGAGCCTAAGATACAAGCTACGAAAGCTTCAGTACCAATAGCAGGATGTGTCTCAGCGATGGAGAAGCTCCCTCTAGAGAGCACTAGACAGAACCTGCTGCATTGTGCAATTAGCCTGCACAACTGACTCTGAATTCCAACTTCTTCTCCAGCGTACAGGAAGGAAAAGAGGTGCATTTCTGAATGGTCCCGTCCCTCACACAACAAGTCTTTCCAACTGAAGTTCCATCCCTCAAGGTATAACCTTGATGCTCAGCTCGCTGCCTGTGTGAACAGACATCCCATCTGAGCAGAGCAACTCAGAGCCTGGACCAGAATCCTTGCCACTTCTGTGCCTGGACTCAGGCTCCAGTGCCCCAAGTATGTGCATTGGTAGGTATACACAACATATAAACATGCTCCTATACACGACACCCCCTTGTGTACAGAGCTATAAATACCTAAATATACAAGACCAGGAGTGACGGTAAGGGCTATAGTTCAGTTGCATTTTATAGATTATATAGAGATAGACGCACACACATTGAATTCTCAACTGCCTGGTATACAGATTTTTAAAGGGGCCCAGGAAGACTGCTTTGATGTCTCTCACATGTTAACAACATACAACAAACAATTCCTACTCCCCTTGCATGCCCCACTCACTTGCCCCTTCAGCCCAACCCTCTCCTTGGGCACCATCGCAACGACTTTCTTACCAAAACCAGTAACAACACTTGGGGAAAGTATTGTGAAGGTTTGGTCTGACTCCAGCACCAAATATAACTGAAATGATTGGCGCTAGTGTTCGCTCATGGCACCATGGCTATAAAGCTTTGGAAGGCAGAGCTGACTGGATTCAGGAGCAGATCTGTTCTAGTTCCAAAACTTAAAGGATTTTCTACATGGAGATAATTACTGACCAAGCTTAGGCCGTGCATGTGAACACCGAACAAGAGCCCTTGGGTGTAATCAGCCCTTGCTCTCCTGGATCATCTGCAGGCCAGAGAAGAGTTCACATTTGTTTCATTTCCATCTCTCATCACAAGCTGGCAGGGGGAGTACCAGCTCCCCATGGTCCCACCCCGAGGCAGCAGCATTCATAAATCAACTCCCTCTTCTGCTCCTTTACAATACCATCATTTATACTGAGCCACAGGTGTGCATGGCATATCAGAGGCAGAGGAGCAGACAAGCTCCCTGCCGCAAGAGCTTACTTACTAAATGAGACTGCTACCAGGAAACAATTAGAACAGACCACCGAGGGGTGCAATAGGGGGGCTGCTCCAGGGACACAGACTCCACTCGGTCCACATTCATCTGCCCCCGCTCAAGAGTTGTCGCCGCGGACCCTGCCAAAGCAGAGACCAGAGTTGGAGAATGAGGGGGAGGAGCATTTCAGAGGGGGGAAAAGGAGGCCACTTTACCTCCTTCCTCTTCAAACCCCTCTATCCCCCGAGATCTTAGCTCAGGCAATTCCTCACTGGGCCAGAATCAGTACTCCAGCTGGGCTTCTCAAAGAGCCATGGGGTGGGGGTAAGGGTGGGGGGAAGTGCCTGGAGCAGGGCATCTGAGGAGGGCACTGGAAAAGAGTCTCCAACTGGCACCACCCACGTATGCTGCACCTGGCCAGCAATTCAGGAGCTTGCTTATAAGAAAGCTGGACCCCTCTCCCCAGGGAAGTAACCCTGGAGAGAATAAGCCTGTGGCATCTTCTCTAGAGGATGGGTCACAGCAGAGGGGAAAGCAGGACAGACAAAATCATGAACCCAGCTCTGCTGCATATACGCCTACTTCCCACTCCCTGCGATCTAGTCCTGCCATCCCCGCTCCTCCCGGCCCCCACCATAATGTGCAAACCAAGGGCTTACAACACTAACTTCACTGGAAACTTCCCTGCTCTGCACCTTGAGCAAAGAGATTAAGGATCCCCAACACCTCCAGCATCTAAATCACTACTCTCAGGGCCACGAGGAGCCGGATAATTAACACTGGGTTCCTTGACATTCTGTCTCACAGGACTGCATATTAAACAGCCTGGCTGCTTGTTTGGCAGCAGCTGTCATTGCTCACATGGCGATAGATGTGGGTGGGCGGCTATGCAGATATGAGAAGAGGAGGGGTAGGAGGGTCGCCTGAAAGACAGATGCAAAAAAAAAAAAAAAAAAAAAAAAAAAAAAATACCCTAGAGAAAATTAACATTGATACCCCAGTCTCAGCAAAGCAGCTGCACCCCCAACTCAACACCTTTGGGGGGGTGGACAGGTGCACCTCCAGCATGTGCTAGCTGCTTAGCTCTCTCTCTCTCTACCCTTCTTCCACCTTTTTAGAAGCTAAACTACTTGTGTGTTGCAAAGGTTTAAACACATGCATGCGCATGTGTTTTTACTCCAGTCTTTAAATGGAGATCTTTGCCAAGAATTTACAATTCCCCTGTGGCCTCAATCTTGCAAAGATTGCTTTTTTAACACTGTTGGGCTTTAATTCTAATAAGCCTCCTCTTCATTACAGAACCAGGTCACATTGCCTTGACACTGCAAGAAAATATTTCACCAAGAGAGGAAAAGGGATAAAAAAAATAAAGAAAGAGGGATAAAAGAGAGAAATAAAAGCAAGTCATTCGCTTAATTTGGGGAAATTTTTAAAATAGTGAAAGAAGGGAACAGTCAAGGAGTGTAGTTGTGAGAGGGGAGAGATGTTTGCCCAGGGCTTCAATTACACACCCAAATTCTTAGAAATATTTCTGGTTAGGGTCTCCTCCCCCCACCTTTGCTGCTTAAAAGTGACAGGAGAAACTGGAGAGGGAGCATGACAAAACTTTGATCGACATAATGAGGACAAAGTTCAGCTTCTATCCTGGACAGATGGCTGTTATTACTAGTCCAGTGCACTCCACATTACCTGAGCGAATTCACCGGCCGGTGCAGCAGGGAAGGGAAGCAGCACAGGGGAAGCAGCAGCTCAAAGCACCGGCCAGGCCAGTTTTCCAGAGCCCACAAAATTAATTGGGACTTTTGGGGGCGGTGGGGGAAAGATTTACAATTTGTTTTCCATTAGGGAGGAAAATCATCCAGTCCCCACCATTTTTTGTTTTCAAATTCCCACGCACACCCCCTTCCCCAACACACACACACGATCTTGGCCGGACAGATTTCAGAGCAGCAGGGATTTGCTGCCCTGGAAAAGCACCGCAACATTGTTTTGCCTGGCTCAGGACAAGTTATCCCAAAAACTCGTGTGTTGGACAGGAGCTGGCGACTGTTCCTCCTCTGCTTTCCCTTCCTTCTCCAGAGGAGCCATCCTCCGCTGTCCTACATCACAGCCATCACCATGGAAACACGGAGACACCATAACCTCTCCCCCTGCATCTCCTTAACCAGATTTTTATACGACACAGCCTCTTCTGCCATGGAGGGGAGGAGGAGGGGACAGGATGTTTGGGACCCACTCTTCTGTGCAGATCTGAACCAGGACTCCTGGGTTCTATACTCCGTTCTGGAACCAACTTGCTGTGACCTCCCTGTTTCTCTATCTGTAAAATGGGGTTAATATGAGAGAAGTGTTGCCAGGCCTAGAAGTTTGTGAAGCATGCAGAGACCCTGAGCTTTGGGAGGAATGTTACAGAATACATTACCGCACACACTGCACTGTTCGAGGAGGGCAGCTACTCTCTCTACAGGAGTCAGTGAGCAACAGGAACACAGCCACGAATACGAGAAGCTATGAACTCCACACTGGTTTGAGCCCATGTGTTAGCGAGCAGATGCATTAAGCATGAGCTTTGCCAAGTGAAAGTCTTGAAGGAATTTGAAGTCTTTAAACCATGATTTCAGGACATCAGTAACTCAGCCAGAGGTTAGGGGTCTATTACAGCAGCGGGTGGGTGAGGTTCTGTGGCCTGCCATGTGCAGGCGGTCAGACTGATGATCACGGTGGTGCCTTCTGACCTTAAGGTCGATGAGTCTAATTTACAAGGGACTGAACGCTCTGCAGATGGCTACACATATGGAAGCCATTAAACCAACTCCTGGGGAGAGCAAACATCCGCTCAAGTCCTCACTCAGCTGCACTGCTCTAAGGACTCGATTTTCAGAAGTGCTCAGAACCCAGCAGCCCCCACTTTTTAAAAAACCAGGCCCCAAAGGCATTGGGTCTCCTGCAGCAGGTTATCAGAAGCAGCCAGGACCGTTTCCTCCTCCATATCCTCCTTGCACCAGCAGAGGGCCAGAGCAACACCTGGTGTAGAACAGCAGCTCCCTGCTTTCTTTCCAGTTTTAGAAGCAGGCTGCTCCTCTGGTTTCCCTCTGTTCTTCAGAGCACAACAAACTATGTTCCCTCCTGGGATCAGAAAGGCAGATATGCAGAGTGCCTCTCCCTGCACAGATAGGAAAGGGTCTTTTCATGAACAGGAGACTATCCCAGTATGAACCAATAAATAATGACTGGTGCCCACAGCCACAGCTTGGAAATAAGTTACTTTGGAAGTACTTTGTACCGCTAATGCTGCACCACTGTAGTGACAACACAGGAGCCAAGGCTATTGCAGCAGAGAGCTTCCCAATTTATGCCAGAGTGAAATTCTACAATGGCATGCAAGGAGCTTTGCAACATGCAGCAAATCGTAGCATCTAAGTAGGCCACATGTATGAAAACAGCATAAACAACATGCTGCAAAAGTTAACTTACATTCTGGAGGCTGATGCAAATACATTCATGCATGTGGGTTACAAACCAACAACAATGGTCAGACAGGCACTCACAGAGCAGGCTAATCTGCCCATCCCTTAGAACCACTCCACTGAGCCCCAACACTCCAGAGAGGGGGGCGAGGGGCAACCTGATCCTGAGAAGGAGCCAGAATTTACCAATGTATATTGCCAAAGAGCCACAGTAATACATCAGCAGCCCCCGATCAGCTCCCCTGACCCAGGTCCCAGCGCCTCCTTCCCACAGGCAGACCCACTCATCCAGGGCCGGCTCTACCGTTTTTGCTGCCCCAAGCAGTGAAAAAAACCGCCGAATCGCCGCCACGGACAGCAGAAGAGAGAAGCTGCTGCCGAATCACCGCCACCGCGGAAACACTGCCGCTCCTTTCTGACTGCAGCCCCAAGCACCTGCTTGGAACGCTGGTGCCTGGGGCCGGCCCTGCACCGATCAGCACCTCCCCCTCCCTCCCCACACCTCCCAATCAGCTGTTTCGTGGCGTGCAGGAGGCTCTGGGGGGAAGCGGGAGGAGCGAGGGCATGGCAGGCCCAGGGGAGGGGGCGGGAAGGGGTGGGGGGGGGCAGGGCCTGTGGCAGAGCCAGGGGCTGAGCAGTGAGCACCCCTCGGCACATTGGAAAGTTGGCACCTGTAGCTCCAGCCCCGGGAGTCGGTGCCTAGACAAGGAGCCGCATACTAACTTCGGAAGAGCCGCATGTGGCTCCAGAGCCCCAGGTTGGCCACCCCTGCACCAGAGGGCTCAGGGAAAGCAAGAAGCCGTTTCCATAACACCAGGTCCCCAGCAGGAAGCCCCATCTATCTGGACAGACGGGAACTCCGCTTCCTTCGAAGTAGGTGCTCTCGGTATGGGCACAGGGCTCAACAAACGAAACTTTGTTACGGCAGCGTGTTTCTCTAGTACTTACAGCCAAAGAAATGCAATAGCCAGCCCCTGCCTCTGCTCCCGATGAATATAGAGCAATCAGAAGCTAGGTCACTGGCTGGGGTGCTTTGCTCCCACAGAGAATGGCACCCAAAGGGTGCCAGTTTCTCCCACTGGATCAGTACAATACTGCACCTGCTCAGCTCCAGTCAGACAGTGTGTCCCCCCCCAGTTCTCAAGCGTGCCCCCTAAGGCCCATCCTCTGAGCAGCTCCTCAGTGAATGCCCGGGATTACTTAGCACCCATGTGAGAAGGGCTGTTGGGACAAGAGTCCCAGTCCATTTGCAAAGCAGCCTCTCCCCGCACCAGCTCCCACAAACAAGCTCACAACCTGCTATTGTTCCCCCCCGTACATCCCACATTTTCTACAGTAGGCCCCATCCAAAAAAATTCCAAATCCAGTCAAATGGAGACAGCTTCAGCCAGCAGCAACACACTGCATTTGACGTCCCAATACTAGGCTCTGTGAGAACAAGGAGCTCCCCCAAACCTAACAGATGGAAAGCAGGAGTGCAGGAGACAATGAGCAGTACGCGAAGACACCCAAGTTACAAGGCTAGCTCATATGTCCTGTCAATCTAGGAGTTATGTTCACCCCTCCCTGTGGGCCTGACTGTGTCATAGGCTGTCTGGAAAAGCCACTATAGGTCCCATCAGATAGGGGCCTAGGCACAAGACTAGGCTTGGAGATGGGGAAGGAAGAGGACAGCAGGGCAGTGAGCTGCTGACAGATCAAACAGGAGCTGGAGAGTGAAAGTCCTTGCAGGCTACAATATGGAGCTTAACCCTGATGCAGAGGGTGAGAAGTCGGCCGATGGATTTGGTGAGAGGACTGAACAGTCATAGCAGTGGGTGAGACAGTCAAGTCTCATGGACACACCTCAGACAGAACAAAGAAGGCAAGGCAAAGCCCAAGGAGGAGATTTCAGTCATCAAGGCAGGAGATGGTGGGGGTCGGACAAGGATTTGGTGGCTGGCATGGACATTAACATGAAGCAAGGAAACCAGCATGCCATTAACTACACATGGGTGTAAGCAGCAGCATTAGAAAAGTACCAGCTGAGCGTGGTGCATCAATTTTGCATTGAATTTACAAAGACAACAAGGCAGTACAATAGCTCTGCTGGGAGAAGAGGAGAGAGGAAACTTCTCTGTCTCTTCCACCCCATCCACCCTCTGTTCGTCAGGACCTGAACACTGCATTTTAAGTTCTCTCTTTTCTTGGCTAGAAATAATTTTAGAGTGGGACAGAAATTCTGCCACCCCCAATCTCTCAAAACACTACATTAGAATATCCCCTTCCATGATCTCTCAACTGCAGCTTTCCTCCACACAAGAGCACAAACAGGATTTACGACTGAGTTAGACTAGGGAAGCTCCAAATGGAGATGTTTTAATTCTTAATGCTAACAGCTGCACTTAAGGCAAGACAGGCATGGAAGCCATGCCTGGGAGTAACCATGGCAACTTCACAGAAGTTAAATAAAAACTTTTTTTTATAAAAAAAAAAGATAACGTCCCTGAATCACGATTTATCAGCCACACTGCTACACAGATTGAGACACAGCTAGATCAGGATTCCTAATTTCCTTTGCAGTACATTGTATATAGATAGATTGTAAATACAGTTGGACTCCTCTTTATCCAAGGACATATGCACATTATATAAAATGTGTTCACACGCAGACACAGCGTTAATTCAGGCAAGCCCTCGAATTCAATGACTCCACACTAAGGGTAGATCTACAAAGCGTGTTTAGAACCTTGTGCATTGGGAGGCCAGGATCCATTGCTCTTAATGGTACATGTCCACCATCCATATGGACACCCACAGATACAAAAAGCACTGCAATCTTCTGCCCATTAGCCAAACCATAGCTATAACATTACAACTGTGATGTCACAGCTGTGTGAGGTCATCTTTTTAAAGAGCAGAAAACCCTGGAACATTTAACAGTGTTTCAGTTAATAAGCCAGCAATTAATTAAATGACAACTTCTCCGATCAGTGCACAGTGATCTTGATGCCACACCACTATCACTCAACAAGCAATTCCACCACTGTCCTGAAATCAAACCATATGCTGTTAAAGACACCCAACCTTTTTTCCTTCAGAGATCAAGCTCTCAAACAAACCAATAACTGGTAGGAAAGCAAAGACGTTTCCAGTCTGTAAATGGGGAAGACACTTGCCCTCCTTTGGAAAACACTTTGAGAGCTTGACTGAAAAGCATTCTAGGGGCTGAGCAGCAGAGAATCATAGACTATCAGGGTTGGAAGGGACCTCAGGAGGTCATCTAGACCAACCCCCTGCTCAAAGCAGGACCAATCCCCAATTTTTGCCCCAGATCCCTACATGGCCCCCTCCAGGATTGAACTCACAACCCTGAGTTTAGCAGGCCAATGCTCAAACCACTGAGCTATCCCTCCCCCCATCATTTGAAATCAGAATTTTATAAAGTTCAATTAAAAGGTGCAATGTGGATCAAGTATAAAAACAAAGCCAAAGGAAGACTATAAATAAACCTGCACATATTTCAGAGCACCGACAGCATCACCAATCACTTTGTTCCCTCCTGGTAGGCAGTTACCTGTATAGTATTGCATATGGACAATCAGAACTGATGTCCAGGGTTCATTCCTGGAGATGCTGTATAAACACAAGACCCTGATGTTTTAACAAAATTCTTCTGTGCTTCCCGTTTACCCTCCCACCTACTCTTCTGTACAGTTCCAGCCCTGGGAGGAGTGAGATGGGAAGGTCTCCTGATCCTAATTTGATAGAAGAATTTGAGTCCCCAAAATAAATAAGTTGAGTGCATTAGAATTTCTGTAAATCAAACTGGCATGAATTTCAAACAGAGCATGCACTGTGCCTTTAAAGCAGACCTGCTCAGACCTTTAAGTGAAGGTGACTGATTTATTCTGACTATTGCTGCCTCTTAGAGACATTGCTCTCTTCCAACCATGCAGTACTTTAATTGTCCATCAGTGGAGCAGGAAAGAGTTGTAAATCTTTGTTCCATGTTCCTTGGAGCTAAACACCGCTTGACCTCCACTTGCCAATCCCATTCACCTGCACCCATGCTTGACAGTGGGAGGGAAGGCCCCTGGCAAACAGATCACTAGTCTCTCCCAACCCTCGGGTCATTGCAGAGAAATGCTGCACAGACAAGGTTTACCAGTGCAGCTGGGAAAAGGGGTGGCAGAGATCTGCAGTGTTCTAGGAGCTACTGCACAAGGCTGCACCTCTGAGCTACCACACCTCCCCTCGCAGTCCGTCCACTCTGTATCAGGGAAATTCTAATGGGGGGAAGAAGCCTGGTGGAATTTTCTACACACACCAAGTCACACGATAACCCAACTAGGCCTTGTCTGCCCTGGGGATTTGTCAAGCAGTAGTGCAGCCCCCTAGCACAGAAAGGAAAAGACGCTGTTTGCACTGATGGAGTTATCTCTAGTTTCAAACAAATCGTGGCCTAGAGCAGCGCAGCCTGTATTGGCAGGGCTACACTAGGGGCTGGCTACAGCTGCTCTATCAAATCTGTGTGTGAATAAATGAACCCTCGCTACAGAGACCGGGCTTCTGATGGTGTATGACTGATCTGAGACAGGGAACTGGGAAACCAAGGCACTAGTTATCTAGGGTTGTGGTACAAAACCTAGCACCAGAACATCTGGAACCCTGCCCATTAGGTACAGCTCCAGGCAGACTCTCATCCACCCTCAAACACAGGGGCTAGAACCAGGGGCGCTGCTGCACCCCCGAGCTTGAAGTGGTTTCCATCATATGCAAGGTGTACAGCTTGAGTCAATGGCACTTAGCCCCCCTTCCCCCCACATTGTCACATTGTTCCAGCACCCTGCTCTCAAACATGTGTTTTGCAATAAGTATTTTCTGTAATGTGTCTATGCCACTACATGTTATTACTTCAGATAATAAAAAGTCCTTTTTCTTAAAACAAGCATGCGCCAATAATTACTACGTGTAACCAGTTCGGATTGGGCCCAGCCGAGTGCAGTCTTGGCAAGTTTGAGCAAAAGCAAAAGGAGCATACTTAAAGTTCGCCAGCCTTTCCAAGTGATTAAACTTGTGTAAATGTCAGTCTGGTCTCCAGCCCCAGTCCTGCAAGGAACTCCACCCGGACAGACCCCGCATCCTTGCAGGGCCCCGTGAGGCTCCCCGAGGCAGAATTAATTACAGAATCAGGACATACTTTCCTGTATGGTGCCTATCATCATGGTATCTCAGTTCTTCTCTTCCTCTCACACACACATCCTCCACCTCCTCCAAGCCAAAGTAGTTGCGGGAGCTTCAGGGTCTGAATACCACTACCAGTTTGGGTTTTATAAGTATACGGGAGATGGATTCTCCTGCACGATCTTCAACAGAAACCAAATAAGCTGCTGCTGAGTGCTGAAAGCATTCTAGCACAACTGGATGGACACATGCCCTGTAGCAGTCATGAACAGGATGACCAGACAGCTAGTGTTAAAAATCGAGACAGGGTGGGGGGTAATAGGAGCCTACATAAGAAAAAAACCCAAATATTGGGAGTGTCCCTATAAAATCGAGACCCTAGTCATGGATCTCCTACCAGTAAGCTCATGGAAACACTAGTGGCTCTGTTTCCAAATGGCAAAGGTGTTGCACCCAAGTGGCAAATAGCAAATCAAGGAAAAAAACAAGGAGAAAATAAAAAGAAGCACACCTTGCTCAGGAACATTCCTGCTCACTTTTGTGCTGAAGGGGCTAGTGAGCCAGCAAACCTATTCCTTTCCTCCTGCCAGCTTGGTTTCAAGACTGGTTGTGGCTAGCAGTCTGCTAGCAGTTCCCCTGAGCAGGGAATGGTGGTGGTGGTGTTACATAAAGTGCTGCTACATGTACCTAGCATAGTAGCCTGCCAAGTGGCTTATACCACAGCTGTAAGTAAAATAAATACAGAAGTGCCCTTCTGCCCACAATGGCCAAAGGAACACAGCTAGAGTGCTGCAAGGAAAACCCAGGCTGAAAGGCAGCTCTTGCCAACAGGGTCTCAGCATCCACATGGGTATTTTGGGGACAGTAGTAATGACTGAAGAGGAGTTTTTAAATCTACATCTTTAAACTTACTTGCTAATTCTCCCTCCTGACACCACACAGCTGGTTCCGCATTGAGGGGAGGGATTGGGAGGTATGCAACAAGGCAAAGAGGACCAATAGCTACAGAAAAAGAACAGGAACTAGCGAACTCCTGGCTTTGACGGCGACTCCCCCTTTTGATTTTGGTTTTTTATGATGGATAAAGAACAGTTGGAAAAAAAGGCGGGGGGGCCCTTCTCTCCCTCTCTTCTGATTGTTTTACGCATTAGAAATACAGGTCCTGTCCCGCCTGGAAAACACTATGCTGCCTAGAGAGCTACTGAAATGGTGACATGCCAGGAGTCTAAAGCGTGAGAGTTGAGTGTGGAAAGATTCGTAGTCAGACAATTTAAAACTTTGGTTTTATTAAACCAAATTTAACTCCAGTGACCAATAAATGTCTCAGACAAGGAAAATCTTTGTTACAGATTCAACCTCAGCCCCTTCAATTAGGGTGCAAGTGCCAAGAATACCCCCCACCCCACACACAAAATCATCCTGCAAAGCCAATGGACACTACTTCTGAGATGCCTGCTATTTCAAAAGGTACGAAACAAGGGGAAGGGGGCTAGTAGCACTGGCCTGACACGTTACACCCTACTAGCAAGTGGAGATCCTGTGGGAAAACTCACTGAGGCAGGTGGCTCATTACGCCACCCAGAGATAAGGGAGGGAGGCATTCCCTGGAGAATCAAGGAGCTAGAGTGTGGGCAGAGTCCCCAGGGTGAAGAACCCAGAGCCAGCCAAGACACAAAAGGAGGTCTGAGCTGATTAATCTTCCCAAAACTCCAGAAAGGGGATGAGCTGGGTCACTGTGGACTGTGAATGAGTGTGGGAGGGCGTAACAGCTCAGACACTCTTAAAAGAAACAAAACACCCACACACCCTTCATGTTCTCTTTTATCCATCTCTAAGAAGCTCATGCCATTTTAAAAAAAATCCGCTGCAGGTCACCTTTAGCTGAGACACTGTCTCACCCTGAAACCTTAGGGAAGTCCCTAAGTTGCTAGTACTTAGTTACCCCAGCTAAAAAAAGGGGTACCAACAAATCCAACCCACAAGACCTCACTGAGACATGGACAGGACATCGGAGTGAGGCCTATGCTAATATCTGGGAAAATTAAAGCATAGAGAGAGGCACACTGTGTGTACTTTTATGAGACAGGCTTCCCAACAGCAGCTAAACCCCTTGAGTACGTTGGGAATTGTAGCCAAGTAGAGATTCTTGCAAAATGTTCTGTTTCCGGTTCATAACCATATGTTCTTCCCTGAACTAGTGGAAAAACCAGACTCTTCCTGAAGGTGAATGGACTTATTTGTGCCCTTTCACCAGCCTGTCTCCTCTCCACATCCTGGAGTTTTCAAGGCTCCTTTCTGTGGGTCAGAAGGGGTGAAGGCGAGGACACAGACCACAGCCATCTCCAGAAATGTTAGCAGGAAGGACAACGAGGCCTCGGCTGGAGTTCCTCCAGCTACAAGCTATAGGAAGAGTTGACCTCTATTGTTCTTCATACACACCCCACCTTTGTACGGTGCTTTGTGTTACTCAGATGAAAGGAGCAAAGTACAAAGTATCATCATTAACATAGGTGTTTGGGAGATGACTAACATTACACTAGGATACTCATGGGCCCTCAAAATCTCTACAGCCCCAAGCTCCTTTCGCCTACACTGTGCGTATGTCTCACCGCACCACCACTTTATGCAATAGGTGGGCATCTCCTTTTGGATGACGACTTCAGACCTTGTCCATTATTTGCTTACTTGCTTTCCATGGTTATCTAAAGAGAAATTATTTGCTGTAACCTCACCCCATGACATGCTAAATAAAAAAACAAAACTAAAGAACTTCCTTCATGTTTTATATTATCTCAAATAACCTTCAAAGGCATTTATCTGCCATCAGCTGACGCATCTGAGAAACTGTGATGACAAACTAATTTAGTAAATGCAAGCACTTAAAACTCTTTATTTATATAATGAATGAATAAATATACCCCATACTGAATGAGGTACCTCGTGGTAAGTGTCTTCAATGAGGACACTTATCCGTGTGCCGCCGGATGCAGCAATCCAGCCCTGATCCCAAAATCCTCTCTGTTCAGGAGGACCCTGACACCCAAACGGAGTTCCATGGGTGGTGTGTCTGTGCAAATCCAATCAGGGGCTTAGTTCTCATGCCCCCATGCAACCACTAAGCTAGCGAACACCCTGGGCACCCACACCTAGCACACAACGGCAAACACATTAAACTGCTCCATCCAGAAACTTCATCTAACGAGGAAGACAAGAGACCTAATCAACAGGATGCGGAAGAAAAGCTATTACGAGACATATTGGAGAGAGAAAGCGTAAATAAAAGAGGTGGCCATGACGCCAGCCTGGAGAGGATGTTTCAGAGAAGCAGCCAACGCTATGTTTGTTCTGCCTGAATATCCTACAAGCCTGTGACATAAATGTGATGTTTGGAGCTCAGGTATCATGGTGAGGCTTAGTCTACACTAGAAACTTATGTCAGTACAATTACGTTGCTCAGAGGCGTGGAAAATCCACACTCCTGAGCGATGCTGTTGTACCGACCTAACCACTGCTATAAATAGAGGTACGCCAGTGGGAGGACTTCTCCCATCGACACAGCTATTGCCTCTCAGGAAAGTGGAGTACGTACGCTGAAGGGAGAAGTCCTCCCATCAGTGCAGGTAGCATCTTCACTGCAGCCTTTTAAGTGCTGACAAGCCCTGTGAAGTACATGCAAAAGAGAGAGAGTTTTTTAAAAGGAAAAAAAAAGGGGGGGGAGTGGAGAACTGTGCCTAGTCAAAGAGCTAAGATGCAAACAGGCAGCATGTTTACAGAGCCCAGCTCCTTGTGAAGGAATAGGTCAAAGAGAGATCAAAGGAAACTGGGTTTCCAAGAGTGGGGACTTCATGGAAAACGCTTTACCCTGCCCACCAGCCTTATTTCTAGAACTCACTTGCCAAACCCAGGACTCTGTCAGTTTTCTTCTTGACTTTACAGTGGGGGGGGGGGAACACAGCCTTGCAGCAGACCCCCAGGAAAGGTAGTCCCCATGAAGGGACAGGAGACCTTTTGTTTCAGCTACAATTGCTTTGCTCCAGTCTAACCCGGGGGGGGGGGGGGGAGGATTTTCTCCTCCAGCATGCGCCTATTATCTCCTCAAATCCCAACATTTTAGAAGGGAAGTTTTTGTCCCCTATCTTGCGGATCCTTAAATTAATACATACAAGCCACAGCTCAGAGCCCCCCAGCCCAGGGTCATGGAAGGCTGTCCTGCCACTATCAGCCCACTTCTGAATTAGTTACTATCAGACTTTACCCACCTGCAGACTCATGAAACCTATTTTTGATGCTTTGAGATTAATGGCACTGCTGATACAGAGCTACATGTCCTGTTGGCCCACTGTGACCCCATCCCAAGCAAACCCCTGCAACCATCTATCCCTAGCCCTGCAAGGACCTGCTGGAAGCCTGCAGCAAAGTCTTCCTGTGCCTTTTTCTACCAAGGCTTTGTGCTTCTGCTTCCCAGAGAGGAGAGTTTATTTTGAGCAAACTATGAATCATTTTATGTGGGGGAAAAATCAGCTCTGTATTTTCTCTGAATCGTATAAAAACAAAGCCCCTCTGATGCCCCTTGCTACTGGGAATGGGGTCCCAGCAACCAGCAGAACCTTCAGGCCTGCCTCCCAGCCCCACATGCTTTGCAAACAACTCCTAACCCTACAAAAATCATGAACCTCAGGCATTATCTGTATTTCTGTTATACAGAAACAATAGCCTCCATTTTTTGCTTTGTGTGGTTTAATCATGTCTCAACCATTTCATCCTAAAACCAGAAAGCTCTTTGGGGAAGGGACTGTCTTAATCTGTGTTTGAACAGCAGGCCTACTGAGACCTCAGGACTGACTGGGACCTCTGGGAACAATGGTAATACAAATAATAATACACCTTCAATGTGATGTAAAATAAATTGCAAGCTCAGGGGCATCTGAGGAAATGCCATCCTGAATTTACAGAGCGCAAAGAGAAAGAACAGGACATTCCTTAAGCGTTAGGAGCTTCCCAAAATATGTAGCCACCTACAATTACTCGCTGGCTCTTCTGACCCCACTCCATCCCCCCACCCCGAGAGCCTTTTATCCCGCTTTTCCCAGCGAGAGACCACAACCATATCAATGAGGGGGAGACAAAACAAAGCAGCAGGAAATCACTCCTGCCCAAGGCCAGGTTTTTACAGAGGCAGTAAGTGCGTTCCAAACCTTTATGAAAAGCAACTCAAAACAGTCTATGTCAGTAATGTCATGCTTACTGGAGCGAGAAGCAGAGAAATCCCTGCCCCCACCCCACACACACTAATAAAGTCTCTTCCGCTCTTCCCAAGGCAGGAGTTGTGCTACGCTAGCAAACCCTGGGTGCCCCAACTTGGTGGGGGCTGAAGTGAGGGGCACTTCACCCCTTTCCCTTCCACTGGAACAGCTGCATTATTTTACGTACCCTCAACTCTCAGCAGTTCCCTGGATAAAGTGCTGCCTCATGGTTTGGCATGCATCTTTCACCATCAGCACAGAGCACCATATGGAACAGGAGGGGTTCTCTTGTTTCTAATGCACTTCACCACTTAAAGCACGTTTCTTTACTTCAAATGCCTACATTAAAAGGTTTGGATGAAACATTCTCTATTTTGGTACTGTAAGTATCAAAAGAAATTGACGCACAGTCATACAAGTGGTTAAATACGTGCACCATATTTTTACATCTGCAGCATATATCAAACAGGTGAATAAAAAGGCACCCTCTTTTTCCCAAAAGCGACATTTCAGATTAACGCGGCAGCATGCCAAGCCTTGCTTAGAGTGAAATTTCTACAGACAGAAGCATGCTTCCAGCAAAAAAGAAAAACCAAGGAAGCTGCACAAGCTTGTATTTATTTGCACCCCCATGCAAACTAGAAACTGTACGTTTCTATTCCAAATCGTATTATTCTGCCTTACCTGCTTCACCCAGTTATCAGAGGTATGCAGTCCAGAAGAGGGTCAGGGTTCTCAGGCAGCCTCCCCACCCACTTTTCCTTCCTCTTTAATCAGTCTGCACTTCATGCAACTTCTTCTTTATAATTTACATTCACCTGGAGGGTCTGATTTTAATTAATGTAATATTCCTGTTAACAAAAGTGCCTAATTAAGACATCCGTTAAGAAACCATAATGTAAACTTAATAAGGAGTTCTTCTGGAATTTTTTTGTGAACAAATAAAATGCTGCATCTTTGAACTTTAAAAAACAATTAATAGGTATATTAAATGAATTAATTGACAGGGACTTAGGAAAAAGCCTACCTAGTATCATCACTCCCTGTCCCTGGTAGAACTTCTCAACAGCAACTCCACTGCTTGAAGAAATAATTGGGAATTATCCTCAAGAGTGCTATAGATTTTTATAAGATTTATTTGTGATGTCGTCTACTTCTGGTGCCAACCCAAAGCTCCTCTCTCATGAGCTGCTAGACTACAGTTTATGGCAGGTTTAACTAGCACGCACTCTTCTGGTTCAGCTACCCAGGGCTTCTCCAACTAGGAGATTTTTAAACCATCTTCTTCAACCCATTCTCCTCCATCCCACCCACGCAGAGATATTACATCTTACAAACCAGGAAGACAGCAAACACTACATATCAAATCTGGGACGAAAGAAAGAAATTCACACAGTACAGTAATCTTCCACCACAGCTAGTATTTGGCTCTGCAGCTGGGCTTGCTAAAGTTATCACCTATTTCCCATGAAGCTACTTTGCTCCAGACTGCCTTTATAATGATTTCCAAGGGAAACACTCATTGTGTGCTTCCTGCAGAGGTGCAATAAAGTGTGTGATAACCATAAAGTGTGTGATAACTGTGGGAGTCTGGCACTGGAGGCACAACCCCCTTCCGAAGCAGTACAACCTGGGACAGTATTGCAGGGCCACCGAGGGAGCTTTGCTCTCTATTGTTATTCTGCACAGCAACCCAACTTCTCTGTGAAGGCTGCAGAAGAAACAATAAAAAGGGCTTTGCGCTGCACTCCCCCATTACAGCCTGTAACCTCCCAATGTCAACAACAAAAGAGGGGAAGGGAGGAGGGGATCCATTGAACACAGTAACTTCCATCCTACAAAAAGCTTCCTTAGTGACCCTTTAGGAACAGAAAGTTCAGCCACTCATCAATTTAGGAAGCAGAATCTCCGACGCCCCACTGCAGCTACTCTGACCAGTCCCACCTGAACTCCACTGCCCAGGGTAGGCCAGACAGTTTCCTAGAGCAAGATTTTTAACAGGTATTTCACCTGAACACACTTCAGAAACTCATGGACAGGATACTACCGGCACCTTAACTCCACATGCATGCCCAGCACTTTCAGAGCAATTCACACCTGGCACCTCTCTCCCCACCCCTGTGATTTATAACTGCATGCCAGGCATCACCCCGGGGAGAGACTTCATGCTCTCTACTTGCTCAAGGCATCCATCATTCACCTCTAGAGCTGGACAGGCTGACCCATTCTTCTCCTGCCCCCTAACTAACAAGCAGGCAGGGTACCCACACGCAAACAGAGGTTCAGTAACAAGGCAGAGGAAGCAAAACTTTGGCCCTATATACCACCTCAGCATCCCAGTTACCACCCACCTATATGCACTACATTAGGGGGCACAGCATAGTGGGGGGAGTGCCTGAGTACCTCTGTACCTCCCCCCGCAGTGTCTCCAGTGAACCATTTCCAGAGTCTATCTTCACAGTCTGCTCCCACTCATCTGAGGGTGACTGGCATCCCCCCCATGTCCTGCCCAGCATCCCCTGCAAAGACCCCCAGCTGGCATTCCCTCCCACCCTGTCTGGCACCCCCATACCCTGCCCCCATCCCCGCATCCCCTCCTACTCCCATACCCTGTCCCCCATCCGGGTATCCCCTCTCACCCCCCTGTCCGGCACCCCCATACCCTGCCCCCATCCGGGTATCCTTTCCTACTCCCATACCCTGTCCCCCATCCAGCATCCCCTCTCACCCCCGTCTGGCACCCCCATACCCTGTCCCCCATCCGGGTATCCCCTCTCACCCCCCTGTCCGGCACCCCCATACCCTGTCCCCCATCCGGGTATCCCCTCTCACCCCCCTGTCCGGCACCCCCATACCCTGTCCCCCATCCAGCATCCCCTCTCACCCCCCTGTCCGGCACCCCCATACCCTGTCCCCCATCTGGGTATCCCCTCCTACTCCCATACCCTGTCCCCCATCCGGGTATCCCCTCTCACCCCCCTGTCCGGCACCCCCATACCCTGTCCCCCATCCGGGTATCCCCTCCTACTCCCATACCCTGTCCCCCATCCGGGTATCCCCTCTCACCCCCCTGTCCGGCACCCCCATACCCTGCCCCCATCCGGGTATCCTTTCCTACTCCCATACCCTGTCCCCCATCCAGCATCCCCTCTCACCCCCCTGTCTGGCACCCCCATACCCTGTCCCCCATCCGGGTATCCCCTCTCACCCCCCCTGTCTGGCACCCCCATACCCTGTCCCCCATCCGGGTATCCCCTCTCACCCCCCTGTCCGGCCCCCCCCATACCCTGTCCCCCATCCAGCATCCCCTCTCACCCCCCTGTCCGGCACCCCCATACCCTGTCCCCCATCTGGGTATCCCCTCCTACTCCCATACCCTGTCCCCCATCCGGGTATCCCCTCTCACCCCCCTGTCCGGCACCCCCATACCCTGTCCCCCATCCGGGTATCCCCTCTCACCCCCCTGTCCGGCACCCCCATACCCTGCCCCCATCCGGGTATCCTTTCCTACTCCCATACCCTGTCCCCCATCCAGCATCCCCTCTCACCCCCGTCTGGCACCCCCATACCCTGTCCCCCATCCGGGTATCCCCTCCTACTCCCATACCCTGTCCCCCATCCAGCATCCCCTCTCACCCCCGTCTGGCACCCCCATACCCTGCCCCCATCCGGGTATCCCCTCTCACCCCCCTGTCCGGCACCCCCATACCCTGTCCCCCATCCGGGTATCCCCTCTCACCCCCCTGTCCGGCACCCCCATACCCTGTCCCCCATCCAGCATCCCCTCTCACCCCCCTGTCCGGCACCCCCATACCCTGTCCCCCATCCGGGTATCCCCTCCTACTCCCATACCCTGTCCCCCATCCGGGTATCCCCTCTCACCCCCCTGTCCGGCACCCCCATACCCTGTCCCCCATCCGGGTATCCTTTCCTACTCCCATACCCTGTCCCCCATCCAGCATCCCCTCTCACCCCCGTCTGGCACCCCCATACCCTGCCCCCATCCGGGTATCCCCTCTCACCCCCCTGTCCGGCACCCCCATACCCTGCCCCCATCCCGGCCCCGCTGCTCCCTGCCCCGAGCCCCGGCCCGGGTCACTCACGTGCTCACGGGTCCCTGCGGCGGGGGCCGCTGCGCAGCCGAGCCCCGGGTCCCCGCGCGCCGAGCGGCATCTCCCGGGCAGCAGCGGCCGGGGCAGCACCAGGCGGCGGCGGCGGCGGCGGCGGCGGGTCGGTGCCTGGCGAGGGAGGCGGCGGCGGCTCCGCTCGCGGCGCTGGGTCCCGGCGCACGCGGCTGCGCCCGAGCCGCCCGCCCGCCCCCGGGGAGCGCAGCGCAGCGCAGCGCAGGGGGGGCGGCGCGGGCCGCACGTGCCGCTGCACCCGCCCCGGCCCCGGGCAGGGCGCGGAGCCGGCGGCGCTGCGAGCCTCGGACCCCGCCTGGGCAGAGGCGAGAGAGAGACGCCCCCGCCGCCCCCCGCTTACCTCGCAGCCCGCTCCCCGCCTCCCCGCAGGGCGCCCCCGCGGGCTCCGGGCTGAGCCGGGCGGCAGGCGGCTCGGGCTGCGGCGCGCCCTGAACTTCGGGGCTGCCGGGAGCTTCCGCGCCCCAGCGCCCCAGCCGGGCGGGCGCTTGCAGCCCAGAGCTTGCGGCCTCCTTTCTCCTGGACAGGGCTAGCTCTGGCCTGTGGCTGCACGTGTGGGCCCCCCTCAGACCTCCGAAGAAGGCAGCAAGAAAAGACCGTTTCCGATCAGGCTGCCTCAGATGGACTCCTGGAGCCCCGCCTGTCACCATCGGTCTGCTGCCCTCTGCGCGGGGCAGGGACTGGCTGTGTTCCGCAGCCCCCACGATAACGGGGTCCGGCCCAGGCCAGGGCTCCTGGGCACTGCAAGAACAGGAGGGAAAGGACTTTCTTTCCCAGAGCCGAGGCAAGGATTTGAATGTTTCTGACCGACAGGACAGCAGTCTCTGCCTATCCCATTTCATTCCTCACACTGCCCCAATTTGAGATCTTGCCGTTGCTCTTCTTGGACTGATTTCCTCCGAGACCCCATCCATAACCCTGGGGGAGAGTTAGGCTTCTCAGAGATGCCACGCTATGCTATGCTAATCAAGGTCCCCGGATAGGAACTAGAGGCTAAGGTGTTCTCAACTGGATGTCCCTAATCTATAGGACACCAGACCACAATAAACCAGCTTGAGCCCAAAGACCACACAACAAGAGAGGGAACACAATACCTCAGGTTTCTTGAGAAGAAGATTCTAGGCACAAACCCCCAATCCCAGCACTGATTTTGAATTGAGAGCCAGATTTGTTCCTGGTGTTTCTTCATTGAAGGTGATAGGGTTACATCTAACACACAGTGCTACTAAACACCCTCCTGTGGACTATAATACACACCTTACACTTCCCCAATGCACATTATACACCAGCAACATGTATATTTAATGTGCATCCTGGAGTCAGTGCTGGGTGATAGCAACATTTCCCTCTTGAGTGAAGAAAGGAAGCAGAAGATTGGTTCATTCTTGTGACACTTCTCACAAGTGCAGCTCAATGATGGAAGAGCTCAGCCAACATGAATTCTTGGTCTGTCCCACGTGGCTTGTTCTCCCTCTGCTCCCTCCGACTGAAGCTGCTTTAGGCAGCAGGTGTGGAGAACTGGAAAGCTGGGAGCCTGGGGAAGGGTCTGAAAGTGGCTCAGCTTGTAGTAGCCTGCGGGGTAGGTCCCCACTGAAATCTATGCATGTGATTGCAAAATAATATCCCCCCAGCAGAAGAAACCTTACCAATCAGACGGTGCATATGCAGGAGCTGAAGCTAGCAGCTGCTGCAGCGATATGGTGTGGGATTGCTAGGCAACCCCTGCTTAAGTGTGGGAAAGAAGCCTGGGCTGAGCTGGTGCCATGGAACCAGGGCTTGGGTCCTACACGACGTGCACATCTGGGCTTCAGAGAAAGAGAAGTACAGATGCAGAGGAAATCTTTAAAAATATATGTGGATTTCAAGAAGCACAAGCAGGTGGAACTAGAAATGGGAGAAAAAAGAAAGGAAGAGATGAGCATAGAGCGAGAGAGACAGTTGGATAAGGGGAAGCAGCTAAAAAAACATGAACTAAGTAAAACATGCTTTATGCAACATTAAAATTGTGATACAGACCAGCAGTAATCTGGAAAAACATTTGTTTTTCTTAGTTTGTGTCAGAGCCTGTATGTCACGTTAGAGGGTCCCCCCTCCAATGCCAGGAGGGGTTTTTACAGGTTTTACATTATTTAAAAAAAAAATAAAAGTGATATCCTTACTTTGGAAAGGAATTCCTCTTAGCAAGTGGGGGTGCAGAAATCAAAGGGTAATAAAATAAACAACTGTGGCTCCAAAATCCATCAAGGGCTCTTCCCCCATGTAGATGCTGTAGTAAATTGACTCATCTTCCCTAGCTGTGCATGTGTTCATCCATTTAGCTACTAAGAGTGGGATGCACATACAGGGAAGACTAACTCCCCCATTGAGCAAGATGCTCTGCACAGGCAGACCCCTGCACCTTCAGAGCTCATGCAGGATCAGGACCCAAGTTTGTGCATTAGATTTATCCTCATCTAGACCCCTGTGAACAGAGCAGCAGGATACAGTTTCTGGGACTATTTGTTCCTATTTTTAAAATTAATTCATCCATCATATGCTGCTTGTTGATTTAGGACTATGAACTGTACTTGGAAAGCACCTTGCACATTGTGGGAGCTACTGGAATATAAATTAATAATCATTATAGAGATGTTTCCTCCTGGGAGTTCCTGCTGGGGCATGTCAGCCAGAAATGCTTTGTATGCAACACAGGACAGTGCCTGTACAACACAGTCCAGTCCTGAATCTTTACCATGGGAGGTAACTATCCACAGTGTACAGATGGGAAAACCAAGGCACAGAGAGGCGAAGTGACCTGCCAAAAGCAAAAAAGTGTCTACAGTTGGTCTAGACCTCCAAAGTTCCTGGCTTCTAGTCCTACATTCAGGGACCAACTCACCCCTCTCCCTGTCTTAGCCCGATCTTTCAGACAGAGAAAGATCCTATGTCAGGAGGCAGCGTGCCAAACAATACACAAAGAAAGGGTCCTTTTGGCTGAAAAGTGAACGTATACCAACATTAGGAGCCAAATTCAGCTCTGACATACGTCGATGCAACTTCCCTTTGACTTCAACAAGAGCTGCACCCAGTCATATCAGCACTAGGTGTTAGTCTTGTCCATTTCATAAGTGTTTCAGACAGTGCAGGGCCTCCTCTCTGTACCAGCACTAGAAGCAACTCACCAAAGCTGCAGCTTTCCCATAATAATATCCAAAGGAACACTCCCTGTGCCCTCAGAGTCCTCTGCCAACATGGCATGACATGTCAGGGGCAAGGTTCCTTGGACGGGGTGGGAGAGGTCCTAGACACATTCAGCTTTGGGTTTGTAGGAACACCATCAAACAAGCCATCCCTTGTCTTGAGTAAGTCCAGCCTGCAAAGCACTGGAGAGGCAAAAGCAGTTAATGTGCTTTGAAAAAAAAGTTAATGTGCTTTGAAATAATGCTTTTTAAAGTATAATTTATGATGGATTACGTCATTAAATTATGCAACATAATGAGCAAATCTAAAATGTAATTGTCGCTGCACATTAACAACAAAATCCTGAACCTCTATTATACTAACAAACTTATTAAATCAGTGAACACTGCATTGCATCAGTCAATTACTAAAACAATGCCGAGATCACTAGCACAATCTGATACCCATTAGAGAGAAAGAGAGAGAGAGAGAGACCGAGCTATCAGAGCTGCCCACAATGGCTGCTACATGTATTAAAACATTAAATGCATTTACATTTTTGATACGATGCAAAATTTGGTGGATATTTTGCTGCTGTTAAGCATGCTTCAGTCCAAGTGAAGGAATGTCAAGTGCACAAAGTGTGTGTTCTCAAAACTTCTGGGATGGAGGGGGCAAAATAATCACATATGGGCATGGGCAACCTTAATTCTGGCATTTTTGTATTAAAAGCACTCAAAAGTTAGGAAAACATATAGAAAATTATATAAAAAATACTAATTTTTTTAAAAAAGAAAATTGAAAAAAAATTCCATCACATGGAATCATATTGATCTGCTACATGGGTCACCAGCAGGCTTGGGACCTTTAGGTCCACACCACAGACCTCTAGCACTCTAACTAATGGAGTAACTGATAGCTGTAGTAGGCTGCTATCCTATGTGGACCAGCCACTAGAGGGGAAGAGACATACACTTTCCCAGTGGGTTTCTTTCATAGCTCTTTACTGACAGCAAAGGAACATTGTGTCTCAAGAATCCTGAGTTCAATTGCAAATTCCAGAGACACGTGCTCAAGTGGTTATAAGCCTTTCTGCCTCTGTCCCCCACATCCCATCTCATAGATTCATACATTTCAAGGGCTAGAAGGGACCATTGGGCTCATCTAGTCTGACCTCCTGTATAGCACAACCCCTAGAACTTCCCCAAAACAATCTCTAGAAAAGACCTTTTAGAAAACATACAATCTTCATTTAAAAATTGTCGGTGGAGAATCCACCCTAACCAGCTGCTGTGGTACAGCCGTGCTGGAGGAGCTGTGGGCGTGGGGCTGCCCAGCAGCCCCATGTTCTGCTCCTTTCGCTGCTGCAGTTTGGAAGTCTCCGGTGCAGCAGGAGGAGGACAGAGCCCTCTCCTGCCCAGGTAAGGAGGGTGAACCATAGGGAGGGGACAGGGAGAGTGTGGGAGCAAGTCGGGGAGGAGTCACGTGGAGGGGCACATGAGGAGGTCACGTGCCCCACCATACCGGTAATAAATGGATTCCACTTGCACCACTGATTGTGGGCTGCATTTTCAGCTCTCTGTATTATGTGGGCCACATCCACCCTATATATGTACCACCTGTATGGCCCTGAGGATGCCACATGAACCACGGCCTTGTGCTGATTGGGCCGCAAGCAGCCCATGGGCTGCGGATTGAGAAACACTGGAATAAGGCATGTTTTCTAATCCTTTTGTCATTCTCGTGGTTCTTCTCTGAACTCCCTGCAGTTTATCAACATCCTTCTTGAATTGCGGGCTCCAGAACTGGACACAGCATCAGCAGCAGTCACACCAGTGCCCAATACAGAGGTGAAATGTCTTCTTCACTCCTACTCGAAATTCCCCTGCATTAGCTCTTTTGGCCACAGTGAGGGCTCATGTTCAGCTGATTATCCATTAGGACCCCCACATTTTTTCCAGTCACCCTTCCCAAGATCGAGTCTTGCCTCCTCTCACCTGCCACAGCCCTCAACTGGGACTGTTTCTCCTTTCTCCACCCTGCCCGGTGCCTGCTCTCATCTCAGGTGCCTGGTGCCCTCAAGGAGGAGCAATTTCACAGAAAGTCCTGCTTAGCTGCTATAGCGCCAGGATGGCACATGCTCAGTCATGCTGCGGGGATGGCACATGGCATCCAGCCAGTCACAGCTCTCATGCACGGCCGATGCAGTCTTCAGAGAGCAACATCACTAGCTTCTAACTAATCTCTGCTGAGCAGGAACAAACTGGAATTTTTCAAAAGCTTATAATTTAGACAAACTTGGGCAGCTTGTCACAGGGACAGAAAAAGGCATATCCCTAAAAGAGATCTGGATAAATTCATGGAGGTTAAGTCCATTAATGTCTATTAGCCAGGATGGGTAAGGAATGGTGTCCCTAAGCCTCTGTTTGTCAGAGGGTGGAGATGAATGGCAGGAGAGAGATCACTTGATCATTACCTGTTAGGTTCACTCCCTCTGGGACATCTGGCATTGGCCACTATTGGTAGACAGGATACTGGGCTGGACGGACCTTTGGTCTGACCCAGTAGGGCCATTCTTATGTTCTAAAGCCAGGATGACCCCCTGCCAAAATTTAAAAAAAGAAAAAGGAGTACTTGTGGCACCTTAGACTAACGAATTTATTTGAGCATAAGCTTTCGTGAGCTACAGCTCACTTCATCGGATGCATGCAGTGGAAAATACAATGGGAGATAATATACAGAGAGAACATGAAACAATGGGTGTTACTATACACACTGTAAAGGACAGTGATCAGGTAAAGTGAGCTATTACCAGCAGGAGAGAGAGGAAAAAACAAACAAACAAAAAAAAAACCACCACAGCACCAAACCGGACAGTCTCTACATAAAAGAATAAATGGACACAAATCAGACGTCAAGAATTATAACATTCAAAAAGGTTTCAGAGTAGCAGCCGTGTTAGTCTGTATTCGCAAAAAGAAAAGGAGTACTTGTGGCACTTTAGAGACTAACAAATTTATTAGAGCATAAGCTTTCGTGAGCTACAGCTCACTTCATCGGATGCATTCCGTTGACTTTGTTAGTCTCTAAGGTGCCACAAGTACTCCTTTTCTTTTTGCGAACATTCAAAAACCAGTTGGAGAACACTTCAATCTCGCTGGTCACTCGATTACAGACCTAGAAGTGGCAATTCTTCAACAAAAAAACTTCAAAAAACAGACTCCAATGAGAGACTGCTGAACTGGAATTAATTTGCAAACTGGACACCATTAAATTAGGCTTGAATAGAGACTGGGAGTGGATGGGTCATTACACAAAGTAAATCGATTTCCCCATGTTTATTCCCCCCTCCCTCCACTGTTTCTCACATGTTCTTGTCAACTGCTGGAAATGGCCCATCTTGATTATCACTACAAAAGGTGTTTTTTGTTTTTTTCCCTTTCTCTCTCTCCTGCTGGTAATAGCTCACCTTACCTGATCACTGTCCTTACAGTGTGTATAGTAACACCCATTGTTTCATGTTCTCTATGTATATAAAATCTCCCTCCTGTATCTCCCCACTGTATTTTCCACTGCATGTATCCGATGAAGTGAGCTGTAGCTCACGAAAGCTTATGCTCAAATAAATTTGTTAGTCTCTAAAGGTGCCACAAGTCCTCCTTTTCTTTTTGCGGATGCAGACTAACACGGCTGCTACTCTGAAACCTGCCAAATTTCAGGTACCTGTCCCAAAACAAGGAGACACGAAAGCTTCTCAAGGAAACAGTTCTAAGAAAAAAAAATACATTTTTTTCATTAGCCTTGTTCTTGGAAATGGCAGAACCATTTTAGTTGCAACTTTCCAAAAATATCCATCCTGAGGCAGACACCCAGCATGGAAAATTTCAGTCTGAATAATTAACCAAAGTTTACCAAAAAGTTTTAAGCAACTGAAAACAGGGTCTTATAATAGAAAGTGTTAGTCATCCTTAATTATAGACATCACCATCAGCAATGTTCTCAGATGGAACCCTCTGAGAGCATGTTAAAGGCAAAAGATTTACCCTTGATTGTCCACTACTCATGAGCTTTCCCAAATAAGTCCTAAAGTATGGCCAAGGAGACATCCAGATTTATCATGCAGGGACCCTGATGTGATGTTTTCACACTGGGAAGAGTCTGAAGGCTGGTCTAAGGGCCCTGGAAATCAGTGCTCTCCACTGCCTTGCAGGAGACCTAGATTTGAAGCCCATGCCTTAGTGTGGTTTGTTATTATATGGTTGCTCATGAATACTGAATGACTGGCACTGACTTTAAGTGAAAAAAGTATTTGTTTTGATAACAAAACTGCACCCATCTACAGAACAACACGGATTTTACTGCTATCAGACTCTAAACCTCTCAACCTTGACAGAGTCCCTTCAAATCTTCCATTCTGACACAGCTGAATGCAGGCACCATTAATGCGACATTCTTGCAGAATTATTAAGAAACAGTAAACAAAGAGGGTGAGAATTCCAGAGATCCTGCCCCAAACCTGCAAACACAACCACACAAACATTCAAAGCAAAGTGTGTTCAACACAGGACTAATTATGCAAATTAATCATTGGTGTAAATCAGGTAGCTTTTTATGTATTACATTTTTTGTTTTGCACAGCAACCCAGCAGAATAAGTGTTGTGTAAGGAAAGCTGTGAAGTTGCTCTATTTATTCTGATAAGAAATGTTTAGTAACACATTGCATGATCCAACCTCCCCTCATTCTTTTCCAGATTAAATTTGAAATTGATTTGCTGGTATCGTACCGTTCATAGCTCTCAGTGTGTCATTGCAGCTAATGAACCATGCCAGCGACACATTTATAACCCTCTATTCGCCTTTTCCGTCAGGAAGGGAATTTTTTTTCTCCTTTGCATTGAAGTTCTAAAACTTAAAGAGAGAGAGCAAGCAAACAGTTCTATCTTCTGAAAGCTGTGGTTTAATCCCTACCATGGGGATGGGCTAGGGTAGAGGTGGCAGAGGGGAGGAGGGAGGAAGGGAGGGAGAGAGCACGCATGCATGCCCTGTGTGCTTTCCCTGAGTCTGAGCGGTCTCTTTGGCCTCGCTGACACAGTCCTCACAGCAGGGTTTCAGCTAACCTGGCTTCCAACACACTCTTGGCTGACTCAGGTGGATGGAACCAAGCCGTGGTTTGAGCTAAGCTCCTACCCAAACACCCGTTATAAAACATGCCTTTAATGGGGTTTGCCAGCCAAACCTTATAGGGAACTGTGTCTAAAGACTGCTGCAAAGCCAACATAGGGAGAGGTCTTTTACCCAATTTCACACCACCACTGTTCTGTTGCCCCCTCTGCAACGAGTGCAGGATTCCAACGTGGCAGGGATGCTCAAAGTGGGATCAAGGCAGCTACCAGACACAGTCTAGGATGCTGAGACCATTACTCCGCAGGAGTTTGTTTCAGATGACAGGGGCAAGCAGGCAGACATAGCCACTGTTCGGTTGGGCTGGGGGTGCTATTGGCCAGCTAGGAGGGCATGTAGCAGGAACCACTGCTGATGAGCACATCTTCTATTGTTGGAAGCACTGCTGTTATCCGCACCCTTCAGGGACTCTGGTTTTGAAAGCGTTCAACATCACATCTTTCATGTGTCATACTAGCAGGGCCCTACCAAATTCATGGCCATGAAAAACGTATCACAGACCCTGAAATCTGGTCTTTTGTGTGCTTTAACCCTACACTACACAGACTTCTTGGGGTAACCAGCATTTCTGTAATTGGGGGTCCGGACACAAAAGGGTGTTGGCGGGGGGGGTCACAAGATTATTTTAGGAGGATTATGGTATTGCCACCCTTACTTCTGCGCTGCTGCTGGCGGCGGCTCTGCCTTCAGAGCTGGGCTCCTGGCCAGCAGCTGCTGCGCTCCACCTGCCCAGCTCTGAGACAGTGCCGCCACCAGCAGCAGTAAGGGTGGCAGTACCGCAACCCCCTCTACAATAACCTTGCAAACCCCCCACAACTCCTTTTTGGGTCAGGATCCCTACAATTACAACACCCTGACATTTCAGCTTTCAATAGCTGAAATCATGACATTTACCATTTTAAAAATCCTATGACCATGATTTTTACTCAAATGGACTGTGAATTTGGGAGGGCCCTGCCTATTCGGTGTGCACTTTGCATAAAGCATAATCCAGCAGCAAAAGGGCTACATGTGTCATACTATTGCACACAACCTGGGCAAACTGGAGGACCAGGTGTCTCCTGTATTCCTATTGACTAGAAGGGGCTGGGAACAGACAAGAGAGGTTACATTGTTGCACATACTGTTCCAATTTCCATTTCTGTTTAATTAACTAATTTAAGCATGGGGCTGGGAACAGCATGCCACTTTGACAGCAGTTCCACAATTGTGCTCCTCTCTGGAATTTATTTGTGTGTGTAACAAATATGAAGCATTTTGTTAAGGGGAATCTACATGGCTGTTTCATGATTCTTCAGGCTCCGCAAATCACTGGACTCGTCAAGTCCACCAGCAGTACCTCTAGCAGTCCTGTACTCCAGAGGGCCAAATATCCTATACAAGATTCTGATTCACTCCAGCCTCAGAGACCCAGTGGCCTCTCCATCCTCATTGCAATTCCCGATTGGTCCTGGATTCAGAAAATTAGCCACCATCCCCAGCCTGGAATAAGTGAGTCCAACATCCACACAGCCCCTCCCATCCCCAACATGCCCTGGATTCCTCAAGTAGTTGCTCTCAAACACAGAAAGCAAACTCCTCCCTCATCTTGGGTTTGGTCTCTGGCTGGTACTGTCCTGTGCCCTTCATGCAGAATCCCCTGCCTGTTCTGGAAGAGTTTCCTAGTAGGCAGTGGGCATGGTATAAACTGTCACCTCCAAAAAACAAGAGTTTGGAAGCATAAATCCCTCCTGTTTCAGAATCCATTGATTCCCAGCAACTAATGACCTGGGCTGGAGATGGTGGTGGGATGGAGTTGAGTGGTGAAGAGGCCACTCCTCAGGTGGCAATTCCTCTGTACACATTGCAGGAAGACTGCACTTAGCTGATGAGCTGAGCGCCCCTTCATTCTGAATGCAGCATTTCAGGAATGGAGAGACAACTCTATTGGGGGGAACAAGAGCTAATTAAATTTACTGGGATCACTGAAGAGGAAATTATTTAATATTCTGTATGGAATTTAATATGTGAAAGCATGAATGGCCTTGTTTAATCAGAGATCTGTTCCTTCCTAACAGCTGGATTTACATTTCATATCTAGTCCTCTTGCTGAGGGGCAAGAAGCGGGGTTGCTGCCTGAAAGGACCAGTGCTGTCAGAATCACAGAAAGATACAGAGGAGAACAGGGAAAGGCAGAGCTCCAATGCCACCAAGCTTCTTGCAATCACCTGGGATTGACTGTGTGGGATGCCCCAGCTACTCCTAATGGATCATCCCATCTTAATGATCTAGAAGGCGAGCAGTTCTTGTGGTCTCTGCCAATTCTCCTAGGGGAAAATTCCTTCCCAGTCCTAATTCAGATCACTACTTTCACACTGAGCATTGCTCAAGAATCACTGTGAGCCAGATTGTGACCCCCTTACTACTATTGGAGAGCACCTATTCACATTAGTATAATCATTATGGTCAATGGGATTACACAGAACAGTAAATACTCACCAGTGCAGCTAAGAGGTTCCCAATCTGGCCTTATATAATTAAAGCAACTGACCTTAGATACAGGTAATGTTCAGTTCAATTGTCCATTTTTTTTGCATTGAATCAGAAGTGGATTCTGGGATCAAAGAATACCAAACCTCAGACAACAAAAGCCCTTGCATACATTTAGTCTGCTCATTGGGTACTGAATTTCCAGGAGTGTCCTTGTTGCTGCCAGTTACCCAGATCTACATTCCTGTGTTAGGTACCATTTGCACAACAATTAGATCTCCCACAGCCACCTCTTCTCCAAATGCTATAGGATTTCAGGTCTTCACTTAGTCATCCTAGCAGAGACCCTCCACCCTATCCCTGGGTCTGATTTTGTAGCTCTTCTCTGGATCTTCTCCAGCAGCCTCATGGAGCTAAGGTGTCCAGACCTGGGGCCAGCCTCATGGCCTGTGCAATGAGGTTGTCACCTCTCATCTCATTTATAATAATCCTTTTGATACAGCTGAACAATATATCCCCACCATGATGTTATCGTTCATTTGAATCCTGGTGTGCCTTTCATTAGCAGCACATTCGAATTCCATGCCCAGGACAGATTGTGCTTCTCAACATCATTTGGCAGCCTTTGTATCACTTGATATTTCCTGTTGAATTTTAGCGATTTCCTAGATTGCTCCCCTAAATATTGGTTACTCCCCAACCTCGACAGTACAGCCAAAATACCACCATGCTCTGCCAGGCGGCGCCTCTCAGCTTGAACCTACACGCCACAAGGACAAACTTCAGGGCACTTCTGCCCTCCTCAGTAACTAATGGGTTTTATGAGGCAGCCTGGATGGGGATCCTCAGCTTTTACCTCTTCACCCTGAGTTCAGTCACCTCGCCTCCCTACCCCCACCCACGAGTTATTTGCATTTCTTGCCACCTTCTCCCAAGGCCAAGAGCTGCTTCCACTGCCAGTCACTAGGAGCTGCGTGGGCTGAAAGCACTGTGAACAGCACACTTACGCCCCCAGAGACTGACTGGAATGCTCTGAGCCCCTCACGCTGCCACTGACTTGCAGGAGCAATTTACTGTTCACCATTTTAGCACAAAATACCCACTTCAGCTCTTCTCTGCAGAAACACAGAGCAGTTTCTGGTGCTATAAGGCATCTGCCATGACCTGTCTTGCAGCCTCTCTTAGAAGTACAGTAAGGTCATAACATTTACTATAGAAAGTCATTATTCCATGCTCCCTGGGGGCCTCCCAGGTCGGTTAACTCTCTTTGCAGCCCTGAGACAGCCAGGTGGATTCTCTCCTGCTTTGTGCATCATTGGCAGAACCATCAGCTGACGGGGCAGTACAGGACCTGTATTACTGGTGAGGGCGTAAGTGGCAGAAAACGGCCAGCTGCAGTTTCAGGCTTCATATGGAGTCTGCAGGACTGGGAAGGTGACAAGATGAGCTTTTTTCTGGTTCTTTGACTTTGTTTTAACAGCACAAGCACTCTCCTGCCCACCCTGATGCTGACCATGAGAACTTCCACCCCTGACTATAGTGCCAATCAGTGATAACGTAGCGAACTTTCTGAAAGATACTCTCTAGCCCAGGGGAGCTTTGGGGGAAGGTACCCACAGGCAAGGGCAGTGCGCGGAGCCCTCTGCCCTCTGCCAGAGGCTGCAGGGATGTGGTGCCGGCCACTTCTGGGACTGGCATGGGGCCCGCAGCACCACGGGGGTGGCAATCCCGTGGCCCGGATTCAAAGTCCTGAGGGGCCGGATCCGGCCCGCAGTTTGCCCACCCCTGAACTAGCCCAATGATACATGAATCACTGCGCAGAACACAATGGCCTGTGTTACGCTTCTGGCCTTATGAATCTATGCCGTCTTGCACGGATAGCACATTTCATCTGAGGGCCTCCAGGTGCTTTGCCTCACAGTCTCCCCTAGGAGACGAGACATATTATCATCCCCATTTTATAGGTGGGAAAACTGAAGCACGACACAGCGGAGTGACTTGCTCAGATCGCACAGTCTGTGGGAAAGCTAGGGACAGAACCCACATTCCCTGACTCCAAGTCCCTTGAGCCCAGCACAATATTACATGCACATGGAGCCGTGGTTCTCAAATTTTTGTATTGGTGACCCCTTTCACACAGCTAGCCTCTGAGTGCGACCCTCCCTTATAAATTAAAACACTTTTTTTTATATTTAGCGCTATTATAAATGCTGGAGGCAAAGTGGGGTTTGGGGTGGAGGCTGACAGCTCGCAACCCCCAATGTGATAACCTTGTGACCCCCTGAGGGGTCATGATCCCCAGTTTGAGAACCCCTGGCATAGAGCGTCCACACTATAACACTGCAGGCACGTGCACTGACAATGCGCAGAATAGATGCACATGCAGTATACTTTATATCTGGGAACACTCCCATAGCATCAAGAGCTGCAAACTACCCCAAGAGAAAACCTGCAAAAAGCACAGATATTACAATGGTGATCTTGGGCTTTTTGCCTTTATGGCTACCTGCTTCTCTCTCCCCCTTTTGCCCTGATACTGTGTCTCCCACATGAAAACAATGTGGAATACAGAAGCAAAATTACTGCTACTTATGTCACCAATACCTTTAGCTAATTCCTGTAGCTGCCAGCAAGGAAGCACTAATACCTCTGCAAAAGACAAAGTAATTATTTCTAAACATAGTTCCTTTTCCCCACACTGTCACTGTCGAATTTGATGAAACCCTGGTCTGTTGTCAAGGTCCCTCTCTAACTAGCAGGGAAGGAGAGCAAGAACTGCTGAAAACTAATTTGATGGCATCAAGCAAACAAACAAAAAGATACCCCAGTCTTATCAGAAGCCCAATTTCAGAAGCAACACTAGAGCCCTGTTCACCAGGCTTCTGAAGTTTGAATACATCACAAAACTGCTCAGTGGGGATGCAGATCAAGTAGTGTTTCACTTACAGATAACGGGGGCAAACCTATGGCCTGGAGAGAAGAACTTAGATTAGCAGCTGCCCGTTAGCAAGCAGAGGGGTTGAAAACACTTCGTGCTCTTAGGAAAGTGACAGATGAAACCTTGTGCTGACTGCAATGTGGGCAGCATTCTGCTGGGTTTGTAAACAAACGGAGACTTAAGTGTTCATAAAACTAAGAGAATGAGCACTGCCTAAAGCCAGAGGTAGTGTGGGCAGGGGCTTTCCCAGCTTCCCCCGGACACCCCTCTCTGCTAGGGTACCTCTGTCCTGACCTGTTCCATGCCTGGTCTCTCCACCACACAGTTTCTCCAATTCACCAGGCCTGGCAACTGCACAAACATCTCTTCACATACACCTCGATTTTGCCCTGCAGCTCCTGCTATTATTCCAGTGCTGGGCTCTCTGCACACAGCTGATCAGGTATACCTTGATCCTGCCCTGCATCTCCCGCTACAACTCCAGTTCTGGGTTTCCCCAAGGCTAATTGTAACAGCTTTGTGGTGCCGGTAAATGTCCACTGCAAAATCAGTTACCAGTCAAATCTGACCGGTTTGCAATGTAACCTCTCAGCCTCCAGGGGTTAAGGTGAGTAACATCTTAGGGCCTGATCCTGCAAGTTGCAGACCATGCTGACTCCAGTCCAGTACCACTTATGAATGTGCTTCATTCTAAGCATGTGAGACAGGTTTCAGAGTAGCAGCCGTGTTAGTCTGTATTCGGAAAAAGAAAAGGAGTACTTGTGGCACCTTAGAGACTAACAAATTTATTAGAGCATAAGCTTTCGTGAGCTACAGCTCACTTCATCGAATGCATTCGATGAAGTGAGCTGTAGCTCACGAAAGCTTATGCTCTAATAAATTTGTTAGTCTCTAAGGTGCCATGTGAGACAGCGAGTGCTCAGCACCTTGCACAATTGAATCCTTAATCCCCTTAGTCATTAGCATGCTCTGTGATTTCTACTCCCTCCCAACGAACTATTCCGATGGTGAGATTCTTCCCCCCGCAGTCACCGTGCAAACTCCTGGCAAACTTCCAGCAGCCCATTTCTCACAGCAATGAGCATCACACACCTTCCACCAGCTCTGAGGCACGAAAGGCAAAGTTGTAAGAACCCTGTGTTTTGAGAAAGAGGCTCCCCCTCAGATGACACAGCTGAGAGACTTGGCTTCTTCGGTGACCAAGGAAATGTCTAGGGAACTGGAGCAAATAGCACTAGGGGAACCCCCCAAACTCTACTGCCCCAGGGCTTGAGGAGTTGGGAGTTGCCAAAAATGGCAACCCCTTAACATTCACAAACATAAGAGAGAAGGAAGTGGGTGAAAGGTCGGCAAAGGGACTCCCTTAGCAGGTTTTAGTGAATTGTTAGTGCACTGATTGGGTATTTTCTCTTTCTTGGAGGGTTTTGCACTGACGCCCATCACCATCACATCAGAACGTCTGATACTGACGTGTCCCAGCTCCGTCTTCCGGAGCCCCGAAGGGAGCAAAGCGATCACTCCCCTGCCCACTTACCCTGAACTCAAAATAACACTAGGATGGGGGTGGGGTAGGGGGTGAAGCAGCCACAGAGTTAAGCAGAGTGAAAGCAGGACCTCAGCAATAGTCAGAATGAGCAGATACCCTGTGTAGCTACACAGCTGGGTGACCTACAAATCCACCATTGATGGGATATTTAACAATTGCGCTACTATAGATCATATACTGAAACCCTCTTGGCTTTCACGCAGAATGGAAGGTGCACAGCGACCCTCACTCTCTGGAGGAAAGCCCAACTTGCTGGCCTCAGATTTCAGAGAACCTCCAATGACTTGACTAAAATTCCATGTGAAGAGAAAGAATTAACAGTTGTATTGAGCACATCCTTTCAGGCAGGGTGCTCCCAAAGCCCTGTCCCTGCAGGCTCTGGGCTGGGATCACTGGGTAGAGGAGATTTCCTGCTTCGATTGTTCCATGTCTTGGGTCAGAATCTGGAGGGACCTTCCCAGCATCTTACACTGCTGACTGCCCAAGTTACCTAGATGCTTTCTTTCTAATTTTCCCTTTCTAACCCTAACTGCCAGGGTTCTTTGTGAAAGCGACCATCCCACACACCCCTCTCCTTCCTGAGATACAGACCCAGACTGAAGATCAGGCACCAAACAATAACTTTGGGGGAATACTGGGGGTACCCCAAACTGGGATGAAGTGACTTGACCGCCTGAGTCTGAATGACAGGTGTGCTGCAGCTCAGGCCTGAGACGCATTGGTTGAGCCGTGGCTGGAGACCTGGGATTGCACAAGCTGGAGGTGCGAGACGGCAAGAATGAAACGCAATCACTCTCTTGCAGAAAACGGACCAAGGAGACGAGACAGACCCTCACTGTCAGCATGAAGGGAAAGGTCCCAGTTTCTCACCTAACAGGCCACTCTCACTAGTGAACGGACACTGACCAATGAATGCCCCTCCCCTCAGGGCCAAGGCAAGGAACATATTCAGCTAAAACCTCTTTATTTCCAAGATAGAAACTGTCCTTCAAACATGCACTTAAATAATATTTTATATCCAAATTACAGTAGCACTTCCTGTAATTAACAGCAACATTTTAATTAAACATTGATTAGCCACTAATTAGACTAACGATTAGTCACCTGGAGGAGGCAAAGCAAAATACTGGGGCTGCCAAGCTATGGGAGGGAGAAGGCAAAAAATGAAAGATTAGAGGAAGATCTAAATTCCATTTCCACCTCCCTCCGGGCCAAAGGGTTCTGATTATTTTGATCCATTATAAATGATGCCCTCAATGCAAGTCTGATGGAGTCCCCGGTGAGTGATGAGAGAAGATGAGTTTATTCACTGTTCCATCAGCTTTCACCTTGTTAATCCAACTAAAGAACTTTTCCACACTTGCAGAAGAATTAGTCTGTCTCCATAATGAAGTCATCTGGGGGGAGTTTAGCATGCACGCACACACACACGTAAAGTACAATGGAAATATCTTGGAGTGCACAGACAATAGGCAATATTTGGCTGCCTGGGAGGAGAGAGTTCCTGCAGCCTGAACCTCCCCAGCAGAGGGACACAGACTTTACCTTTGGCTTCACTCCCATAGGACTCTGGCTGCTGTCCCACACCATGGGCAAATCATCCTGCTGGGGGGAGCCCAATATGAATGGTGTGGTGGAGAGAGAGGCGGGGGAAGCTACTGTGACTAGCTGCAGGCTGGGGAGGGGCACCCCAACAGTTCCAATTGCTATCTCAGTGGCTGGCGCCCAGTGCCCCATGCGCCACATCCTTGGCAGCTGGTGCCTTGCCCAGAGGGTGGTGCCCTATCCCAGCAACTGGCACACAAGCTCCTGCCACTTCCCTCGACCTGGTGTTTTTGACCAGCCCTGCCGTGGCTGGAAGGCAGGACTGGGTTGGGCTGGGGAATCACATGAGTGGCCCCCTCCCCCAGCCAGCTGGGGGCATACAATGAGACACCCCTGTGCAGCCCCTGCCTGCTAGCCCCAGCTTGGGTGGCCACTCAAGCCAGCTGAGTAAAAGGAGGTGGGAAAAGGAGAGCTCCTCCAGCCTGCTCCCCACCCCCTGGCCTGATCTTTGTGATGTAGCAGCCGCTCCAGCCCCTGCTCCCACCTCTGCCCTCTCCTGACATATGCGGGGGGTGGTAGAAACATAGTCAGGTCCCTCTTTTACCTCCACCGGGTATTGGGAGTGTGTGTGTGTGGAAACACCCCCCCCCCCAGTGCCATCCAATATGTCCATTGTGGGGGCCCTAGCCCCCCCATCCCTGCAGTTCTGCCACCCCTGTTCCCTACTGCTCCATGAGTGCTCTGCCTCAGTGCTGGAGCTGGGAGACCATGGGTCTGACCTGGGGGCTGGAGACACATGCACTGTTCCAGGGTCCCAAATGCTGCGAAGACCGAGTGCGCCATTGGGGATACAGTGGCATGGGTCCAGCAACTCTTGGGCAGACACACTGCTCTTCAGAAGGAAAAATCACCTGAGCCAAGCTTGCGTGCATCTCTCCCTCCAGGACAGCAGGTAAAGCTGGCAGACACTCACTGAAGGTAACCGGACACTGCTCGACTGCTGCACACCCTTCTCTCTCCGTTCTAGTGAGTAACATCACTTTGGGAGTTTTGAATGGAAACCTGCTTCCTTAGGTTTTCTGCCAACGCAAGCTTATGCCCTGGTGCATGAACCTAGGGCTGGTCACGAGAGCTGAGCCAAACGCTCTGGTGTGTTACTGTAGGGCTTGTTAAAACTAATTCACCTACTTGTCACCTTTTCTACCACCAGGTAGAACCCTAACCCAAATCTCCCCTTGCCTTTGTATTTACAAGAAATGCAAGATCAGGGGTCTGGAATGATCCCCCATATGCTAAAGGGCAGCAGTAGCTTTTCTACATGCTAGATTCCAAGCCTAGTTCACCCTGGGCAGGCTGCATGAATGATGCATTCCTAGGATGGTTACTGGGTGAGTGTATCTAACCTCTCCACTGACTTTGCAAAAGCCAGGAGCCTGACTTTCCCTAGCTTGTGTCATTTAGCAGGGCATCACCATTACGGGGACGTTTATTATCCTGTCATTCCCTTTTGTGCACTAATCCTATTTACCTGTGTTACTTATGCCTCTGGAAAGCTGGAAGCGAAGGTTATTAAAGTGCTTATGGCAGAACCCTCCTCCATAGCAGCCATGGCCTGGTGTGCTCACTCGCGTATGCCCGCTGGGAACCCCTCCTGCAATGCTGCTGCCATGCCCAATGGGGAGTGGTAGAGCAAAGGGGCTCAGGTCCCCAGAAAACGCAAGGCTTTGTCATTTCCCTTGTGAGGGAGATATGGCTGCCGTGGGCTGCTGCTGATACATTCCCCTGGTGTGTGCCAGGCAGTTAGTGAAATCCTCATGGGCATTCCCTGCCTGCCACCTGCTGCTGTTTCTTGGTCACCCTCTCAGCCAGGCCCTGGAAGTGGCTCCACCGACACCTTCTCCCCCACCCCCTTTTAGGGGCAGGCTTTGGAGGGGGTCAGGAATAAGGCCGATAATGAGAATGGGGCTGCAAGTTTCAGTATGAAATGTGGGTGGCCGCTCTATAATTCCCAGTGTGGTGTGTATACAAACCTGAACAAAGCCTGTAGCAGGCCAGGAGCCTGCTGCCCCTTCTCTCTGAGCCTGACTTCACAGCACACAGAACCTTGTTAGCAGCGGTACTTAGCTCTGAAATTGCAGCTGTGCTGAGCGCGCTCAGATGGGCCAGGCCCATTGTGCTGGGTGCTGTACAAACAGTGCTGCGGGGAGGGCAGAGCCTCAGTGTTAGGGGTTGGGTGCAGTGGCTGGCCTGCATTCTGGAGAAAAGTACATAAATGACTGAAACAACATCAGCAGCCTCCAGCCCAGACAAGAAAAAGCTTGAGTGGATGCTGAACCATGTGGGCCAAGGGCTTTCAAATGCAAGGGCTAGAACCTAGATTGGTGGGACTGGTTTTGTCTCCCTGGCTAGGGGTGTGGGAGACAGAAAACCAGAAGAGGCCAGGAAGCCAAGCAGGCAGGAATGGAGAAGCTGCAGGTGCAGCCTGGAACGGTGTGTGGCCTTGGGAGAAACCTAGAGAAAGGCTTCTGCGGGGGTGCCAGCTACAAGAGGCTTGGAACTGTGTGCAAGTTCACTGCCTCCTGTTTGGTTCCTCTTGTGTTCAGGGAAACAGGACTTTGTCCAGTCTTCATAAACAAAGAAAATTGCATCAAAGAAATACCTGACTCTATCATCAATTTCTCCTCCTAACTGGAGCAAACTACTAGACACTGAATTTTTGGCTAGCTGGTTGGGTCAAAGTGGGGGAAAAAACAAACAGTCCCCCACTCTTATCGTCTGAAAGACCAGATATAACTGGTAGATAGAGTTGTGATGAATCTGGGAATTTTCATATTTTAGTGATGCCAGTGCATGCCTCAGTTTCCCTCTGTGCTTTATACTGCTATGCACTGATTGTAGAGTCCAAGAAATGTGAGGTGTTTTGTCACATAGCTCTCTGGGGCAATATGAATGGGTTAAGGGCTACCTGGGACTAACCCATATCAATGGAAACAGAAACAGGAACCCTAAAGACTGGACACTTGGTACCCATCAACAGTAGGCTCCCAGTTGGCTGGGTGGAGCACCTATGAACTCAGCAGAGTTCTGCAGCAGGAGGACAATAGGCAGAAGTGACAGGAGGTGGTGGGGAAAGTGGGATGCACAGAGATGCAGAGTCTTATGGGACTGAGAAAAAGACAGAAGAAAACCAGGATGGTTCCCATAGCAGCATGAATCACAGGATTCCTGGCATGGCCAGTATGGATCATGTCTTAACCTTTGCTTCTCTGGGCTAACCTAAGGACTTCCCAGTGCTCTGTTCTAGCTGACTGATAAATCCCACTCTGTTTGGAAAAGGCTGCCTGGAGCCACTGCCAATTCTTGGTGAGATGCACCAATTCCTGAGGAGGGTAAAAAGTCTCCTCACAGGAGTCTAGCTCAGCTGGCCTCACGGAGCAGAATTCAGGGGAGAAACAGGAGTGCTGGAGCCCAGAGGTTCAACCTCCGAGGTGCGGATCCCCTCCGGGGTCTGGCTCACTGACAGGGCACCTCCAAGAGACTGTCTAGAAGCTGGAGCACAGCTAGGGTTGCCAACATTGTAGTTCAAGAATAAGGGACTGTTTTCTTAACACCCCTCCTCCCGATATTGTTAATACTAAGCAGCACCCCCCTCTATCCACCAGCCATATCTCCTGCAGCACTCAGCAACTCCCCGTCTTGTTGTACAGAGATGAAGAAATAAGGGACTGTTGGTGACAGTAGGCATAACGCTGTGGGTCTGGGACAGGGCACCTAAGTGGGATGGGATGGGGCAGGACAGGACAGGGAACAAATATATTACGACATGCGCAATTCTGAGGCAGTCAATAGCAGTGCCCACAACTCACCACCCGTCCATCCACTATCAGGCTAGACACGTGTCTCCCAGGCATAAGGCACAGCCAGATCAATGGAACCTAAATAAAACGCAGGAGGAGAATAACTCTTGCATTCCTTAAGATAGCTTGGGACATACAGTAGAGGAGCACAAAGGGTTAATACTGTATCTCCAGCCATCAGCCTCCTCCTACCCACATTCACTTGCAGAACTGCAGGTATATTGATTGTTTCACACATCTCATCAGACTCAGATCGTACAAATCAATGGGGTTAGGTCAGCAACTGAGTATGTGCTACCCACCTCCTCTGTCTGGGAACGGGATCTATTGCAAAGCCTTGGCAATCCCACAAAGCCCCCCACCCCATCGCCTAGTTTGCATGCCAAAGATAAAGCAGCAGACCTCCCCTTTGAGAAGAGACCCCTCGGGATTCTTAATCTTTCAGCAGGAAAGAGCCTTGCACAAACTATCAGCTGTGATCGGAGATTTAACACTTCCAAGAAGTGGCACCACCTCCTTCTGGGGTGCAGGTCACAGCAGGGCCATGTCATCCCCAGCTATTTACTTTCTAATGTGTCCAACCATTTCTGCCCATTGAAAATCCCCAGGAGCAGCAGATCAGTGATGCCAGGGAGTGGGGAGCAGCTCTGCCCTGACTGCCTACAAACGCATGCTGGTCTCTTAGTCACAGTTGCACACGCACTTACCAAACCCACATACCCGCCCGCCCCTGCCCCCAGAGATGTTCCCAGACGTGGCAGAGACTCAACACCTCCCCACAGAAAGGCCCATTATCCAGCTGAACCGAGTGAGATTTGTTAGCAGCAGGCAAAGACAGGAGCTCTGTCCGTCACTGTTCCAAGCTCTCCTACAAAGCAATCTGCTGCTGGAGCTGCTGCGTTCCTTCCCCTTATGCAGTCGCACAAAATGCAGTGAGCAAGATCCCCTGGATGCTCATTTATTTGAGGAGCTGGGGCAGGTTTACAGCAGCTTTAGTCAGAGAAAAAGGAGCAGCACTGGATGAAACTCTCCCTCTTTCCCCGGGACTGTCCTTCTCCAGGCACAGAGCAGCCAGCTCATGTCCCATTGTGTGGAGCAGGGAGTCAGTGCAACCCACGAGGCAGCTGGCCAGGCTGTGTGCCTCTCAGCCCCCAGGGCTCTACCTGGAGACCTGTGGGGCTCTGCCCAAGCCAGTCAGGGTTGAGCTCAGCTGGCTGTGGCCAGGGAAGTGGGGATGAGCTGGGGAGAAATCCAGCAGGATAGAGACAACTAGGCAGAGGAATTTTAAAAACCTGACTCCAGGATTGTAGGAATCTCCACCCTAAATAATAACCAGCCCTGGGAGCTCCTAGGTGCCCAGACACGACTGCTGTAGGCAGCATAAGAACTCGATTTGAACAGAAGAGCCATGCTTTCTTCATCAGCCCAGTGACTGGATGTGCCGGGAGCCCTGGGAACTGGGCAGCAAGCCCCCAGCTGCGAAAGGTGGTGGGGGTTGGGAACTGCCATGCTGTCACTGCAGCCTAGCCAAGAGCATCAGTGACTGAACCTGCTCAGGTGGTGCTGGGGGCAGCCATCGAAAGGGATCAGTGGTAGGGTGCAGGGCCAAACAGTTAGCATGGGAGAATGCAAACGTGGGGGGGGGGGAGGGGCAGACAGCAAAGGGACAAATTGGCTCCCAACCTGGGAGGTTTGGGGAAGGCAGGGTTTGGAGCTGGAAGGCAGGGAGCCTCTCCACCTGCCCCCGTCCCACTACCACTAACTCCCCACCACTCCTTTGGGGCGATTGCAGAGGAATCTCCTTGGGTCATGGTCAGCAGGGCCAAATTTTAACTCACTGGTGTGAGCCAAGAATGACGCCAGTGAAGTCAATGGCATTACCACAGCGTAAAGCTGGCGTGAGGGGGAGCCAGGCTCGCCAGCCGTACACAGGTGTTGTGATGCCAGCACAGCCTGAACGCATCTGCACCAGCTCTCCTTGCCAGCACAGCTCCTTGTGCCAGGGCAGCGCAGCCAGAGCCCCAGTCACGGCCGGCCAGCCCCTCTCCCCCTGACACATGGGGCGGGGGTGGGGAGAGCAGGGTATGGCCCTGCCTGGCCTGCTGGCCGTTTTTGCCCAGCAAGCCCCTGAAGCAGACCAGAACGCACAAAGACTCTGGGGGAAGCATTCACTTGCTGGCTGCCAGCTCTACCACGTCACGAGAATGTCCCAGGCCCAGGAGGTGCCAAGCAAGCTATGTGGCCCTGGGCATGGCATAAATGCCCATCTGCTACAGCACCAGGTCAGCACTTAGACAGATGGAGCCAGATTCAGTCCTGTCCAGGCACCAGGTAGATCCACCTCCCTCCAGTGAGGGTGCGGTGCTCCCAAAGGTGATACAAGAGCAGAAGGACCAACCTCAGGACAGACTGTTAATAACCGGGGCCCACACCCCATATTGGCTGCGAGTTCTAGAGTTGGATTTCACCAACCCCTCAGGCACAACAACAGTTTTAGCATGCAGCCACAGACCGCCCCGCTGGGCACTCCAGTCTGCCTCACCACCCACGTGGCCCTACCTGTGTGATACATGGTCGCTTACAGCAAGGATCGCAGCAATATTCAGGTTCTCCCATTCCCAAAGGGGCAGTCACTTACTCCAGGTCAATTGCACCTCAGATCGCACACCAAAGACAAGCTTGTAGCCAATCCTAGAATACACAATATACAGATTTAAACAGGAAAAGGAAACAAGAAAGTTTTTTATGATGTTAAAGCAAGCAAACAGACACACAGATGGGTTACAATCTTAATTCCAAAACATAAATAAGCTTCTGTAATAAGCAAGCTTTATATTTGTCCTTTAGGGCTAACCCAGGCTAAGCAGCTGGAGATAAGGACACAGGGAAATTCCAGTTGCAATGTCCCACAATAATCTGTCTAGTATGGATGGACCTTTCCTGTTGGGAAGGGCGTGACACCTTCTGCTGGAGATCAGCCCTTCCCACTAATGAGGAGCAGATGAAAGGCAGACTCCACTAAGGTCCAGTTTTAAAGGAGCTCCATCAGCATCACCCCCGTCCGTGCGAGCTTCTTGCAGAAACGACAGCTGTGTTTACAGAGCACATCCTTCTATTCTGTACTCACCCCCCTCCTTCATCAAACCCGTTTCTCCATTATCCATCCCACCCTCTGTACATTGGACACTCTCAAACTTGTAAGCTTCCCTGTCACTTTGTCATATGATGAAAGCGTTAAGGGTTCTCAAACTGGGGGTTGGAACCACTCAGGGGGTCCCAAGGTTATTACAGGGGGGGTCACGAGTGATCAGCCTCCATCCTAAACCCTGCTTTGCCTCCAGCATTTATAATGGTGTTAATATATATTTTAAAAGGGGGGGGGGTCGCACTCAGAGGCTTGCTGTGTGAAAGGGGTCACCAGTACAAAAATCTGAGAACCACTGCGCTAGAGGGAGCTTACTGTAGGGGAATCTCCCAGCTCCCTCTACTCCTCTCCCCTCCCACATACAGCCAAGGTAGATTGGAGACCAAACAAATGAGGGAGTAGGGGGAGAAGGGGAGCAGGGTTTGGAGTAACCCAATCCTCTTTCTCCATACCCCCTGATCTCTCTGCACCCTCTCTCCACCTCCCTCTACTATGAGGACATTCAGGGAACACAAATTGAATCCAATTACAGCCCCTCGCAGCCAGCCGGCTCTTCTTTCGTGGGGACTTTCAGCAATTATAGGTTTAGTGGTGCAAAACCTAGTTTAATAGCAGCCAAAGCTGGCGGGATTGATTTCTTGTTTTGTTTTAAGCACAGTTAATCTAATAGTTAATTTATTTAAATTGATAGGGCACAGAGAAATTACATTTCTATCTTCTCTCCATAGATTTTGCCCCGTCTGGTCACTCAGGCCTGCTAAAGGGCTGGGTTAAAGGCCCTAACATGCCCCTGAAATATCTGTTTTTATCAGGTTGCAATTCTTTCAATTCATTATTGCCATTTTATCAAACAGCTAGTATAGATTTTATGTTACAACAGCTCTTAATTTGTTAGCCATGCATATGCTGGTATGTGCCTTAACCACTTAGGAAATCTTTCCCTACAGAAAACTAACCCACCAAAACCATTCCAGAAAAAGTTATTTTAGAGCCTTCAACCAGCATCAGACAGACACCCTGCAAACCCCAGCAGCTGGGAGCTCATTAAATACTGCAGGACTAGGGTGGGCCCTGGGCCTCCTTGCCTAAGCATTGTTAGAGCAGCTCCTTGTCGTGCTGCAGAAAACTTATTTCTGGGTAAGGGGCTTCAATTAAAAGTGTTGATGGGGATTTGTGCTGTTTACAGTTGAAACATGCTAGGAACGTTGGTTGATTTATGGTGATTTGCAATGGACCCCGTTTTAGGGAGGGAGGCATTTTGGGGCTCTGCAGCTTTTGCTCTTGGGCATTGTCTCACTTTCTCGAAAATGAGACAGTCCAGCTTGAGCTGTGATTTATGGGTCTGAGGAGACAAATGCCAGTGAAAACAGGAGCGGTTTCCCATTAGGAGGGAGAAACACTAAGAACGATTATTGGGGAACTTGTCCCGTCACCTCTCACACTGCTGCGGTTGCGGCATCTGATCGGGAAGGCATTCCTGCAGAGGGTCGGTTTACCCGGTTTGGAACAGAGGTGCTGTACAAAGGAGTGTGCGGGGTCTCGCACCGCCCTGGCCTGAGGGTTATTGCTCTGGAATGTGGGAATCTCGCTGGTCCAGGATTTTTGTCTTGATTTCACTCCTCCTTCAAAGGCAGGATCCTCTCAGACTCTTGACTGCCACTTTCATCCCCAGATTTCTCAACACCTCAGCTGTTAGTTTTCCCTGTCCTATTGTGGTGAGTGGGAGTGTTATTGTCCTCCACTTACACAGGTGACAACAGAAGCACTTATAGGTGGAACAATGTGCTCAAGGTCAGAAGAGCCTGTGGCAGAGCCAGGACTAGAACCCAGCTGTCCTGGGTCCCATTTTCCTCCCACTCCCAACACACACTGTGATGGGGTCCACTTACTCTAGTCTAGCACTTCCTCCTGGCTGCTCTGGGGATTAGTTCATCAGGTTGTTCTGTCTCTCTCTCTCTGGTCTGCAGCACCTTTCTGAATCCAGAAAGTGCAGTTTCCTCTTCATGACTCAGCCCTCCAGCCAGGTCACTCAGCATTCCCCCCTTCTGGGGTATATTAAAGTCTTCCTGTTCACTGCCTCATGGGCCACGCCTTTGGTGTCTGGTAGGGGAACCGGGCCCACTCTCTACTCCAGAGACCATCAACCCATAGTTCTGGGCTTTACTCTCCCAGGTCTCGCTGCTCTTTCCCACCACACCTGGTTCATTCTCTTTCTCCAGGAGTACCAGCACCAAACCTTCCTCCTTCTTCCCAGGGAGTAACAACCCCTTCCCAAAAGCAGCCCCTGTCACCGGCTTCCTGGCTTTATAGATCCCATCTCTTACTTCACAGCTGAATCTGCTTGCAATCAATTCCTAGGTCTTCCTCCAGATGCAGCCTGTGGTATTAACAGGCCTACCTGGCCACTTTAACCCCTTCCAGTCCTTTGTGGGGTGTATACCCCATCAGTCACTCACTTTAATGAAGTTTCAACCTCTAGGCAACACCACATCTCCAAATTTAAAGAGGAGACTGTCCAGTGGACAAATGCATCCGATGAAGTGAGCTGTAGCTCACGAAAGCTTATGCTCTAATAAATTTGTTAGTCTCTAAGGTGCCACCGGTACTCCTTTTCTTTTTGCGAATACAGACTAACACGGCTGCTACTCTGAAAAAAGGGAGTGAATGAGGTTCTTTTTGCCACTTGTGAGGCTGTGACTTTGAAGTCCCTTGCTTTGTGCCTAGATGTGCCTTTCAATTCCTGTGGCCCAGGACATCCCAGCTGTGCTATTGGGAATGGTCACATTTCTCCATCTGGGCTGCTAGGCAGCTGGCATCCTCTAAGACAGGAGTTCTCTTTTCTTTTGGTGGCCATGGTGGGGAAGGCGTTGTATGCACATGAAGATGCCTCTCTTGCATTATTACTACCAGCTCCCCAGAGCCTGGATCTTTCCCTAATATCCCTGCTGTGATGAGCCCATTAAAGGAGGCCTCAGGCATAGAAGAAAGTGTATTGTCCTTCCTTGCCTCTGGGCTCCTTCTTCGTTGTAAGAACTAGAGGACCCCGGGGGCTGGCAGTCTGGCTGAGAGAGTGGACAGCCCTAGTTTCTCAGCAGAACTTTCAGGGTCCCATAGTTTAAAGTTCCTACTCACAAAAAAGGTGAATCTGGCAAAAATCTGTAGCCAAATGGCTGCAGGCAGCCAGGTAGGAGCTTGCACCTGTTATAGGCAGGCACAAAGAGCCACCCTGCCTGCCACTGCTTTGGGGAGCAGCATGACTGACTCTTCTGCAAAACAGACAGTGTGATACCTGAGGCACAATTAACCTGCCAGAGACAAGCAGGAAATGCATTTTCTGGGACTTGTTCAGGTGGTCACTAGCTTGGAATTAAGAGAAAAAACTGGACTTCGGGGCCTGCCAGGATGCAGCAGGCACCATGGGAAAGTGACAAGTTGCAGCATCAATCCCAGTAGATGGCCTGGGCCAGCTCTATGGAAGGGAAGAATTTCCAGGGGGATTTGAAAGCAATTCCTACTCAAACGCACAGGGTCGAACTGCTCACTACTCTGGATCTTGGAAGGAATTTTTCCCTTGAACCACATTAATATGTGCGAAGGTGAAACTTACAAACTTGGACTATCCAGCAGGACAAGAGGAACATGGATGGTTGCTGGTGTGCCCCAGTCCTGCTCTTTTTCTGTTTCGGTGCTTCCATGTTTCCAAGATCTGTATAGACTGGAGGGCACTATCTGCTATAACGTAAGTGCAGGGGAGAGAGAATCCAAGTGCTGAGCTTGAATGCTTTCATTTGTGAGATGTCACTCTGTAGGACTTTTTTTGTCTGTTTGTTTGATTCCCCTTCAGTCATCAGCAAGATTTCACAGGTGTCCTGGCTTTCGGTGGTCCAGATTCCTTGTTAAATTAAATATTTTGTTTGTCTGGTACCTTCTTAGTCAACAACACAGCTGTGACTGTGTGAGTCACCATGCTGAAGGCTAACAAGGAAATTCCAGAACACTTCAAAGAGGGACTAGCCAGCACAGGTCAGGTAGCACAAGCATAGAATGGTAATTAACCATACATTTCTAGGCCATACTCTTGCAGACGGGAAGTATGTGTGGGAGGGAGATTTGCTTTGGGGGGTAGAGCAAATGACTTTGCTGGAACAGGGCAGACAGAGCTGTCCATCAGGATGTTAGCAGCACTAGCCCATTTCCCCTGCTGATGCCCGACACTGCGATGCACACAGATGTGCAGGAGGCAAAGGGGTAGCGGGCACACAGAATAAGATTATCACTGCTTGCCAGAGTGCTTCATGACCTCTCTGTGGTTTTCCAGTCAGGCCATAAAAAAAATGGTTACCACGTGAGATTAGAATCAAGGGCAGAAATAGCAATAGCAAGCAGGAACCAGTTCTGGGCACAGCAGCCTGCTCCAGTGGCACCTCTATGAAATCTAAATGAAGGCAGCTTTGCTGTGGGCCAAGGCAGAGTGATGGGGGAGAAGTGGTACAAGATCTGAAGGAATGGGGAGTGAAGAGGATACATAGGCTCATTTGGGAGAGGCAGGGTGAAACACAGGTTCTCCAAGATGCTGGACATTAATAAGGAACAGTATTAACCCACCTCTTCCTGGAAACTTCCCTTGGTAACCTTGTTACCATGTAACAAAGCAAGAATTGGTGTCTCCCATCTGAGTGACATAGCCTGGAGCAATAACTCCAGCACAGGGGGTTGCCCTCTGGGCACTAAACCTCATGGTCTTTCTGATGCTGGAGGCTTAGGCCAACTCTAGGCCCATGTATCAACTGAGAATCTGCCAGGCTTAACGCTAGGGGGACAGTATTGAAAATAAAATTGTTGAAATCACAGTAAAATATGTAGTGTGGGGACTTTCCTAAATGCTGGTGAAGGGAGGACTGCAATACTCATGTGCGAATCTCTGTTATTTCTCGTGTTAAGCGTAATCTCTGTACATGTGTGTTACATCACTCTCACACAGCTGGGGCACAGCCCAGGATAACGAGCCATTAACCATTCTGAGTTTTGCCCATAGAAATGGCTACACCCTGGGGGGTGAAGGTGGTCAACTGACACCCATTAAAAAGCAACATGTCCAGAGGAAACACCTTGATTCTCACTACAGTAGGTAGAAACCAGTTTACAGCTCCCTCCTCTGCCCGCCCCCCAGCACCTTTTTCATCTGTGAGCCCTGCAGTCAGAACAGGGTTTTCTGATAAAAGCTGCCTAGTGGAAGGAAACAAGGTTATTTTTACCAGTCCAGATCCTAAGAGGCAAGGACATTGTCAGGTAAAGGGCCCCCAGCTGCTCCAGCAGGGATAAGCCTCTGAAGCTGAACCTGTAGAACTTTGGTACTTTGGACAGAAGTTTTGTAAGTTAACAACCTCAGTTTGGCTTTGTCTGTCTGTGTCTTTGGTTTCAGAGTAGCAGCCGTGTTAGTCTGTATTCGCAAAAAGAAAAGGAGTACTTGTGGCACCTTAGAGACTAACAAATTTATTAGAGCATAAGCTTTCGTGAGCTACAGCTCACTTCATCGGAATGCATCTGATGAAGTGAGCTGTAGCTCACGAAAGCTTATGCTCTAATAAATTTGTTAGTCTCTAAGGTGCCACAAGTACTCCTTTTCTTTTTGTGTCTTTGGTATTCCCATCATTGTGCAAATACCTCGTGCTTCATTTTCATTTAATTACCAAAACCTCAGTACATTTACGAGAAGATTGGACTGAACACTTCCTCACTGGGTAAAAGGGGAAGATCTAAGGAGGACCTGAGCTGTGGTATATGTCTGATCCTTTGAGAACAGAGGGACTTGGATTTTCTGTGACATTTCAGTGAAAGGAGCCTAATATCACAGGGGTCTGCTCGCTTGGTGTCAACAGGGACTGGAGTTTCCCAGGGACTGTTCTAAATTCTGCATTAAGGCTGGCAAAACCCTAGGGAGTTAATAAGCAATGTTGTTAGCTGGTGTGTCTAAGGAGTTCAAATCACTGCTGGGCTAACTCCCTCATTATTGAACAGCCTGCCCTGAAGTAAACCCCATAGTGTTGAGACACCAAGGGGTGTGACAGCCATCTCTGCCACATGGGTTCCCCAAGAGCCAGCTTCCAGAGTAACCCTGCCTGTACTGCATCCCAGCCAGAGGAGGAGAAGCTGCCCTGCAATGAATGATCTCCCAGTGTGAGCAGAGGGCTTGGTAACCTTGTGGCTTTCAGGACAGAAGATATTCAGCAAGCACCATGAGCCCTTGGCTTCCGGTTAGCTCTGCAGGGGAGGCGGTGCCAAGCCAGAGAATAGTGGTGGGTTTTTAAACTCGGAACTTCCTTGTTCCACTGGGATATGTTGGGTTATTTCTTGTGTCATCTGGAGACCTTGCCCAAAAGCTTCCTTCCCCAATGCTACCAGCTGCTGTCAGGCAACACCTCTCTAACTTGCACATCACCCTCCCCACACACCCTACTTTCCATAGCACAACACATCGACACACACACGCACCAACTGCAGGCTACAGCCCTTCCTTCAGGGTTTTCTAATACACCCTCATAAGTGTTCGTTTCGGTACCAGGCAGCTCCCTGCCTCCCAGGGACTTTGCCTAGGATCCATCCAATGGGGTAACCAGGCCCTCATGCAGTTCCTCATGAGTTGCCCCTCCATTGCCCGTCGGAGGCTGTGGGGTCCAGCCCACTGGGGCCAGAGCTATGCAATTACTGCTGACATGATGTAACCAAGGCTGCTTGATTCCCCCCAGTACTGGCCAATGCCCCTGAGCACCCAGCACCTCTAGGGTGCAAGTCTGTTGCTTTGCCCTTCCTCTCTGTTCCAGCTCCACAGAGGAACCAGTTTATTCACATTTCCCTCTCATTCCCATCTCTGCCCTTTCCCCAGGATTACTTTAATAAGAAGTAAACCCCTATTCTCCTGTTCCCAGAGGTTAGAGCTCATGTTCCGAACCAGCCTGATGAGGACCTTTTCTGTACCCTCCAAGTCATTCCTTGCGCGTTACCAGGAGTGAAGGAGCGTGTCCCTCAGCCACAGTGCAAGGGAAGGTTGGAGCCAAGCAAGCAAAGGCCAGTCTCAGCACGTGTGCACTGGTGGTAGGGCCGGGAATGGCCCAGGTTGGCAGAGGTAAGTGGACACCATGGGAATGTGATGCCAATGCACACCATCAGACTTCTGCAACAGCATTTCTGGATGATGTACGACATGAGGCCTCCTTAGGTGGGGTCAGTACAAGTGAACATGTGAGTTTAAACCAATCTAGTGACACCAGTATAACCCCTGTGGTCACATGCCGATTCCGGGATAAGAGTGCTCTTTGTTTGGCTTAGTTTATATCAATTGGGAAGGGGTTCAAGCTAAACTGAAAAAAGCCACTCCTACTGGAATCAGAGAGTCCACACAAGGGTTACATTGGTGTAACTAACATTTCCCTGTGTAGACAAGGCTTAAGGTTCCCAGGCTCCAGTGCTGTCTGATCGGAGTGAGTGCAGCTCTCAAGCCAACGGCTGAGCCTTGTGTCTACACTAGGGAGAAAGCTATAGCCAGGAGGTGGGGAAGCAGGGAAAACGCTGCCAGCTGCTCTTGTCTAACACCAGCCCCAGGGATTGGTGGACAAGGGAGACCGTGTCAAGTGCAACAGGGTCTCGGACCATAGAAAGTTAACTTGGGAAAGGGTGCTGCCCAGAATAACAACTTTCCTGCTGCTCGGGGACTGAGCCCAGAGTCCATGCCAAAATCCAGTCCAGATCCTTCTCCTTTGTATGCTGCATGAATGGAGAGACGGAGAAGTGTTGCTCATGTGTAGCTGTTACCCCTAATGCAAGGGGAGGCATTGATCGCTACCCCTATAACTTGGCTATGCTTCATCCTTCAGCACAAGGTCAGGGGTGTTGTGCTTCTCCCTTTCTTACAATGGGACTGGTGAAGGAGGGAGTGTGGTGGGCCGTGCATCACACACGTGCTTGACAGAAACTTTCCTCAGAGACACCTGTTTGCAGAATTAGAAGGGGGGACTGCACCTGGGTCCCAGTCCCATCTCGTACCCACAGGTGCTCCCTGCTTGCTGCACCCTGCTCTGTGGGCTGCTGTGGAAGTTCTGCTGCTGCTGGTTGACAGCCCCTCCAGCTCTGCAGCCTCTTGCCTTGCCTGGCCATGGGTTTACTGTAACTGTCAGCGTCACGCCAGATTGATGAGAGATGCAGCTCATTATTTATTGACTGCTATGAACAATCCCATGGCGGCTGCTGTAGCTGCTTACGAAAGCACTTTGTAGATTTGATTATGTGATAAGGGGCATTAGAAAGGCAACTTGTTGCCTATTTCCCAGAGTAATTAATTTCATCTGTATTGAACAGATGCAATAATTCGAGGATTTTTGGGTTATGGATTAAGTAAAGACCAGATGAGCGTGTCCCCATTGGCTTGGAGATTGATTAATTCTATTGGGGGAAGCAGGTGCTCTTCTCCTCAGGATTGCTCTGCCTGTACACTTTTAATCTACCTACCTTGCACTCCAGCTGACCCCAGAAGACAGCCGGCTTCCTCACTTCCACGTGACTTAGGAGGTAGCATCATCTATTGATCACAGCAGGTGGAACTCAGAGCCAGAACTCCTGGTCCTTGCTCAGCTCTGCCATTGCCTTGGCTCCTCCATATCTACAATGGGAATGAGACAACACCACCTTTGAAAAGTTCTCAGAGAACCTCTGATGAAAGGCACAAGCGTTCTTAGCTCCTGTTTCTCATTGGTGGCTTCAATCCACATTAGAAACTGCCACAGTGAGCCCCCCTCCCTGACTTACTCCATGGGCTGCTTGGCTCGGTTTTCCCTTCTGATTGTCTTGCTTGTAAGGGCTAGAGTCCCAGGAGAGGCAAAGCAATACTGGATACAGGAAGATTTCTCATCCTTTAAGTAGGGTCCTTCCCACAATGGATGTTTCAACCAGAAACAAAGCTTTTAACAGCTTGAGAAGCAGCCCAGGGTATTCATTCCTTTGGGGGAGGGGCTGGATAGGAATTTGCAGTTTTGGACTCTTCTGAGCCCTGGAGGCTGTCCCGTGGGAAAGTGGCTTTGTTAGAAGAGAGCAAAGAACAGTGCCAACCCCATGGACTCTCTCTACCACCCCAGCTGACCCCTGCAAACACTGTGACAAAATGCCAAGCGTCCTCAACTCCTCTTGTACATCACACTGATTTCAGTTTTCAGAGTAGAAGCCGTGTTAGTCTGTATTCGCAAAAAGAAAAGGAGTACTTGAGGCACCTTAGAGACTAACAAATTTATTTGAGCATAAGCTTTCGTGAGCTACAGCTCACTTCATCGGATGCATTTGGTGGAAAATACAGAGGGGAGATTGATATACACACACAGAGAACATGAAACAATGGCGTGTGTATATCAATCTCCCCTCTGTATTTTCCACCAAATGTATCCGATGAAGTGAGCTGTAGCTCACGAAAGCTTATGCTCAAATAAATTTGTTAGTCTCTAAGGTGCCACAAGTCCTCCTTTTCTTTTTACTGATTTCAGTGGCATCATTCATTCCGCTACCTGAGTGGGGATGGCAGAATTAGTATCTTAGCCTTTTGGGGGGTTAATACCAAAGATTTTGCCTTTGGAGACAGTGGCGCAGATCTGTCTGGGTCCAGTCCCATACCTAAGGCGATGCTCCCCAAACTCTGCTCTGGGGGTGCAGTCTAGAAATCCAGCCATTGGCATTCCCATGTTGCCTTACCCCCAGCTCTGATACAATGAAAATCGGGCTACAGGTTATGAGCTCAGTGGTCTCCGCTTGGTCCCCAGGGAGACCAAACCACAAACATTCTCCTAGATCTGCTTTTATTTGCCAGATACTCTGGACTGGGCTGGCAGGAGGGGCGGCATCTAAGGACTAACAGTTTGGGCCCCCAAGCTAGAATAGCAAGGCTAGTGCAGGAGAGACTCAAGGTACACTGGCAAAGCTATATGGGGAGGAATTTGCCTATAACACAGCAGATCAGGTGCCCCTTGCCTTTGCTTGGCAGTGCTAAAGAATATGGTTAGTGGTCTCTTTCCAAGGGACCCCATTCATAGATTCATAGATTCATAGATACTAAGGTCAGAAGGGACCACTCTGATCATCTAGTCCGACCTCCTGCACAGCGCAGGCCACAGAATGTCACCCACCCACTCCTATGAAAAACCTCACCCATGTCTGAGCTATTGAAGTCCTCAAATCATGGTTCAAAACTTCAAGGAGCAGAGAAGCCTCCCTCCAGTCAACCATGCCCCATGCTACAGAGGAAGGCAAAAAAACCTCCAGGGCCTCTCCAATCTGCCCTGGAGGAAAACTCCCTCCCGACCCCAAACACGGCAATCAGCCAAACCCTGAGCACATGGGCAAGATTCACCAGCCAGATACCCAGGAAAGAATTTTCTATAGTAAATCAGATCCCATCCATCTGATATCCCATCTCAGGGGATTTGGCCTATTTACCCTGAATATTTAAAGATCAATTACTTACCAAAATCCCATTATCCCATCATACCATCTCCTCCATAAACTTATCGAGTAGAATCTTAAAACCAGATAGATCTTTTGCCCCCACTGCTTCCCTTGGAAGGTTATTCCAAAACTTCACTCCTCTGATGGTTAAAAACCTTCGTCTGATTTCAAGTCTAAACTTCCTGGTGGCCAGTTTATACCCATTTGTTCTTGTGTCCACATTGGTGCTGAGCTTAATTAATTCCTCTCCCTCTCCTATAATTATCCCTCTGATATATTTATAGAGAGCAATCCTATCTCCCCTCAACCTTCTTTTAGTTAGGCTAAACAAGCCCAGCTCCTTAAGTCTCCTTTCATAAGACAAGTTTTCCATTCCTCGGATCATCCTAGTAGCCCTTCTCTGTACCTGCTCCAGTTTGAATTCATCCTTTTTAAACATGGGAGACCAGAACTGCACACAGTATTCTAGGTGAGGTCTCACCAGTGCCTTGTATAATGGTACTAAAACCTCCTTATCCCTACTGGAAATGCCTCTCCTGATGCATCCCAAAACCGCATTAGCTTTTTTCACAGCCATATCACATTGGCAGCTCATAGTCATCCTATGATCAACCAATACTCCAAGGTCCTTCTCCTCTTCCGTTACTTCTAATTGATGCGTCCCCAACTTATAACTAAAATTCTTGTTATTAATCCCTAAATGCATTCACAGAGCATCCTCCCAGAAAGCCCAGCCCACACTGACAGGGGCTAGTCAAGAACAGTTCAGACTAAGGAAAGTGAGATCACCAGAAGCTGGCTAGTCTGCCTGTCTCTCAGTTCTATTTTCATGTCAACATCCCTGGGATAAGTCCCCAGCCCTTGCAGGATGTGATCAGAGAACTGTGGCCAAGGCAGCCAGAGAGACCCTGGTTTGCTGGATGGAGACTGCTCAGCTGCTTGCCACATGTGGATTGCAGGTTTCAGAGGATCCGGGCAGGGCCCCTCAGCTCTCTAGGCAACAGGGCAGACAATTCCCAGTCCAGTTACCTCTTCTAAAAATGCCTTGGAAACTGGCCACGTGTAAGCTATTGTGAGAACCTGATTCATATGGTTACGTGTGAAATACAAACACCTATATGCAGCATATCAACGACGACAAGTCCTTGGACGAGGGGCTCTGTCCCGGGGTGGGTCCCCAGGATGGAAGCTCAGGGTGTAAGATTTCTTACTTTCCCATGTGTGCACCCCTCCCCCAGGCTTTGCTCACCCGGCTAACGTTTACTTGGAGGCAGCTCCCTGTTGCAGGTGTCAGAGAGATTCTGCAGGCTAGAGTTCACCCCCTGGCTAAACACTTAGCACAGGTGCAGTGGGACACATGTTGCTCCTCTGTGGGCAGAGTGGGAGCGGGGGGGCTGGCAGAGTGGCGACAGAAAGGAGGGGAGGCGAAGCTGGCAGAGTAGGGATGTGTATAGGGAGGGAATAACGGGTCTGGTTTAGAAGAGACAAAATCTCCCATCCCCCATCCAAGTCCCTGTTCTCTGCCTAAATGTGTCAGTCCCAGACTAGCCATTCCTGGGCTGGCTCTGCCCAGCACTGCTTCGTGCACCAGGACCTGCTGTCCCTGCCTGCCTGAGATGCACCAAGGAAGGATCCCCTTTCCTTTCCCTCCCAGGGGTTGGACATGCCAATAGGGGATGTCAGGGGTGGTTAGTAGGAGTTATTAAAGCAGAGCAGGGTGCATCTAGCACCCTCTTGTATTCCTCTCCCCACACAGCTCTTCTAGTCACTGCCGTGCTGGAGCCCCCTACCCTGCTCTGCCCAAGGACCTACATGCATATTGTAGCAAAGCAAAGGGGATATGTTTGGGGTAGGGATTCCCATCCCCTGCCCCAAGATTCATTTTGAATTGCCTAAGTGGAGCTGAAAAATAAAGGTTCCTTGCAGCATTTATTCATGAGCCAGGCGTTTTATTTAATGTGCCTTGCAATGGAGGATCAAAGATATAGAGCAGCATCTAATTAATTATTTTTCTCTTCCGTATCATCCCCTAGCTGAGCATTGAGTTCCCAAATCTCAAAGCTTCTCTTTCAATGACTCTGCGTAATGAGATGGATTTGGACTCCAGCAAACGTGCTCGGTTTTATGGAGTATTCCATGGAAATGCAATGAAGTTCTGGCTGTTATCGCACCATGGCGATCAGAATGCTTTTATGTACGGGACTGAGACTAAAAGCTGGAAAAGTGAGTCCTGGCTGCAATAATGTGGTGAATGGGGAGTGGGAGGAGCTGCCCAATGAGGGTGACATGGTGGCAGATTAGACTCGGGGAAATAATGAGAGAAACAAGAAAGGGATGCAGATAAAGAGAGCGATGCGAGTGAAGAGTCCTAGAAATGGGCCACCAGGTTTGAATGGCAACAGGGGGGAGTGATTCTTTGCTGCCTGGCCCCTGGCAAAGCGGGAGTGAGGACGGCACCTGGTGTGAGTGAGCAGAGCACCCCAATTTGCTAGGGTGACAGGCATTGGGCTTCCTGGGCCTCACGCCTTTGGGTGTGTCAAGCCTCCACAGGGAAACTAACACCCTCCGAGCTGGGGTGTCACGGTCTCCCAGATCTCACTCCAGCAGGAGCCGCTGCATCCTATTTGCTCCCTTCTTGCTACGGGCCTGTAACTGGCTCAGCTCTGAGGAGAAGAGATGCTCAAGACCAGCCAGTCTAACTGGAAGCTCCAATTGGCCAAACAAGGAGCCAAGGCTCAGAACCCCCAACCCCCAGCAAGGGGCAGGACACATTGTGGATACCAGCTTCCCCCCACAGCTCCCTCCCTCCAAGCCTCCAGAGACACCAGGCCCATGGACCCAATGGCCAGTCAGAAGATGGAGCTAAGGTAAGGGACTTGCTAGGCCATCGGGGCTCCCTGGGAGACTTGCCCCACTGGAGTTGGCAAATCCAGACCTGGACTGAGGAACGTAGGGGTGGGGGACACCGTGTATGTGAGGACTGCCAGGCACCTGGACTCTAGGCAAAAGATTTGAGCTCCAGTATGGGCCCTTTAACTAGCATCAAACCCACACCACCAAGAGGACGTACAGATCAAAGCAAGAGCTGTCGGATATTTCTATGGCACATTGTTGACAGTAGTAGACGTCTCCCAACCCTAACAGTAAAACCCAAGTGTTTATAACTTCCCTTCCACCGGGGATTCCTGGAGCTGCAGTCTAGTGGCACTCTCTGCTTGTCCCAGAGGGCAGCTGGGCTCATGGCCTCTTGTGCACAAGTAGCTGAAACTCCGGGATCCAACATAATGGCAGCCGTGGGGCTGTGGGGCAGGCAGAGGAGACCTCGGAAACATTTTTTCCCCCCACAAGTTCCAGGTCTGTGGCTCTACTCAAGCCCCCTCTTGTCTCAAGCTTGTCAGCCAGCCTGAGCCCAGGGCTCTGCAGCTGATCTTTGCTCTCAGCCTGGAAGCCGTAACGGGGCATGCGTTGGGAACATCAGTCTCATCACAGTGGTAAGATGTGACATCACAAGGTCTGTGCGGTCACGTGGTCTCAGGAGCAGATATATACAAATCTCCAACAATTCATGCCAGAGAGAAATTGACAAAGGTGAAAGGGGTGCCCTCCCTTTGTCTCCAGGCCCCAACAGGGGAGTGAGGCTGGAACCTCACCTGTATCACCACTGCTCCTGTCACTGCAACGGCCCCAGCTCCCAGGCATTAGGGCAAAGCAAGGACAGACTAAGGGGTTGGAATCAGTGACCAGATCCTGGGAGGGCTCCTGACTGGCCTCTCACCTGCAGATTTGAGACCGGCCTCTAGCTTCCTACAGCTCCTTAGCTCAGTGGCTTTAATTAAGCAAAGAAAAGGCTTCCAAGGAAGGTCAGCAGCCCCACAGGCTCCCAAAATGCTAGGGGGATTACAGCTGACTACTCTGACCTTTGACCCCCATACACAGCTAGCCCTGAGGAATAAAGCTTAGCTAGCCTGCAGTGCCTGGATAAGGCACAGAGCTAGTCGTAGCCATTTGCAAGGCTAAAACCTCAGCTGTCTTCACAGCCTCCCAACCGAAGTCAGCACAGAGCCCCCCAGCACGGCCACATGAACCCCGCTCAGCCCAGAGGGAGACGAGACACCAGTAGGTACAGCCTATCAATGCACAGCCTTCAGCCAGGCCTAAATCCTGCTCTGAGCTACTCGTTGGTGAGCCCAGGGTCTCCTGTTGGGTGCAGAGCTTTCCATGAGTGCAGGGTTTGGCTGTCTGTGGAGTATGGATATCGCTAAATGCATTGCTCCTCCTCACCTGTGGACTGAGATTGCAATCTGTACATCCCACAGGGCCTCTGCAGGTGAAACACTCTCGTGGATGAGAGACAAGGGTTCCAGGCAGTCAGCAAGATGGGACCCTGTGCACTATGGAAATTGGGGCACCCCACCTTTACTCAAGTGTGGCCTAGCCACCCCCACATCAGGACAGAGGGGTGGCTGGGCCCCACCTGAGCACAGCGTGACCCCGTGCACCAGGTCACAATGGTACCCTCCCAAATCCAATGGTCAGGGCCTCTCTGAGATGGGGCCCTGTGCAGTGCACCAAACATGTGGGTTAATCGGGGTCTGGTGCAGCCCCCTCCTCCTGGAGCAGGGCTCTCACCAAAGGCATCATGTTAGAAAGCACAGGGGCTAGTCTCACCTCAGCCACAAGCAAGAGGAAATGCTTGACTAGCTGGTTGCAGTAGCAGATGTGGAGGTGGGGATATGTGTGCGTGGGGTTCCCTCACCCTGTGCTCTTATTGTAAACAGGTCTCATGCACACCAGGGGCACGTTCAGCACAACATGCTTTACCTACAACACTCTTTGCAAGTGTTTGTTCCCCACAGGAGAAGGCTCCTCCCCAGCCCTTACCTGCTATCTGGGCACAGGACAAGAATGGGTGAGAACTCTCACCTCTCCAGACTGATGTGCTGGTTTTCCGTGTTGATTGGTTAATCACCTGGGGCAAAATCAGTTCTCTCACCCCTTTGGCTCACCTGGGGAGTACACAGAGCAGTGAGTCAGCTTGGCTACTTACAGCCTGTGCTCCCTCCCACGCCCCGGGGGTGTGTGTGTTTCAACAGGGCAATGTGGATGGTCCCATCACCTCCTCTGTGCTGCTGGAACCAGAGATAGAAAGATCTCCCAACACTTCATCCAGTGCCTCCTCTGGCCTCTTCCCCTGTCCCAGAGCTGTTGCTCCTCCCTGCTTCTTTTACTCTTCCCCCTCCACCCTTTCTCCCGTTCGTCCTCTCGCTCCCTCTTCTTACCCGTCTCTCTTGCCCTCCCTTCTCCCCCAAATGATATATTTTTTTCCCCTGGCAATTTTATGACCCATTTCCTTGCTTGACAGCAATTAAGCAAATGCTTCAGCTCCAATCCCATGCCCCATAAACATCACAAAAGGGAAAACGCTATAAAGAAGAAAACCATGAAATAGCTATTATTGGGGGGTGGACCGAGTGAGAAGGACATTCTGTTCTGGGTCCTTCCCCCTAGGGTTGGAAGCAGGGGACTCATCCTCACACTCGCCCCGGCTCAATTTCCCATCCCTAAAAAAGAAGCAAAAAAGAAAGCAAAGGACAATGATGTGTAGACAATGCATGAAAAGCACCAAGCTGCATCCATCAATCACAGTGGCTCATTATCAGCCCCAAGCTCCCCAGTGCATAGCACTGGCTTCCTGTGCTCATGGCCCATTGCTGCTCAGCCTCCCACAGCCCAGGCACTTGCACAAAAATAAAATGGCCAAATAAAACAAGAGAAATAAAAAGCCCTCCCCTGCTGGGAGGCAGGTGATTTTTTGGTGCCTGACAGGCCCAGGGTCTCTGGGGAGCTGCACTAATTAATCGCACCTTTCAGTTTGCTGTGAACATCTTAACCTTCTCCGGCTTAAAGAAACCGGACATGGTCAATTGTGGCACTTAGACCCCAGTGCCAGCCTACTGGGGGGAAGTGGCGGCTGCCCACAGAGATTCCCAGCCACCTAATGAGAGTTGCTCCTGCATTAACACTGTTAGAGGCTCTCTATGTACAAATGGCTGGGAACAGGGAGCCCTGTGCCAAGGAAACTCAAACAGACACACTTTCGAATTTCCATGACAACTGTAATAGGGCATTTGCTGGGTTTGCGAGAGCCCGTGTGTGTGCACGAATGTGATCATTAAGCACCAAACAAGCCTGGGGGGCTGCTATCCTACCTTGTGTGGGTCTGTGTGAAGGGGGTAGGGAGGGAGTGTGTGGTGTTTGTGTACAACTGGAACCAGGGCTGCTGCTGCGCTCCCATTCCTTGTTTGTGCAAGTGTCTTTGCACTCCCACTGCTTCCACTCATGTGAAACTCCACTCACTTCCATGCAGTCACTCCTCATTTTCACAGGAGTAAGCAAGGCCAGAGCTGTGTCTCCTGTGTGTGTTTGGTGTAGGATTCTGCTTGTGATTAAGGGGTGTGGGCATTTCTACGCAGCATGTGCTTTGTGTTTTCATCCCCCAAAGAGGCAAGGGTGGCTATTTCCCGTGGCCAGTAAACAAACCAGTCCAGCACGCCAGGGGCTTTCCCTGAACAAGCAACAGACCGGCTTTGAGAACCACTGATCTAGACCATCCCTGACGGGTGTTTGACTAACTTGTTTTTAAAAACCTCCAATGACAGAGAACCCATCTTAGGCAATTTATTCCAGTGCTTAATTACTCTGACAGTTAGGAAGTTTTTTCTAATGTCCAACCTAAATCTCCCTTGCTGCAATTTAAGACCATTGCTTCTTGTCCTGTCCTCAGTGGATCAGGACAACATTTGATCTCCCTCCTCTTTATAACAACCCTTTACATACTAGAAGACTGTTATCATGTCCCCTCTAAGTCCTCTCTTCTCCAGACTAAACAAACCCAGTTTTTTCAATCTTCCCTCATAGCTCATGTTTTCTAGACCTTTCATCATTTTTGTTGCTCTCACCTGGACTTTCTCCCATTTGTCCACATCTTTCCTGAAGTGTAGTGCCCAGAACTGGACACAGTACTCCAGCTGAGGCCTTATCAATGCTGTGTGGAATGGAAAAATTTTTTACTTCTTGTGTCTTGCTGACAACACTCCTGCTAATACATCCCAGAATGATGTTCGCTTTTTTGCATCAGTGTTACATTGTTGACTCATATTTAGTTTGTGGTCCACTATGACTCCCAGATTCTTTTCTGCAGTACTCCTTTCTAGGCAGTCATATTCATTCTGTATTTGTGCAGTTGATTATTCCTTCCTCAGTGGAGTACTTTGCATTTGTCCTTATTGAATTTCATCCTATTTATTTCAGACCATTTCTCCAGTTTGTCAAGATAATTTTGAACTCTAATCTTGTCCTCCAAAGTACTTGCAACCCCTCCCAGCTTGGTGTTATCTACAAACTTTATAAGTGTGCTGTCTATGCCATTATCCAAATCATGTATAGAGATATTGAATAGAACCAGACCCAGATCCCACTCACTATGCCCTTCCAGCTGGATTGTGAATCACTCATAGCTACTCTTTCTGAGTATGGTTTTCCAAGCAGTTGTGCAGTATATTTCCCTACTTTGCCTATGAAAAGACGTCTCATGTGAGACAATATCAGAAGCCAAGATATATCACAGTTGCTGCTTCTGCCAACCACAAGTCTTGTTACCCTGTTGAAGAAGGATATTTGAATGCAGTTGTGTAAGTAGCCATCCCTAAGCCATGGGGTAGGAAGGGATCAAGCAGTGATGGGCCACGTCAGCATTAAAGACAGTTCAAAGAGAGCTGAGCCCAATAAGCTGCTGAGCAGGGAGCAGAGCACTGGGCCAGCCTGCTGGGGAAGGATGCAGATCCTGATAAAGCTCCGATGTGAACCCAGCTCTAAGTGCAGCAACAACTCTCCTTGGAAGGCCAGGGCAGAGAACGCTTCAGGAGCTAATCCACATAGCCTTCCTTCTCGTCTCTTCTTTAGGGAGGGATCTCTTAAAACAACTGATGCATAAAAAGAAGAAAAAGTTATCGTCCACAAAAAAAAATCCAGCAAAACAAACCACTTCTTGAACATGCTGTCATCAAGAAAAATGATACTGGCAACAGAGAAATCCACTGAGGTTGATAGCAATTTACCAAGCTCCAGCACCCAATGAGTGTTTATCAATAATTTCAGGATCTGCCTGTCACAGTCACTGACTCGCTGCTCAGGAGCGGAGATCTCAGGAGCAGCATCCCCCTGGGGAGAATGAGACCAATGAAAAGGGAAATCAATTAGCCATTCATAAGGAATGAGAATTTACTTCTGTTACAAGGACTGGTCTCTTCCCTTTGTACTCAGTGAAATGTGGGCACAACCCCTCCTGGACACCAGAGCCTGCTCTGAAACCCAGAGCAGGAATGGGAACAAGCCAGGGAAAAACAGCATAAATAGTCACAATCCTGGGAAAGGGAGAGGATCCTAAACAAGGATGGAGGAAATAGACCAGGGTCCCCATTTCTCTGCTCAGTGCAGGAAGAGGGGGAAGGGAGGGCAGAGGTGGGTTTATGTATTGTCTTGCTTGATTCTTGGCCCAGCCTGGCCTGTAAATCAGAGCAATCTCAAGGCTTTACATGGCCCAAGGGAATTGCCTCTGTTCTCCAACAATTCCCAGATGCCTGAACAGCTCCTTCGGGGCCACATGCAGACTCTGTTTCCACAGCCACATCCTCTACACATTTGCTACAGGAGGAAATGAAGGGGGAGCCATGCCACCAGTTCTGTGCCAGGCAAATCCCCAAGGTGGCTGGGTGTGCTGGCTTTACAGCCCCGCTACACAAATGGGGTGTGACACAATGCTGAACTGGCCCCAGCACATATCCACGGTCTCCTCTTCAGGGTTGTGTGTCAGAGCAACCTGATACTCAGCTCCCCTCCTAAGGCATGAGGACAGTCCATAGACCCCAGCCATAGGCAGCTGAGGGGCACATCATCCATTTGAGGCTTTGCAGTGAGGGCAGTAGAGACTCTTCATACTCTTTGTGCAACATATAAACAAGCTGTGGCTCTCACTGCTACAAGATATTATCGAGGCAAGTGGCATCCGAGTTACACTAGCTAAGACAAAGGCTAGCAAACCTCATGCTTCTTAGGGTGTAAGCAGCCTAAGTGATCACCAGAAAGGACTGAGAAGAAACCTGTCCTCACTATAATAATACACCACGAGGTGCTTAGATAGATAGATAGATAGATAGATAGATTAGATAGAGGAGGGAGGGTCTTTTACCTTCCCTCTATAGTTTTCAGCATTGACCATTGGGAGAGCTATGATAGTACACTAGACGGACCACTCATTTGGCCTGTTTGACAACTCTTGAGTTTGCCTGGACCTCCTCAAGCAGAAAGGAGCCTAAATGGGCCTCATTAGAATGAAACTAGTTTATTAATAGAAGCAATGGGTTTTCCTTATGATTGCTTTCCAAGCTCTTCTCCTTCCTAGACAACCCTGTCTCAGAGTGGCATTGTTTGTTACCAAGGGGATATTTCTGTAGATACTTAATATATTAGATTTACAGTCCTGTGGGCCAAGTCCCATCAACACAGGAGCGACTCCAGTTGCTGTTGCCCATTCGCAGTTTCCATTTCAGATCACATCCTCCTCCAAGGAAGACGACCCTGGCTGCTGAGATCACATCAGGATTAGTAGGGGAACATGGCATCATTTTTAACTGCAGAGGTTTTCTATTCTCATTTCTTTTTGGTGCAGTTTGCATCTCTCTCTCTCTCTCTCTCTCTCTCTCAGCAGCTCTGACTCCCTTCCAGAGACTCCAGGAAAGGAGAAAAGGCCAGGTGTCCTGCAGAAAGTTTGGACAGAACTGCAGAGAGGAGCAATCCTTTCCAAACATCAATGTCCCCCTGTGGCCTATGGAAAGGCTGCTCCCTCTGCCCTCCACTGGCCTGCCTCCCCCTTCCACAGTGTGGATTATCATGGATTATGACTCTGGGCACACACTGATAGAGATTGACAAATCAATAGTGAGTGACAGCACATGCCATTCAAACACATTTAGACTTTATCGAAGGGTCTGACTCACCGAGGAGAAATCGCACAAGGGGACAGAGCTCGTCTGCATTCTAAAGGTCGTGGATGCATCACTGGGGCCCTGCAGTCCGCACTGCATAGGTTCTCTTTTAGGTTTATCAAGTCTGTGGTCATTTAGAGAGGGGTATAATTTTGGGGTAACCACAGGGCATGGTTGCCAACTTTCACACGGTAAATAAGCACCCCAACTTTCACAATAAGCCAAAAATCAAGCTAATCCCATTTCAAAACAAGGCCCAAACAAGCCAGTCCCTAAGAATCCCAACACTCTGTGGGACTAGATTCCACCCCCGGTGTGCAATCTGGGACTGTGGTGGGCCTGCTGTGCACCCTTGACTCTCTCTCCCCTTGCCCCTGCTTGCCCCCCCCTTGCCCCTGCTTGCCAGGAGCCGATCAAAAAAAGAAGCAACAAGCTACAATAAGCAACAAGCCACAAGACAAAAACTAGACAACAAGCAACTCACAAGCCAATTAAGCCAAACCAAGCCCAATGTCTGTATTTTTTCCACAGGTTTGGCATGTCTGCAGCAGGGCTGTGAGGCTGGCAGGGATGGGGTTACCTCTGGGCACTTCAGCACCACGGACAGAGCAGCCCCTGCAAAGAAAGAGGAGAGACTGAAAGCCTGGGTGCTCCCCACTTACATCCCAGTGCTCTTGACAAAGCCCTGCGTGCTCCCCACTTACATCCCAGTGCTCTTGACAAAGTTTTGTCGGCATTTCTCTGTTTCTCCAACGGTCATGAGAGACGGGGGGGTGCTGCTGGGAAATACTGCATGGGAGGGCAGCCAGTCATGAAGAGAGTGCTGGGAAAGGAGGGGTCGAGAGTGTGCAGACAAACACCACATCTGAATCGCGAGAGAAGAGCTCTCAGCCCAAGACAATCCACGTGTGGAACAGTATCGCTTCAAAGGGAAATGTGCAGGGCGGATACTGGCCACATGCACAACCCCAGTGAGATGAACCATGAACTCGGAAACAGACACACACAGCCTGTGTGGGAAGAACCACTCCTGCAAGTCAGCACTGGGAAGAATGATGCATAATGCACACGCACACAGGTTAAGGTCCACGTTTTTTAAAACTGGCCTCTAATTTTCGTTGCCGTTTGGGTGCCCAGAGACATACCTTGGGCCTGTATTCAGGAGGGGTTGAGCACATGCCCATCCATTGGCTCCAGCTGGAGCTGTGTTTGCTCAGCATCCCTGAGAGTATGGCCCTCGGTGTCTCCAGCTGGGCTCCCAAACAACATGTGAGGCATCTAAAGCTACACGCCACCTATGAGAATTTTCGCCTGAGCAGCTGGGCCCGAGCCCCATGCACTCCCAACACCCCCATGCACTCCCAACACATGAGGGAGTGCTAGAAATAACAAGTGAGTTTATCTTTCTAGTTATTTTTTTTCCTTCCTAAAGAGGCAGCAGCAGCTCCCAGCCCTGCACTCCCTTCACTGGGCTGCTGCTGCCTCTTTAGGAAGGAAAAAAAATAATAACTAGAAAGATAAACTCACTTGTTATTTCTAGCACTCCCTCATGTGTTTATACAACAGTCCAATTTCTGATAGCCTTAAACAATGGAGCCATTCAGGCATGTCTAGGGGTCCTTCCTGTCCCTTTCAGAATTGCCAGGTGGTTGACTACCAGCCTGGACTAGTGTTAATGGCCACTCATGCCACAGTGGCTCTAGAGTAGCTGTAATGGGTTGGTGACACCATTATATTTATGAGTATGTCAGGAGAAGGGGAATGGCTACTGGGTGTTCATATGTTCCCCGTTGTATTATTTAAGAGAAGCCATTTGAGATCACAGGCAGAGCAGTGTCTGCTCCCAACAGAAGGAAAAAGACTGGAGGGGAATATTTGCAAAAAGCACAGTTCAGTAAATATTTTATGCCCAATAATGTTATGGCTTTTGAATGATGCATGCCAGGGAGTTGAAGGGAGGTGAGGCACATGGGAAGGTGGCGTGCATGGTGTCAAGTGTGAAAGGGTTCATGTGCAAGAGGTGAAAGGGAAGCTACTGGCCTCATGTCCAGAGCACTGTGCAGTGGCTATTTGGGGTGGTGGGGAGACACAACACGAATTGGACTAACAAACCCCCCAGTGACACTGCAGAGCTGCCTTTGTACTGGCCTTAGAGGGACATGATCTGGTTGGTTTTGTCTGGAAAGGATGAAACTTGCTGACATACTCACCCACCTCCTCCCCCCATTTGGCTTCAGCCCCCCATTCCTCCAGGACAAGGGAAAGTGCCCCATTTGCAACCAATCCAGGAAAGCTTCAGTGAGCAGGGGCAACTCCCCAGGGACTCTGCAGAGTTTGCAGGCAACATTCAGAGGAAGTTTTACACAGAGAACCTCATTTCCAGTCAGACAAGATGCTCCAGAACAAACCTACAAGCAGAGCTCTAGGAAGGGCTGGGGTGCCCCAGACAAGACGGGGGATCTGCAGCCCAGCTCCTGCAGAGCTGTGGAACCCTGGGAGGGGCAGGCGGTGAGTGAGGCACCATCCGAATGGAAAGGAGGTCAGGACCTAGGAGGATGAAGCCATGCAATCCTCCCTATGTTGTGCAAACATGGGGGAGACATGGGCCCTTGCCTAATGAGCTGAGCATCCATCCTTAGCACGCAGGGGACACTGGATGTTTTGCTGGGGTTTGATTGTCCTTCCAGAGTGGACGGCCGAGAGCAGAGCTCTGAGATAGGGAGGGGAACGCTTGGGTCAGGGGGCTAAGGGGGGAGAGCACCTCAGAATGTGAGCTAGAGGGGAGAGGGACTATGCTGGGGTGGGAGGGGAAAGAGGCAGAGGAGGGGAGCAAGGAGGAGGAGAAGGGAGGCAGGTACAGGTATCAGAATGGTGGAGGGAAGGGGGCAGATGAGGGGGGAGAGGGACTTTTTCTGACCCAATTACCCTGCTCCTACGGGCAGCCCTGCTCATGAAGCAGTGCCAGGAGCTGCATCCACCACTGAGTCCTCTTGGCTGTAGCAGAATGTGCAGTCCCTTTGGGTGCGGATGGTCTCCCACCTCCTGAAATGGCCGAGCCCTCCCGCAACATGCACTGGGGCTCAGGTGCATCCCCCCCATATACTGCTCACCAGAGACATTGACTTGCCTCCAGCCCACGCTGTGTTGCTCTGGGGAGTTGTTCTCAGTGCGCTACCACTTCCGTCCTCTTTCCTGTTCCCGTGCTGGCCCTGGGTTAAATCAGACCAGCAGGTCTCACTAGCAGAACAGCCCAGCCACTCCACCCAGGCCTCACACATGCACCCCGCTACTTCCACACATAGATTACAGCCTGCCCTCTAAGGCTTTCCCAGGTGCAGAGCCAGCCAATGTTAATGCCCCGGGGAGGGGGAGGAGGCTGCAGATTGGAAATCAACCACCTCATGGATGATTTTTCAAGCAGCCACATGGGGAAGAAAAAAGGCCCTGTGAAAAGGAAGGGTCCTGAAAAGTCAGGGCTCTCCACTGAGCCCAGGGATTTATCACTAGCGAACCCGGCTGAAATACCAGTCCTGTAGCACAGGCTGTTGGACTTGTCACGTTGCCTTTGCCAACACTTGTGCACTTGCAGCACCCCAAGGACCTGGGATCTCCCCAGAGCAAGTTCTTTTGCTTCACTGTCTCTGGATGACTCCAGCCTAGACCAGGCTTCAGCGGGGCCATGAACAGGCACCCCCTGAAGGGTGAAGCATGCTCAGACTGGCGTCCCCCCACTAGCCACTGTGGAGTCAGAGTGCTCTCCGGAGGAAAGGTGGCTGCCTGCCTGATCTGTAGCTGAACAGTGTCATCTGGTGGGCAGGCTGGGGCACAGCGACGGCATCCTCTTGGGCTCCATTCTCCCTTGCTCTGCGCCTCATCTGATCATTTACCCCAGTGCAAAGTGAGGGGGGTGTGGCCCTAGGGCACGCCCGCTTTGCACAGGTGTCAACGATGCTGCAAGATTGCAAGTCACTGGCGAATCAGGCCCCTAGGTTTGTTTTTGTGCACTCTCTGTCCTTAGCCATTTGTGCCTCACTTTGGGTGGGTTTGTGGGGCAAACCTGCCCAGTCCAAACCTTTCACAAGTGCCCATTTTCTTGCCCATGTCAGGATTCCCCACTCCTTGGCCTGGTCTCTAGATGGGACAAGGAACAGAAGCTGGCAAACAGGCTCAGTGTTTGCAATGAAAGCAACTTTGCTCACCCTGGGACTCTCAAAGCAGCTGCAGCTCTGCAAATGCCCAAGACACATTTTGTGGGGGGTAAGACACAACCCCCTGCCTTCCAGGATGAGCTTCAGCCACTGAGATGCAGCATCCGTGCCTGTACTCTGTCCTGCAGGTGCTAGCAGTCGAGTCCATGGCTCCTGTGGCTGACTGGGAAGAAGCTGAACAAAAGCTCTCTGAAATGCTTCCTGTTCCTCTCATGGCATTTCTGCTGGGCTTAGTGGAGCTCTTGGTCCCTGTGTATTTCAGCTGGGGACTCCTGTGCAGAAAGGCCTCCAAGCCCTGCCTCTTCAGGGATTTTTCTTCCTCTCCAAACCTCCCCAAGGCTGCTTGGCTTGTTCTCTCCCCCATCAAGTCTCAGAGTACAGGCCGGGTCTGGGGCTGCTCCTGCTTTTTCATTACATGCACTGTCTCTGCTCTGCTCTAGACTTTGAAGTCATCATCTGCAGTTACTTTAATTGCATCCCAGTTCCTTGGCCTCCCCTGGGAAGACAAGCAACTTGAACATCCGCAGAGCAGTAATAAAGGTCTCTGGGCAGCAGTGGCTGTGAACAGAATAGGGCGTGTGTTTCACCTGAGAACAGCCTCTTCTAATAAGAGATTCCTCCAGCCAGCCTCAGCACACACTGTGGGTTCAAGTTCACCTCTGCCTCCCGGACAAGCAACAAGTGGCAGGATTTGCTGCTCTCATCCTTCAGCTTCCAGTCCTCCCTGCATTCTGCCAGACCACAAGCTCCTGGGACAGGAGAGTCTGTTCGGCCTCCGATGAAGTGAGCTGTAGCTCACGAAAGCTTATGCTCTAATAAATTTGTTAGTCTCTAAGGTGCCACAAGTACTCCTTTTCTTTTCGTTTGGCCTTGTTATTCGAGTTTCAAAACTTAAATTCTGTACAATCTTCATGCACAAGTTTGATGTCAAAGGGCAACTTCCAGACAGCCCATTTGACCAGCTCCCACTGGCTCCACCCAGCTTCCACCAGCTCCACCCAATTCACATTAGCTCTGCCTAGCTCCTGTCAGCTGTGCCCAACTCCCCACCCTCCACCAGGAGGAGGTATCCCAGCACTCAGCACTGGCCATGCCAGCACCAACCCAAAGCAGCCCAGTGGGAGGTGCTGCTGGGCAGGGGAGGGCAGCTGGCTTAGCTAGATAAAGCAGGTTTAGGGCTTGAGTCTGCGTCGTTCCAGGGCAGGAGATATTTAAATTTCACTCACAAGCTTATCCAAACCCGTGGTACTCTGGGGCTTAATGACATGGCAGGAACCGAGAGGAGCACTGCGGATGTTTGCCCGCCACGTCCAAGCTGCAGCTGGTTGATGAAAGAGATGGGATTCAGGCAAATGCATTTGGGAGCAGAGTGGGACATCTCTCCCTCTCTGTTTCCTTTGGTCCCGCTCACTCTGCCTCCCTCCTTCATTTCATTCTCCTTTTCCCTCTCCCAGTCACCTTCTCTTCCCCCAATTCCCCGACACCTCTCCCCCTCTCTCTGCTGAGCTGGGCAGCTCCACCTCTTTGTCTGTTAGGACATACTCCATGGAATCGAGGGATTCTGGATGATAAAGTCGGGGGAACTGGAAGGGAACAACCAGTTAGTTCCCTTTAGAACCACCCTCGTGAGAGTGTCTGGTGCCAGCATGTCTGGCCTGGAGGGCTCTGCAAAGCCCAGGGTGGCACGGTATGGTTATTCTGCCCCAGTATTATTGCTCCATAGTGAAGCCAAGGGAGGGGAGGAGATTTCTTAGGGTAGCCCAAGGGAGACATGGCAAATAGGTAAATAATCCCTAATGCTGAGGTTTGTCCAACTGTGGAACCCTCTCCCAAGAGAAGCAGTGGAAGCCCCATTGCTAGAGTCCTTTTATGAAGGGGTACTAGGCCCTGGCACAGGGAGCCATCCTGAACTCACCTAGGGACAGATGAGGCACCTTTGTGTTTATTGTCCCCTTGTCAGGCAAAACCATTCGCTGTTAGTCATGGCTCTTGGCCCAACTACTTCTCAGATGCATTCAGTTTTATCTTCCTAAAGGCAAAGAACGAGATACATTAATCATAGAATCGTAGGGCTGGAAGGGACCTCGACCCTTGCACTCATGGCAGGGCTAAGTGTTAATGCAGCATTAGGGCCATGAAAACTATGGGGCAGGGCACATGCACCCGTTTCTGTCCTCTAACAAAGCACTGAGGTTTCACAGCAGCCGCTAGCCCCACATTGGAATAAATAGGGCAAGTCTTTCATCCAGGGGTTCCATGGTGGGAGGAATGAGAGGGCCATTCAGCACATGTATTTCATGGGCTGTTAGTCAGAGAAAAGACTGGAAAATAAGGGCCCGCGAGACATAATTTTTAGTTTCCCATCTTTCAAGTACTTAAAATAGCACCTTCATGTTGCATAACTATATTTGTCTACATTTAATGTCCTTTTTCACTAAAAGAAACATGCCCCAAAACTGTATCTGACTGAGAGCACACTGGAATAAATGGGCTTCCTCTGACACCCCCATTCCTCAGCAAGCCCGGGGTAAGTGCTGAGCTTAGTCCAGCAGGGGTTTCTCTGCCCCTTGGAAATGTTGGTACCTTGGGAGGGAAGACAGCAGCCTGACCATGCCCAGCACAGTGCTCAGCTCCACTCGCTCAGAAGCAACCCTGGGGTTTAACTTCCTGGCTATCGCACGGGCTGAACATAAAAACCAAATGGTGACCTCTGGGCTGAGAACAAGTCAGGTACATTTCTGCCCCAAGAGTTACTGAACTGCCTCTAAGTGCCTAGAAACAGGGGCATGGCCTGAGAGCGAGTGCAAGGGCACCTTTCGGACAAGGGGGGTTCTGAGAGGCCCCTGGCTTGCCCATCATTATGGTTATGATTCATTCAACAGTAGTACCTCACACGGGTCCCGTGGTTCTGGGTGGTGTACAAATGCAGACCCAGAGACAGGCCCTGCCCTGAAGAGCTTGCCATCACAATGGACAAAGGGGGGAGGGAAAATAAAGGCACAGGTTGGGAAGTGATTTGTCCAGGGTCACTCAGCAAGTCAGTGACAGCATTTGGACTAGGACCCAGGTCTCCTGATGCCCAGCCCCCCTTCAACCATGCTGCCTTCCCATTGTACTGGATCACTTCAAACGGCCCATCTATTCTGCTGTCCTGCAGCTGATGCCCGATGCGAGGCATATGATCACTCCCAGAGGTTTTAGCTTCCGTCCACACTGACTCCTTCTCTGATTACTTTAGAACTAAATATTGACCATGGCTGGGATGGGGAAGGGAGTTAGTGCACAGATCCTCCCTCCCCTGCCCCTTTCAGGCAGCTGACAGCCAGGATGGTGCAAGCAGGGACCAGAACTTGCTATCCGCAGTGGGACTGGGGTGTGCAAGGTGAGAGTGGGGGGAGGATGGGCCCCAAGGTCTCCATAAACTTAATACACCCACAGTCTGGGCCTGCAGGCTTTAAGATTAGACAAGATAAATCAGAGTTAATTCTGCCCCTTAGCCTTATTAATCAGACATCCGTGACCTTTCCCCATGTAGAGTGGGCCAAAGGTAGCATTCCTTATCTGGGCCTGAAGCTCCCCAGATATTGAATCTCTGAATAAACTTCTGAGAAACACCATTATCACATGCTCCCTAGCCCACCAAGGCCGAGGTCCCAGCTCACTCTTTCCCTGCTGCTGTAATCCCCAAGATAAGGGATTAGGACTTTCCCCAGGTGACAGCAGTCAGCGCAGGAGCCCATTGGCTCAGTCACGCAATAGTGCTGCAAATATTTTGGCTTCTTTCTCAGCTGATAAGCGATATTGCATGTGAGCCCCAGTAAGCTGTTAGTACCACCCAGGCTCCTGATTGCTCATAGGCAAGTACAGCATGAAATCTCTGGTGGCTGAGGGTGGAAGCCCAAGAACAGGGAAACGCCATTAAAACAACTTACAAACTGTCTGAGGGCACATCTACACCACAGTGTAAGCCCAGGATTTGTGGGACTTGAGTCCATGCACCCTGAGTTTGAAAGCCCAGGGCCTGAGCATCTGCACTCATCGGTGACCCCAAGTTAAGAATTTTTGAGCCCAGACCCCATCCTGGTACTCCAGTGTCCATGCGGCAGTGCTCAGACCATGTTCAACCAACTATGTTCCAGACTACCTAACACCGTCCTGAAATGGGGCTTCTCTAGGCCTTTGGTCCAGGTACAGCGTGGGGAAAGTGATTGTCCACCCCCCACAACACAGGAAGTTTTCGCAGCCACCAACATTTCTTGCCAAGCCATCATTTTGGTCAGCATGCGCCCAGCACCTGGAGCCAGCAGCAGGAAGGAGTCACCATTGAAGAAGGTCTCTTGCTTGGGCTTTGCTCCTCTTTCAGGAAATGGGCAGAACTTCCATGAGATGCTGGTGGACATTTCAGCCATGTTTTCTGACTCACCCAAGGCACCTGGTGGAGCTAATGCCAGAACACGAGGACGATACAGACATGGAAGTTTCACACATATGCTACTTGTAAGTCTCAGTATAGCCTGGGTAGACAGGCATTTCTAGAGCAGGGCCACAAGCACAGGCCGGTGGGATCAGATTATCATGCAGAGCTGGGATGACCAGCAGTGGGTCTACAACTTCTGCATGTCTGAAGCTCTGTAAGCAGCTTTCCATGCCCCTCCCCCAGCGTCACGATACACACAGACGGTAGCCACGCCAGTCCAGAAGCAGGTTGCTATAATGCTCTGGACACTGGCTACCCCACACTGTTACAGCTCCATTGCCAATTCATTTGGTGGTGGAAAATCACCTGTGGATGAAATGGTGGGGCTGGTTTCTGAGGCAATCAGGCATGTGGTTTACCCCAAGGTTATGCAGGCCCTTGTGGACCACAGAGGCTGAGTTATGGATGCCAACGTGGGCTGTACTGGCTAAGTACACTATGTCAGGGTTTTCCACTGGTGGGGAGGCTACAGTCATGGAAAGGCTAGGACAATACTCAGACGAAATGACATTGTCATATTGCAATTACCGTCCCCACTGTTATTCTGGAAGGCTCCTCGCTTATGAAACCTATCCTGATGGCAAAGGGCCTGGCCAAAGGTTTAATTGCACTCTCAGCAGAACGGTGGGTGAATGTGCATTTGGCAGACTGAAATCCCAGGGATGCTGTTTACAACATCAATGCAGTCTGCACTGACATCAATGGTGTCTGCATTATTGTAGCTTGTTGCACTCTTCACAAGCTTTGTGAAACCAGACGTGAGCCGTTTGCTCGTGCATTGGCCTACGTGACAGTAATGGCCTGCTGAACCCGTCCGTTCACTCAGAACGTGCACCAATCACAGCCGGAGCAGGATGCACCAAGCAACAGAACTCAGGGATGCTGCGTGTTCCCACATTATGGGCTTGCAGGGATCCACAGCAGAGGGAGAGCTATGAATGGTGTCAAGCCCCACTGCCAGTCAATGAGGTACAGTCACACCATGCCAGGAATTGGGGGGCAGGGATGCCATGGCAGTGGATTTTGGATGCCATGGCAGTGGAATGGAGTGGGAACTGGGCATTTCCATTGCTGACTGATGTACAGAGATGAGAAGCTGTTTGGACACACCTAGCCCTTTGTACTTTTACAGTGGGTGCTTTGAATAACAAAGACAAACACAAGGGAAAGATATGCTGCAGTGATAGCAATAAACTTTAACAAAAAGCAAACCCTTTATTTGTATTCCAAAACCAGACCCCTGCTCTGGTGGTGGCCACACACCCTTAGGCTGTTGGTGGCAGGACCCTTCTCCCCAGCATCGGCGCCCCATCAGAGTCACGTTCCCCCTGCTCCGAGTGCAGCCTTCCAGGCCCTCTTGTTTGGCAACATCTCCCTATGCTGGGCCCTCTGCCACAAGCTTCCTCACTCTCCCAGTCCCTTCCAGCTCCAATATTATGTGTGGCATGGCTGACATCTGCTACCCCACCTCTGGGCCCACAGCTCCCCCTGCAGCTCAGCCCTGGCTCCCCCTTGGTGCAGCTGGTCTGTGCTGCTCTGGCTCCAGCTCCAACTCCTGTGGCTCAGTGTGGCTGCTCTGGCTCTAGCCCAGCTCTGCCTTGTGGGCTGCTTCTCCCGCCCCTCTGACTCTGGATGCTGCTCTCCCCTTAGCTCTGCCCCAGGCTCCTGGCTCCCTCATCCACTCTGCCCTGTCAATCGGGCTGACCTGGAGCAATGACCTCTCCCCATTGGCCCTGGGCCCTGTCCAGCTCAAGATCCTGATTTCTGCGTGGTCTTCCTCTTTCTTTTGGTATTGGGAGATGGCCAACCTAAAAAACCCCGCTAAGTTTCAGTGAGGGGCCAGCAACCCCCCTGACGCATGTATATGTTCAGAGCCAGCTGGTTTTGCTTCCATATATTAAGTAGTGAGGTGCTCCGATAGTAGGGTGACGGGTGGCCATATCAAACCCTGCAGTAGGTAGCATATGGTCACCTATTGTCCTGACACGGAGTTCTTTTGGGATACAAGGAATATATCCATATTAGGGTGTGAAGAGAGACCAGGCAGCTGCAGACTAGATGGTGTCTGCAAAACAAGAGAATGAGATCGCCGTGGGCTAGAAAGGACAGATCATGGCTGTGAAGGTCTCAGAGGCCTCACTCCATCAGTACAGGAGGCAACTAAGAAAATGGGAGGGGAGGGAGGCATCATAAACACATGGGTTAATGGAAGCCCCTGGCTTTGAGTCATGTTTCATGCTGGTGCATTAATTATACAATATCTACCACACAGGATCTCATAGGATACTTGGTGTCAGCAAGGGGCTTAGGAGCCATAGATCTGAACCTCGCTGGTATGGAGAAGAGACTCAACCGACTGAAAGCGGATAACTCACCAACAGGGGAGAAGACCAAAAGGGAAGAACCCAGGACCCAGAATCTACCATGGAATCAGAGAGCCATGACAAATTGCTTTTACCCTGCAACTGAAAAGCCAGACTCAGCAGCCCAGAAGTGAAGCAATCAGGAGGAATCTGAACCCAATGAATGAGGAGGGATGGGGTAAACACACAAAGGTCGATAACTCCCCAGGGACACTGCACGATGTTAAACCCACTTTGTGTAATCCCGTTAAAACATTAATCCCCGGTTTGCTGCAAAGTGAGTCAGCAACAATAATAATGCTCCAAAGCAGTAATAAAATGCAATGCAATTGATCAAGTGGAGGTTTGATATCATAAAGCTCAGTAGTGCTGAAGGTTACAGTCAGGGATTAGCAGATACCAGATGGATCATCCCCTTGATGGCCATCAGCGGTAGAACTGGGAGGAGGCTCAGAGACTGTGCTGTTTGATACATTCCCATGATGATGATAATAAAGACAATGGAAGCCATGCTGTGGTGTTGCCAGTGGGGCAGTGACAAACAGAAGTGATGCTCACACTAGCATGGTTCCATCATTTCCCCCAACAGTGGGGAGCAGCTCTGGGCTCTGTCGTAGTTTAGTTCTCAGGTCAGGATTTCCCACTTTGGTGCAAAACAAATCTGTCCACATCAGTCTCTCCCAGAGTCCATTCTCAAGCATGCTGCAGCTCTGCTGGGTTTAGTGCATGGACAGCCAGCAGGCCTTTCCTGAACTGGGTCGTGCAATCCCATGGGACATCGAGCAGTGTGTTTCAGACACACTGCATGTCTCCAGGATGTTTTGCAAGTGAAACAAATAGTGGAGGGAGAGAAAGCTGAAGGAGGTGCAGGAGAGAGAATGACACTCTCAACTGGGATGTAAAGTTAGGTGGCTGGTTAGCAGCAGGTTGCCCCAGATGCCAGGACCTGCTGCGGAGAAAGCTCTTGCATCAGGCAGTGAGGACTATGTGGAGAGATGGAGAAGCAGCCAGTGCTAGATGAACAGAGGAAGCAGAGAGGAGAAGTGGCTTGGGCAAGGCCATGGATGGTTCAAAAACAAGGGGACAGTGTTGAATTAGATCCTGAAATGAAACGGGGGGACCAGGGGAGTTTGAAGATCACAGGAATAAGAGATGGAAAAGACCCCTGAGGTCATCCAGTCCCACTCCTCTCCTCAAAACGGAAGCAGGATTGCTGCCCGCAGCACATTGGCCATTCCTATGTGCAGTCTAGTTTTAAGGGTCCCATGAGACATGTGCCCTGGGAGATGATTCCTCATCATATCAGAGCAGGGCTCAGTGTGCGTTTCCTGCTCAAAGGCAGGGGTATTTCAAGACTGGATGATGTGGTCCCTCTTTGCACATGGGATAGGAATCTATTGAACTGTGCACATGGGGAGCTGGGACGAGGGGCCAAGAGCTGGGCTCTTCAGAACCAAGACACTGGACAAGAGGGAAAGTTTGTCTTTAAAAGCGGGACATGGATACAATTATGTTAATCCTGGGTGTGATATTTAGAGCCCATGTAAGGGGCCCATTGGCACTGCAGGGTCCCTGGGCCGAAAGACCTTCTCTTCACCAGTGTATCGCTCCAAGGGGAAGTATTAAGGAGTCTGTTGGAATACAAACTCTGCCTCTTCCAGTGTTTGAGAGTCACTGATCACCCCATGCGGTGAGAGTGGATGGACAGCGCACAAAGAGAGAGAAAAGTGCCTTTAAAAGCCATGTGGCACCCCTGCCTCTGGGTCAGGTGTGGGAGAGCTCATGGGGTGGCAGACTGCCCAGGTCTGAACAGCTTCCTCTTCCCTGTTGGTTTATTTCAGCTCCAGCCTGGTGAACCCCTTCCAGCCACGCTTTACCGTCCCGTTATAGTGCAGACACTCACAGCCAGTGGTGAGCTGGAGCCGGTTCGCTAGAACCGGTTGTTAAATTTAGAAGCCCTTTTAGAATTGGTTGTTCCACAAGGGAGAACGGATTCTAAAAGGGCTTCTAAATTTAACCAGCCAAAAGTGGTGCCTTAGGTGCCGACTCCACCAGTGCTCCAGCTCTGGAGCACCCAAGGGGAAAATTTGGTGGGTGCAGAGCACCCACCGGCAGCTCCCCGCCCCAGCCCTGGCCCCAGCTCACCTCTGCTCTGTCTCTGCCTCCTCCCCTGAACGCGCCACCCCGCTTCTCTGCGCCCCCCCCGCTTCCCATGAATCAGCTGTTCGCGTGGGAAGCCGAGGGGCTGAGAAGCAGGCCACGGCTTCCCTCTCAGGCCCAGGGAGGTGGAGGTGAGCTGGGGCGGGGGGAGGGCTGCCCGCGCCGCAGCAGGTAACCTGGGGGAGGAGGTGCACGCAGGGGAACTGCTCCCCGCCCCAGCTCACCTCCGCCACCCTCGGCCTGAGCGGGAATCCACCGCTTGCTTCTCAGTCCTCGCCGGCTTCCCGCCGAACAGCTGATTCGCGGGAAGGACACGGAGAAGCAGAGCAGGGCGGTGGATTCAGGGGAGGGGGCGGGGCGTGGGGTGGGGAGCTGCCGGTGGGTGCTCTGCACCCACCAAATTTTCCCCGTGGGTGCTCTGGGGCTGGAGCACCCACGGGGTTGGCGCCTAAGGTGCCACTTTTGATGTGATCAGTGGCGGGAGCAGCCACTCCCCTTGCTCCCCCCCCCCAGCTACGCTCCCCCTCCCCTAGAAGCCAGAGGGACCTGCCAGATGTTTCCTGGGAGCTGCCCCAGCTAAGCAGCGCCAGGACTTGCCACCTCACCCCCCCGGCAGGTGCCTCTGGCTTGTAGGGGTGGGGTGGGCACCCACTACAGTGGCCCACGGGACCCTCCTTCCTGGTTCTGGGGGCACTCAGGGGAAAGGGGTGGATGGGGCAGGAGACCTGGGGTGGGCCACAACCCCCTTGTGGGGTGAGGAGGGAACCCGTTAAGATTTTGGCAGCTCATCACTGCTCACAGCCAGGACCTCCTGGCCATGCAGGAACTTGGTATCCCCAGAGCAACAGGGACTGCAATGCACCAAGTCTGATGGCTCTGCTCCTTCGCTCAGGACCTGTCTGTCTCAGACCCCAGCCTGACACTACACCCATGTGCATCCTAGTAGCAGCATTAGGATAAGAACATGGCCTAATTATGATGCATTTTGTATAAGACGAGTCATGTGAGGGGTCATTGGAAAAGTTATGGATTTGCTGAATAGGATTATCCGATCTGTATGCATGTATCATTAAAATTGACTGTGGATCTGTATTTCAAATGGGCTCACTCTGGAAACGCCCCCAGCCAGCCGCTCAGAAGCCAGACAGTGCTAAAGGCTCATCAACAAAGACAATGGGCTGTGAAGTAGCTGAGGCTTCCTGGCCATCCAGGCAGTAATGGCTGCTAGGACTCTCCAAGGGCACGTGACTAGGATTCTGGACTCCATTTTGGGTACCTGTATTTTTCCACAAACTGGGCTGAGAACCGTTTTTGGAACAAAGGGTTCCCGCCGTACGTGAACACTATACAAGGCCGGGAATGACCTCGTCTGGTGCTTCAGTCCTCCACAGCTCAACACCTGAGCGAAGGTCTGAACGAAAAAGACTTGGAACGGGGGAGGGGCTTAGCAAAAGTTAAGCCGTGAGCCAGAGGCAGGCCCTGCTCCCAGCCGTTGGCGAGATGGCGGCTGCTAATTGCACCTATACACATCTCCAAAGGGTATCAAGTACTAAGAAGATGCACATGTGCTAGGATGGCACCAAAACAGAAACTATTACTGTGCTTCGTTTGACAATAAATCTGGCCGGGTGCCTTTGTGCCATAGCAGAGTCTGTGGTCATTGGGGGTTCTCTCGGGGTCTGCAGTGTCCCCCATCTGCGCAGAGCCAGGGCAGCACACAGAGGGAACACACACGCAGCCAACTGTTATCAACATTGAAGAGAGCAGAGCACCACGCCGGTGACATCCGACACCAGGAACGGAGCCCAACAATTGCAGGATAAGATAGGGCCATGAACTTAGCACCCTACTTCTCCTTATTAGCACTGGTTCTGTGCAATTTGTTTTAGTCTCTACGCGCAGGGGCAGGAAGATGTTTACTTCCTTGGGGTTGGTGCTTGCTGTCCTCTCACTAGGAGCCTGTGCTCCTCTGCAGGACAGAGGCAGCCGCAGCAAACTCCTGCTGGTCTCCTTCGATGGCTTTCGCTGGAACTACGACCAGGACGTGGAGACGCCCAATCTGGATGCCATGGCGAAAGATGGGGTGAAGGCACGTTACATGACTCCTGCCTTCATCACCTTGACCAGCCCATGCCACTTCACCCTGGTGACTGGTAAGCTCCTGTAAATCCCCTTAGGCAGAAATGGGGAGCCGGCTGGGGGAGGGGCATGACCAAAACCCCCAGCACAGAAGGATTCCTCTGTCTTGTCCTTCTCATGCACTGAGGACACATCCAACTTGCACCAATGACACCCCTGCTGTGACCTCTGCCCCCACTTCACAGCATCCCCAAGGCTGCTACTGCCTATTTGTTCAGCCTTCAGCAAAGGGCCTAACTGCACTGAACAGACGTTTCTTTGCTGGCCTCTTGGGTGGACACGGAAGATGGATTTCGCTGCACTTAAAGGCAAGGTAGCTGCTCAGCTCCTACTGCAGTGGCACTGATGTCCCAGTCATGCCAGTTCTGTGGCCATGTTAGTGCATTGGGTGGCATCTGATTGCAGAAACCCCCAAAGACCCCCATGGGGATGGAGACTGTACAAAACATAGCGGGAGACCTGACCCATGCCGTCAAGGCCTTCCAGTCCAAGGCCAAGCCCGCTGAAGGAAGGGGAAGGGAGCAAGCAAAGGGACCTGTATGCTGGAGGCCTGGGGCTTGTTATTCCCATCTCCCATAGGTTTGCTTTATTTTTATTGCAAAAACGTAGTTGTAGTTTTTGTGGGGGGGGTGTGCTCAGAGCTGAGGTCAGGAAGAGGAATGGATTATCGCAGCAGGAGAGGGGAGTGGTAAAGAGAGAGGGAAGGGGGACGCAGGGCAGCCAAGAGGAGCAGTGGCAGGAGGTAAGATGAAGGCGATTAAACCCAACAACAGTATGGCAAATGCCAAACAAGCTGCGGTGTTGAGAGTGGTGGTGCAGGAGGCTCCGAAGGCTCCACCCGCTGCTGCTGTTTGCTATGTGGTGGGTGGGGAGGGCACTGGGCCCAGTGCCCTGTGCTCGTCCTTCTGGGTCTGGGGCAGTGCAGAGGGGTCTAGGAGGCATTCCCTGTGAGACGCTCCCTCTGCATATCTCTGCCTACCCTCTGCTCCTGGTGAGGTTTGCTTTCAGGTTGGTGAATTGCTAGGCTTAGGGATGGGAGGAGGGAGAGAGAGAGAAGGGGGTGGGGTATCAGCCTGGCATTGACCAATTGCTCATCTGTAGCCTCCTTCATGAACTAGCCTCCCACCTGTGCCAGATGTGGCAATTTCCTGCAATATTCCTGAAAAACCTTATTGAACTAAGTATCCATATCCTTGGGGTCCATTACATTAAAAGCAACATGTAAGTATAATTGTGGACTGGGATTATGTGTAACCTCTCAGGGTGGAGAGATGTGACGTGAGGCATGGCAGTTCCAAAGACTCTATTAAAAACTGGCCAGATCAGACAGGACTTTGGGGACAATACAGGTAAGTCGAACCCTAGGGAAGACCTAGGGCGAGATCACTACAAATTCCCCACCGCTGGTTATGCAAAACCCTGCCTTTTGGAGCTCCGCCCTCAGGAGAGGGCTGTGTCAGCTAATCACCTGTTCCCAGAGATCAAAGCACGGTGTTGTATCAAGAAATGGATGAACTGCCTAGGTGGCTGTTATGGTTCTGAGTCTGAAACAGAGATAAATTTGTGACCGGGGGAAAAGCCAGCTGTGGGTTTTGAAGGACTGACACCTACCAGAGCCAGGGTTGGACTTGAGGTGACCTCTGGTAAGCTTTTTAGCATGCATGTAGATTCTTTTTTTTGGGGGTTTAATGTGTTCTCTGTAATGCTTTCGCCTTGGGAATAAATGTGCTTGCTTAGAACCGTGGGTATCTTGCAGCTGCTGATAATACACTTCATAGCCTTTGGAGAGACAGCAAAGTGCAGGTGCTGGCCGCTAGACAGTCTGGCTTGCTGGGAATTGCAGGGTAAGGCAGGAGATTGCACAGCCTTAAAAATCCCACTCAGGAGGGAAAGAGATTCAGGTCTCCACCCAAGAGAGGTGGCAACTGGGAGATGGAAACCTTTATGTGGGTATCCCTGGTGGAGGCGAATACAGGTGCAATTACCCTGAACCTGCCTCCACCCCTACCTCTCTCTGTCTCTCCCGGCAGGGAAGTATGTAGAGAATCACGGCGTGGTTCACAACATGTGGTACAACACCAGCACCGGCCAGAAGTTACCCTATTACAATACACAGGGGGTCTCCAAGTGGTGGGATAATGGCAGCCTGCCCATCTGGATCACAGCACAGAGACAGGTAGGTGGCTGCAGCCTCCTTCTCAGGCTCACACTCCTCCCTGGCATTCCTGAGAATAACCAGCAGCACTTTGTCCTCCCCTTGCACGGGGCTCAGAGGCACTCCTCAGACAGCCCCCCCCCCCGCACAGGGAGGGAAGCAGTATCCCCAGGCTACAGATTGGGAACAGGGGCACACAGTGAATCAGTGACAGAGCCAGGACTAGAACCCAGGACTCCAGACTCAGAGTCCTGTGCACCAATCATCAGATCATCCACACACACACACACACACACACAGAGTTACTGACCCACAAGGGAGTGGGAGACTCCAAACAGTTACTTAGAACCTTTAAGAACTTCACAGCTCCTGAATGTTAGTAGCCACCTTTTGAAAAGGCCTCCAGAAATGCACCCAGCATCTGTGCAAACATGCCTGCTTGCACGCTCAGAAATCTGTGCGCGTACCGCCAGGGAGCAAGGTGCCTAACTGTCCAGTTGCACCCAATTTGCACGCACAGGTCTGTGGCATACAGACAGGTATATCTGCCATCCTGCAAGCACAGTTCAGCAGCCCTTTGGAAATGTGGCCCTAGAAGTTTGAGTTTCATCACCAGTCCAGATGAGTGAAATCATTATTCCAGTATTGTGCTGGTTGCATTGCCACAACGTGTATAATATTCCACTGGACTGTAACATTTTCGTTCACTCCAGTGAACACTCTGCTGCCCCATTTTCAGAAGATGGTTATTCTTGGTGCTATGATCAGCAACAACATCCAAAGAGAACCTCATTTTTTCCACTTGGGATTTCACAGGGTCTAGTTCAGCCACATTTCAGGAAGGGAAGGCAGAATCCTTGATGTTACTCACCAAGCTTTTAGCCCCACTTAGCAATGGATGTTGTATTTTTAAACGCATTGCAAATATCCTATGGTAAATGCGAGTTAAAAATGCCAGAATGTTGAAAGTAGAGGGAAATCCATCTAATAAGACAACAAGGGGGACATCTGAATTATCCAAGTAACTCACCTAAACAAAGCTTTTCCAAACTTTACTAACATCACTGTGTGCCTTTGCAGCTTAAATTGAAACATGCTCATATGGCTTGGGTGAAATTCACCATTGGCAGAGGGACAGCACAAAAAGTCTATGCACCACTTAAAACCACAAGGCCCATGCACCATTTCAGTCCCCCTTGAGTCCCTAGAACGCCACTTAAATTCCATTTGAGGGCTCAAGTGGGACTTAAGTTGTCCTGAATTGGTGCATAGACATTGTGGTGGCCCACTGCATTTTACCCTCAGGGCCCCATCTAGTTATTGCATAACAGGTAAACTCACAATTTAGCGTGATTTTAAAAATACCCAAACAACATAAAAACCCAAGATGTGACTTGACATTTCCTGGCTGCTCTTTGCCTGCCACACACAATTGCAATCTGTGACCGGTCACAGCCATGTTAACACCTCTCACTGCCATTGCCAGGCCAGTTAGACCACACGTCCCGCCCCAACAAAGTGGCTGCAACAATTGTGATCTTTCCGTTACAAAGAGCAGAACAGTCAAATCAGTTTAAGAGGTAAATTTCAGTCCCATTAATGCAGCTCTCCAGGTTATCCACGTCTTGTATAAGAAGCTGCAGCTGGATTGTGAAAATTGGAAACTATACCTTGAGCCTGCAATATATTGTTTAAAGGCCAGGCCACATTTCCTCAGAGCCCTGTCCAGCCATTTTTGGGTGGCAGCATTAGGATGTGATCTTGTGTCCAGGGAAAAATTCCCACTGACTTCAGGGGACTTTGGTTCAAGACCTAAGGCAGGGCTCAAATATTCTACTTCAGAAGAGCCCTTTTAGACTCCTACAATCATAATCGGGCTAGAAGGGACCACAAGGAGTCATCTAGTCCATCCCCCACTCCGCCCCGACCTGTACGACCATGTATACCTTGTCCAACTCCAGCCATGTGGCTCAGTGGTTATGCACATGCTGAAGTGCTTTACTGGAGAGGGGCCAGAGAACCCCAGGGGATACACAAATACGCCACTAATTATCAAGTTACAGCGTAGTATTACTAACATCCATGGGGAAAAACTCAGAGCAGAGGAATGTTGGGATGGGAGTGTTTCAGACTAATCACTCTTCTAAAGGGCAAATAAGGAAAACCTTACAGAGACACAGGGAGAGGCATAAGGGGAGGTGAGTGGTTGGGGGGAAGGAAGGGATACATGGGTGGTTGGACAGACTGAAGTGAGTAACTGGGGGGGAAGTTTCTGGCCTGAAATGTCATTCTGGCTAACAGGGCTTAAAGACGGGCTCCCTCTTCTTCCCCGGGGGGAGAGCAACCTACCAAGGTGAGCAGGTGAATGTGAAGAAAGTGGAGTCCTTTTTCCACAATTACAGCAATGAAACTGAATGGATGCAGAACATTGACACTGTCATGAACTGGTTCCTAGAAGACAATCTAGACTTAGTCACTCTCTACTTTGGGGAGCCAGACTCCACAGGACACAAGTATGGCCCTGAATCCCAAGAGAGGAAAAACATGGTCAGACAGGTGGATCGAGCCGTCGGTTACCTAAGGAAACGCATCAAGGATAATGGCTTGGAGTCGACACTCAATCTGATCATCACATCTGACCACGGGATGGACACGGTCATAAAGGAGAATGAAATTTACCTCCGCACAGTGCAGAACTTCTCCTTCCAGGACATCCAGTTTGAAATCTTGGATTATGGACCAAATGGACTACTGGTGCCAAAAGTAAACAAACTAGACCAGGTGTACCAGGTCCTGAAAAACGCCCACCCAAAGCTCCATGTCTACAAGAAGGAAGAGTTCCCAAAGAGATTCCACTATGCAAACAACACCAGGATCACTCCCCTGATGATGTACAGTGACCCAGGATATGTGATCCATGGGGTAAGCTGCAGACACATTCTATTGTCTAAACTTGGACTTGCCTTTCTCACCCTCTTTCCTTATTGTGCAGCAGCATCAGTCTCTTGTTTGTGGCACCCGGTCTGCTCCCCTCCCTGAAAACAGAAAGAGAAACACAGATGTAGAATCCAGCTTCTAGTGAAATGAATTTGCCCACTGTGTTACAAAGCAGAGTCTTCTCTCCCTGTACAGCCCCAAAGGTTAGAACAGAGCATCCCTCAAGGACATCTCTTCTGATTTGGGAGCCTAGACTCAGGGTTCACATAGACCACAAAGTAAGGTGTAACTGTAGGGTGGGTAGACATAGCTACACTAGCTTTAATCCAAATAGCTTTAATCCAACTATCCATAGTACAACCCTGCTGAGGGTCTTGAGTACATACCCAGGTGGCTAGCCCCCACTGAAGTCTGTGCCACAATGTCTTCACTACTAATGTTACTTCACTACTAGCTATATTAGAGCTAATCCAGGTATGCTTACCTGTGCTACAATTACACCTTCATTTGCAGTGAAGGCCTACCCTAAAGAAAAGGGACCAAGGTCCAAATCATCAAGTCACTGTTCCTGGAAAGATTGAACAAAGACCTCCTTCAAACCTAGTCCTACTTGGGGAAATCCTAAATGCTCGCACAGCAAAACAAAGCACCTAACATTGTACAGTTTGGGACAGGGGGTTGCTGCAGGTCAGGACTCAGGTGCACCGGCAGAGCTGGGGGGGAAGAGGCAGGTAGGACTAGCAGAGGATGAGCTCCAGGCCAGGATTCAGATGTACTGATCTTTTATGATGGGAGCTTGCACAGAACTGACCTTCTTTAAGACAGCTAGAGTTCTCAGGCCCTCGCTGTCACTTAATGACTCTAAAAGGACCCTAAATCTGGCAGAACACAGTGGCTGATACCCAGTACCAAGGATGGATACACTCTAGCAGCATTCCTGCTTTTCCTCCACCAGAATCTGGTCTGGGTGTCAGAAGATTGAGTAAAAATTAAGGGGCTTGTAGGTTTGGGTCCTCACTGACACTTCTCTTCCCTGCAGAGACTCAAGGTCCAGTTTAACAAGGGGGAGCATGGCTTTGACAACGAAGATATGAACATGAAAACCATCTTCCGGGCTGTGGGACCAGCCTTCAAGAAGGGGCTGGAGGTGGAGCCATTTGAGAGCGTGAATATCTATGCCCTCCTCTGCAACCTGCTGGGGATCACGCCTGAGCCACATGATGGGTCCCTGAGCATCATGCAGCCCATGCTGTATGATTTGTCTAATCCTGGGGCAGGTAACCAACTCCTCTCACATTTCAGCACAGTGCTTGGGGCTCATAGGCGCTGGAACTAGAGATGCCGGGATGCTGCAGCACCCCCTGGGTTTTACACGGGTCCTGGCTGCTGGCCCCGCATCCACCCCCAGCTGCGGCCCCAGACTCAGCCCCCTTACCCCTGTCCAGGTCCCCCCCTCCCAGAGACACGGCCCTGCTTCCAGCCCCAGCTCAGGGGCAAGGGGCAAACAGGGGTAAGGGGGCTAGCTTTCAGCATCCCCCTCTTAAAAAGTGTTCCAGTGCCACTGTTGGGGCTCACGGGGCACCCTCTGGTTACCCTGGACTCTGTGGGGGGACTCACTTGCATCTCTGTCTCTTGGGTTTAGGGGCAGGCACTGTTTAAGATTAAGCCATTCCAAAGGCACATTATCCAGCTGAAAGAAAAGGAGTACTTGTGGCACCTTAGAGACTAACAAATTTATTTGAGCATAAGCTTTCGTGAGCTACAGCTCACTTCATCGGATGCATTTGGCACCTCCCGGTTTGTGGGCTGGAGAAACCAGCTACTGATGGATTCTTGTTGGAACATTGACACCTAGTGACAAAACACCTTCATTGCCATTTCTTATTCCTTCTCCCATTCCCCACCCGCATCTCTCCTCCCCCACGCAAGAAGTGTCTCTCTGAGAAATCTGTCCTGGGCATTTCTTTCGTTAGCAGGAAGGACTTAACAGAATTCCTTCCTCTGGGAACTGGGCATGCTCCCTCCATTTGTGTGAATGATGGGTAAACAGACAGCAGGCTGAAAACCTGGCATCTTGCAGTGTTGTGCATGCATTCCTCTGCGCCTGCCAGGCCAACAGGCCTTGATTACACTAAAAACATTCACCATTTTTTGGGCAGAGGTGCTCTGAGCAGGATTAGACATGACACAGTGGTTAAACACACCCACATGTGGAGTCTACTCTAGGGAAGTGGTGGATTCTCCATCTCTTGGAGATTTCAGATCCAAACTGGATGCCTTTCTGGAAGATGCTTTAGCCAAATACAAGTTATTGAGCTCAACGCTGGGGTAACAGGGTGCAATGTAATGGCCTGTGATATACAGGAGGTCAGACTAGATGAGCTAGGAATCCCTTCTGGCCTTAGACTTAATGAAATTTGTATTTCCACTGTCAATCTCCCGAGCACAGCTGTATGGGTACAGAAACACCCTGGAATTTTCCCAACAGAAACACTCATTAAAATCAGACCTATGAGGAGCTCAATGATACCTACATAAGCGTAACAGAGCCATAGTGAACATTGCCAGGCTTATGTAGACCCTCTAATTGTGCAACTAAGTTAGCTTCATAGTTAACCATTGCAGCCTCTTAACTGCACCTAAAGGACAGCTCTACTGAGGGCTGCAAGCAAGCTGGGTAGCACATGGGCTGCTGATTAGTAATTCAAATATATACCTGAGAGAGAAGAGAATTTCTCATATACACGTCTACATTGCTCTGTAAAGACAGCCTAGACCATTCTGACAATCAAATTAGTGCAGGAAGTGAATCACCAGGATAGAAATGTGTGTACCATATTGTACTACAGGTGCCCAAAACCCTATGAATCATGTTATCTGAGATAGCATATGGACCTCCGTAATTAAATACTCTGCCATACTCAAGGCAGAGAGTGATCCCACTGAGTGGGCTGGGCAGTTCAGACCCCTCAGTGCTAGTGTACCTGGCTCGCTGCAGACTTAGGGAGAGGTTACTGCACTAGTTGTCTCAAAATTTCTGTTGTTAACCCCTACTGTTAAGCAAATAAATTGAAAGCTGAGATTCTGGAGCTCAATTCTGCAGAAAAGGGCAAGGTCTGTAGATTATACCCTGATGTCTGTGTACAAGGGAGCACAGCTGAGGTAGTACAAGCAACTCGGTCTTTAGGATTTCCTGACAAAACAGCTTTAGAGATCTAAATTACATAGTTAATGGAATTTGCTACTTTTTTAAAGGAAAAAGATCCATCATGTGGATTTACACAGTTATGCACCAGTTGGACACACCGTCCCTTGCACAGCACACAACCAACAAGAGGGAACCCTTCCCTTGGGTAACTTCAGAACTCTGAAGCTCTCACTTCCCAAGATGTGAAGCGAAAGATGGAAGGTCCTAGCAGAGTCCTTGCCCATTCACATTCCCACCTTCACTAAAGTTTTTGCCACTGTCCACCTAAGTTAGCCACGTGCGCATGCTTCAACAGCTTAGCAAGAAACCTTGGTGAAACACACTGTGCAGCTGGAGAGGGAGCTATCCCATGGCTCGTACCTTGATCAAAACAAACTGAATTTTCAGCAGAGCTGTGCAGGCACTTTTATCTCCCACACCAAATTTTCAGGCTAGTTTCATACCAAATTTCCACTTTCTATCCCCAGCTATTTTGATGCCGCATACATAGAATATATTGTTGCATGTGTGTTTTTAGAATGTGGAAAGTATGTGCAGGCATGTGTTTGTGAACTAAAATATTCTGCTCCAAAAGCAAAATCTTCAGGAAATGAGAAGTGACAAAAAACAGAAGGCATGAATAGAAATGCTACAGCCACCTGAACTAGAGAGGATCCACCCCACAGAGTGCAAGAGTCCAGCTCCATAGCCCCAGGGTCTGCTTATGGCCTTGCTCTCCTCGCTGGTTCTAAGTTACTCACATGTCTACACCCTTGGTCCCTAGCTGCCTGGCACTACAGCCCTGCTCCACACAGGCAGAAGCCACTCAAACTAACCTGAATTTCCTTAGGAATCGTAGGATCTGGTGCTCTCTCCACTTGCCCCAAGAAGCCGCAGCTGGTAGTGGGAATTGCCATGGTGCTGGGACTCTGGCTCGGGATATACTAATGCCCTGCTATGCAGAGGTGAGTAGCTCATTCTAAGGATGCCAAGAAGAGCGGAGGAACTGCTGACTGGCCAGCCCTGTGTGCCCTGCTCTCTCTCTCCCTTTTGCTGTAGACTAGTTGGTTCTAACAGGGACAACTCCCCAGTCCTCTACTCCCTCTGCAAAGCTCTGGCTATGCCATCGCTGGTTGCTGCACTTGGTGGAGTTGCACTGTAGGTTGTTACTTTCTGCCAAGGTTATTTACTGCCCTGCTCAGCGTTGCACCATCCAGAGATCCTTGCCTGGCTCATTCACCGTTTAGGAGCTAGGGCTGAGCCTCCCTCCAGATAGACTCCCTTGCCAGACCTGATAGCTATCGATTCCTCTTCCAGAGCTAGGGCGTGTGTTGTAGGTCACATTAACAGAAGCGTGATTTTCTAACTCCAGAGCTGTTTGCCACAGTCTCTGCATAGGTATGGAATAAGTAAAAGTGCTGTTGTATTTTCATATTTTGACAGTTACAGCGAGTTCCCTGTGGCCCTAGAAGAAAATCCCTGTGTACAGAGCTGGGGAAGAACATCTTGAGAAGGCAGCCAATCCCGGTTTCACTGCAGGATGTGGAGCAAATCAGAGACCTGCAGCAGGACTGGGATCATGCAGGGCCTGCTGCAATGATAGGGGGCTGGGTAAAATGTACTTTAGTGTGGGTGGGATTGGCTGGGCAAAAAAACCTCACACTGAAGTAATTTGTGGTCAATGGTTTAAGCAAGATTTGTTTTATTCTTTTAGTGGTAAAATTACGTCCGATTCCATTTGTATAACCCACTGGTTTTGTTTTTTTCAGTAGCATGGGAAAAATCTGTCTCTCTTGTGGGCTCTAAGGTTTTTACAGCTAGGAGCAGGATAAAAATGCAAGAAACAATGTAGGAGCGGGTGGGGTGGGTATTGCAGGTTGCGATGGGAGCGGGATTTAAAAAATAGTCCCACGCAAGGTTCCAGAGCAGCCCTCTCTGACACAGCCCCAAGCGATAGAACTATCTGCCCGAGCTACAGTCCCAGCACCGAGAGAGCCACCCCTTTCCTAGCTCTTGGACTTTATTATTTATTGAATGGGCATCACTACAGGGACTTGCTGTCTGGCTCTGGCCACGTCTCTCCACCTCCCTGCCTCAGGCGTTCGGGGGGACACGCATCAGGCCCCATGCAGATGAGGGATAGCGAAGGCACATGAAGCAGTTTGGCCGCTAAACTTAAGTGCTGAACACTGAAAGCCCACAGATGCTGTGCAGAGGAGTGTAACTGTGACCCTGAAAGGCTCAAAAGCCTGACAACAAATAAAAAGGCCCCAGAATGCATTAGTCAGGTAGTGTACTCATCATCCAGAGCACCCCCTTGCAGCGGGGTGCAATGCCACAAGAGGCCCTTGTCTCTGGCACCTCCCACAGGCCATCTGCCTCTCACCTGGCCTTCCTGTTCTCAGCCCTGTAGCCCTGTCACATGAAGTTCAGTCCCCCTCTGGGGAATAACAGAGGCAACCGACAGCACAAGCTAAACCTCCAAATAATAATTCTTCCACCCATCTCATCAGCCCCTGGAATAGTCTTGGCCCTCTCAGGAGTCTGACCCTGACCCTGCAGGAGAAACCTTCCTTCTCTGCAGTCCTTCCTTCTAGGCTGCACTCCCAACTCTGTTTAAGGGTCCTTCCGATTCCCTGCAGCTGGGATGGCTAATTATCATTGCCATATCACCATCAGCTGGGGGCTGCTGGTAGGTCACAGGCAAGGCTGAGCCAGACTTTTGCCTTACAGGGCCAGCCAGCCTGTGACAATATTTTTTTAAAATCTCATGATGTTTGGAGACAGTCTCCTGACTTTGAGGCTTGATTCCCAGATACCTGAGGTCAACACTACCGTAGTCACCATATTTACACTGCAGCTACGTTTCTGGCACCTTTCCTTCTCGGTGCCAGACAAATCATAGAATATCAGGGTTGGAAGGGACCCCAGAAGGTCATCTAGTCCAACCCCCTGCTCAAAGCAGGACCAAGTCCCAGTTAAATCATCCCAGCCAGGGCTTTGTCAAGCCTGACCTTAAAAACCTCTAAGGAAGGAGATTCTACCACCTCCCTAGGTAACGCATTCCAGTGTTTCACCACCCTCTTAGTGAAAAAGTTTTTCCTAATATCCAATCTAAACCTCCCCCATTGCAACTTGATACCACCCCAAACCTTCCCCCGTCATGGTCTGAATCCTTCCCTCCTGGAAATTTGGACTCTTGGACCTGAGACCATCTGCTGGGATGACAAGGAAGATAATGAAGTAATTTTTGTGCCAGCACTGGAGGGGGTTTATTCTTAACTCCTGGCCTCAGCTTTGTTGTTTAGTGCATTGGCTCAGTCAGAAGCCAGATGAAGGAGCAATAAACACAAGCCCAGAGGCCTGATTTCTGCTGAAATTACTGAAGTAGGGGGAAAATCTCCTGCCTTCCCCATTCCCAGTGGCAGGAGAACTTCTAAAAAGCTGAAGAATCTGCAGGAAACAACAAAGTCCTGGGGCTGCAGATGGCCTGGGTGGTGCACCGCAAGATTCTTCTTTTTGGCAATGCAGACAGGTGTGTCCCCTTCACCATCAGCCTCTGCCCCTGCACTCTCCACTGATTATCTTTTCCACAGCCTCAGATCTCTTCTTCTGTCTCTCCCTCAGAGCACATATCATGTTTTTGCCCCATTTTCCTCCCAGCACATGCTACAGGCCAGATTGGTTCCAGCAGGATTCTTCTACAGCCCTGTCATCATTAAGGAAATTCAGACCATTATAACTGCATCAGCAAGGCTATTCTGGTGAAACCCCTTATGTAGATCACCAGGCAGCTTGTCAGTTAGTCTTTGCTTTCTGTCCTAAAATGGTGAGGGGTGTTGCTGATCAACAGTTGCTGTATTCCACCCAAGAAGTGGCTGCATTCTAGGAGCAATCAAAGTGATTCCAGGATAGTTTGCAGCATTGGCTTGGAAAGCTTGTAGGGAATCTGAGCTATGACTATATTCATTACCAGCCAGACCCCAGGCACGGCTCTACAGAGGGACAATTTGACAGATGGGAGGAAGTTTGCCCCTCACAGTCAGAGGTTGCAGGAATCCATGCAGGTTAGGGCAGCCCTTACTGCTCCCCTAAATCGCACTCCTGCTTTGGTGGCTCTTATGGGGCTTTGCAGGAGTGGAGAATGGCTGTAGCACATGTCTGCCCTGCCACAGTGTGCCCCATGCACCTGGGGAAGTGGGGTAGCTCTGCACTGGAAGGTAGGGGCTCACTGCCCTGGGGGTGCTTATGGCAGAGGGAAGAGTGTCAGACCAGTCCTTGCATCAGCCAAAGAGAGTCAGGCCCAGCGACTGAACAGCAAAGGTGGAAGGACCAGAAGGGTGCAGTACTGGGCCTGCCAAACCATGATGCCTTCTCACAGGCTCTGGCAGGAACCAATGGCCTGAGAGACGCAGGAATAGCCCAGAGAACTGGCCGACTTCCCTGCTCTTAACAAGAGAGGTTCCAGTGCCCAGGGCCATGCTGGACACATGCCAGCTGGTGTTCGTGCTCCGTCACTCCTGCCAGCAGCAGCAGTCACAAACTTCTTAATGTCAAGCAGTTGAGGTACCTTCAGTATGAACAGCCCCTATGGGAAACCGCACTTCCGTGCGTCATCGCCAGGCTCGGAAGACAGGGAGCCGGACATCTCTGATGCATTTAGAAAACCTCACACCCTTTCCCTGCACTTCCAGCTGTGGCATTGCTGGCTGCACAGCAGCTGCACCAAGCCCCAGCCCAGACGCTAAACTGCCTCCCCCTAGCCTTGTGCCTCAGCTCAGGGGCTTGATGAACCTCAGTTGCCATAGTGACTGGCGGAGCTGCTTTCACCCACGAACAGGGCAAAGCCAGACACACACAGGAAGAAAGTGTGCTGGGGGGGGCCGGGCTTGCACTGCGGAATGGAAATAGCCCGTTATGCAAATGCTGCAGAGGTTCCTGCTGGGGGAGCAACGTGGGCCAGAGCCAAGAATGTGACAAATACTAAAACCAAATAGCGACAATACAGTTTAGCAGCTTCTACAGTAACATCACCTCCTGCTTTGCACAGGACGGTATTATCAGCACCATTTGACATATATAGGGAAACTGAGGCACAGAAAAGTGATTTGATGGACTCATGGTCACACACACAGTCAGTGGCAAAGTCTGGAATATAACCCGGGAGTCCTGAGCCTTGGTCTGCTGGGATTCCAGAGTGGAAGTGCTGCGTGGCACTTGGTGTGTGGGGGGGTGTGTATGTAGTCCATGCTAGCTGGTCGCGTGATGTATATTGATGGGGATTGTGCGGGGTGGGGCATCCCAAAGCTGTCGTAGGGGGGTTGCAGGATTTGCCATACTCACTTCTGTGCTGCCTTCAGAGCCCAGCAGACTTTCACCCCAGCCAGGGGCTCCTAGCTGCAAGTCAGGGCCAGTGGTGGATTAACGCATGGGCCCATGGGTGCCCCAGCCATAGCAGGAGCCACAGAGTGGAAGCCCTGAGCCCTGGCAGGAGCTGGGATGGGGAAGGGGGGTGGCGGGAGGGGACACAGAAGCCCTAAGCCTGGGTAGCCCAGAGCCCAAGCAGGAGCCATCAGGGACAACAGCCCTGAGCCTGGGCCCCCTGAGCCAGGCAGGAGTTGCGAGGGCTAGAGGTGCGGTGGGTGGCAGGTCCCTGAGCCTGAGCAGGAGCCACAGGGAGTGGAGGCCCTGAGTTCAGGCACCCCCAGCCCTGGAAGGAACCATGTGGGGAGGCAGCATCCCCAAGCTTGAGCACCCGGAGCCTGGGCAGAAGCCAAGAGAGGCTGGCGGTTGCAGCCCTGGAGCTCAGGCATCCCGAGCCCTGGTAGGAGCCAGGGGGAGCCCAGAGCTGGGCAGGAGGCAGCTGCAGGGCCTAGAGCTGTGGAGAGGTGGCAGCCCCAGACCAGGTCCCTGAGCCCAGGCAGGAGCTGGAAGCCCCAAGCCTTGGCTGGACCCTAGGTGGCCCCCAGGTCCAGCAGGAACCACAGGAGGGGAGCAGCCCCCGCTGGCAGGAGCCATGGGGGAGAGGGAGCAGAAGCTCCAGAGCTCAAGCACCCCAAGCCCCGGCAGGAGTGGCGCATGGACAGAAGCCCTGAAACTAGGACCCAGGCAGGAGCTGCGAGGTCGTGGTGGGGGAGGGGCAGCAGTCCAGAGCCCAGCTCTGGAGCTGCTGGGGCACAAAAATGAGGGTGTACCACCCTCACTTCTGCGCTGCTGATGGAGGTGGGTCTGATCTCTCCCCATAACAGCCATGCAGGGGAAAGACAAGTCCTGTCCCTCCCAGCCCAGCTGATTTTGGGGAGATCGGATTTCACAGGACAAGGCTTATTTCGGGGTCTGTGACATGTTTTTCATGGCCATGAAAATGGAAGGGCCCTACTCATATGGGCAGCTTCTTATAGTGACCAACTTCCTGATTTTCTAAATCCTTTTCAAACAAGTTTCTTTTTTGCCCATTCCAAGTGGGATTGAAAACTTAGACAAGGCAATAGGGACTTTGCAAGGGAACCCTCAAGTGTACAAGGCAGACTTTGAAGGCAGAGACCCTTACGGTTGAAGAGTGAGTGGAACCCAGAGCCTCAGACATAACATGTTTCTCTGTTGGCTTCCTCCCAGGGCCACACTCACCCTGCTTCTCTCCTCCTCAACTTGCTTTCTCCCCGCCTTCTGGTTTCCCACAGACACATACAGCTGCATGCAAGTAAATAAATGCCCCATCACTTGCAGTTGCAATGAGTCTCGAGGAAAACCCCTTGGGTTACATGGATAAGTGTCTATCCAGGCCTTGCTATGGGCAATGGCTTTTATTGTTTAGCTATCACTAAATGAAGGGGCATCTAACTGCTCCTCATTTAGCCTGAATGAAGTTGGTTAGTGCACCCATCAATTTGTTACCAGGTCTGTGATTGATGGCTGCCATTAATACCTCCCAGCAGAACAGATCCCTCTGGAAAGACTGGAAGAATAAAGAACAAGGAGTGCTTGTGGCACTGTAAAGACTAACAAATCTGAGCATAAGCTTTCGTGGGCTACAGCCCACTTTATCGGATGCAACTTGATAATAAATAAAGGGATAATAAATAAGAATACTGGGATTGGAGGGTGAAAAGAAATGCATTAAGCTGCAGCAGCTTGGGGAAGATGGGAGGGTGCTATAAACAGGGCCAAACAAGGCCCAACTGTGGAAACCCATGTGGGGTGTCAAGGATTTCTGCTGCATGGGGTTCCATGCACAGAGACTCGCTGGTGTGGGTTGCACTGCAGCCCTTCAGATGTGCTGCAATACTGTTTGCAGACAGGCGATGGCTCCCAAGCTGTGTTGATGTCATCAACTGGGACAAGGTTTCAAACCCTGCAGAAAGCCACAGCAGGGTCAGAAGGCAGAGGAGAAACTTGTAATAAAACCACATCACATTTTCCCTGAATGTTAAAACTTGGAGGTTTGGTTGCTATGGAACTCGGAGTTACCTTGGGTTCTTACCCCTCTGGTGATAATGCTGGGTTGTCGGTAATAAGCTGCTCTCGGGTTTCAGATTAAAGGACTGATTTACATTGGAAGGCGTTCCCTGTGCTCCCAATGCTAGTCAGTAACAAATAAAATGCTAGGTTTCAGAGTAGCAGCCGTGTTAGTCTATATTCGCAAAAAGAAAAGGAGTACTTGTGGCACCTTAGAGACTAACAAATTTGTTAGAGCATAAGCTTTCGTGAGCTACAACTCACTTCCACCAAATGCATCCGATGAAGTGAGCTGTACCCCCCAAAACTTATGCTCTAATAAATAAAACGCTGCAGCTTTAAATGGAGCTGAACCAGACAGGATCTGAAATCCTGCCACTCCTGACCTTTGAGGTCGTGTGGACAGAGACCCAGATTCAGACTGCCTGGCTTTGGCTGCACTAGCACATGCAACAAACCCACAGTGCCCTGGACATATTCACATCCAAGCTGAACTTCAGAGTTTGCGTGCTGCCCTCCTGAGGACATCCCGGGGCCGAGATGCTTGAAAAGCAGTGCACTGCGAACCTGGCATATTTCACAGAGCAGAGATGAAGACATGGGCAGACCCACAGCTGGTTCACATAGCTTTGACAGTTCCACTGATGTCAATGGCATTGTGACACTTAACACCGGAGGGGTGTTCAACTATTTTTTTCATGGCCTCAGAGAGTGACCACCAACTCTTGCTGGTGGCTGCTCTAACAATTTTTCCTAAGATAATTAATTAACTTTAGGAAAAACAAATATGCACATGCATGTGTCCAAATTGTCATAATTTATTTTATTCTTTTGGCAAACTCAAAAACATACAACTGTCTATTCTTTATTGGACCTAAAGACACTAGAAACAAAAAATGAGGTGCTTTGCTTGTTCTTGTGTTGTTTCTTTTGGTTTTTTTTTGGTATTGCTTTTTAAGACTTGCTAGCTAGTAAGCCTGCTGCTGTGAAAAGCAATATTTATGTTTGTGAAGAATGATCACCAGAATCAGACTTGCAGGGAGGCAGTGAAAAGTGATATTAAACATACAAATATCACTTTTCCACAGCAGATTTACTCAGCCCCCGCAAGCTGGGGGACAAATTAAGCCCTGGATGGGGAGGTAGATAAGGAGGCAGTGGGGGCCAGGGGCAATGGATGAGGGGCCAGACGGGAGCAGCCAGGGCCGGGGGACAGAACCTGCCACCGCACAGCTGGAGCCTTCTGCCCACCACCCCAGGGCCGAAGCCTGATCCCCACCACCCCCAGGGAAGTGGGGAAACTCACACCGACTGCTTGCTCCTCTGGTGTTTCTGGGTCCAGAGGGGGACAGGACCCAACCCCTTCTGGCAGCCCCGGGAGAGGGTCCACTGCTCCTCCTCTCCAATTACTACCCAGGAGGCTGTGGCTGCAAGAAAAGCCTCTGGTGTCCACATTTGAGAAATGCTGCTTTCTCCAGAGCTGCTGTCAGCCTGGGCTGTGGCAACTTGCCTGGCCCCTCACTCCACTCTGGCTCTCACGTAGCTCATGGTTTTGTTAAGTGACACTTTAGCTAAAGCATTTAACAGACAAGCACAAAAACCTGACTGGACATGCTGGAGAGCGTGAAACTCCATTGGGCTAATGTGCAGAGCCCTCAGCAGGCCTGGCTGTGTCAGCAGCCCAGTGGGCTCAGCTAAGATTCCTCATTCAACTAGGAATTTTAGAGAGTCTTGTTTTTCCACCAGCCTTCCTATCACAGAGTAATTTGTTCCCCATTTGCCCTTCCCTCTTCATAGTGGGGGCAGTGCGGGGGGTGGGGGGGAAGAGTCACACAGCAGGGAGAGACCTGTTGGGTATTGCATCCCAGTTTGCTATGCATTTCCACTCCATTTGCTTTCTCTCTCTCCTGTGCTGGCAAGATGTTTGCTGCCCAGGGGTCCAAACCACTCCAAGACGGAAATGTAACAAAAATAACTATATTGCAGGGAAACTTCTGCCGTGCACAGAAAAGCTGCGTGCTAGAGCGACCAGCCTGGGGACATGTTCCAAGTGCCCCAGGGCGAGACATGGTCTCTGCCTGTCTGAGCTCAAGGTGCTGCATAGTTCTAGACATGACAGGGGCTCTGACCATTGGAACCATGGAAACTAAAGTTTCCCAATCACAGCTGCAGTGTGGTTTTCAGGGACAATGCAGTATGCAAATCCCTGCATTCTGATTGGTTCCTTCAAAAGAGAAGTCACCTTATGTCCACAACAAACATGGCTGCCACGGCATCTCCCCTCATCCAGAACGAACACAGGGATTGATGCTGAGAGCGGCTGAGCACTTGCAGCTCCCTTTGAAGTGGAGGGTATTGCGGGTGCTCCGCATCTCTTAGGATCCCATTGTTTTTAACCCGATGATTACTCAAAAATCCTGACCCAGTCGACATACAGAAAGGATAGAATGGACTCCCCGCCACAGAGGCAGCTGTCAACGCTCCCCCCTTCCATGCCAGGCCAAAGCACAAAGGCATCGACATCTTGTGAGCGGGCGTTCATTCCAAATGCCAGTTTGCCTCTCACCGTGTTATAGGAAAAAAAACAAACATCTGGGCAGAAGAGGAGACCAGGATCCATGGCGACAGCAACAAGTTCCTTGCACACGTTTGCCATGCTGAAGCGTGTGCTTCTTGTGCCACTCCATGCACACCCATTAACTCCCATGGGAGCTAAATGCTTGTGGTGAAAGTGGGGGGGGGGGGGGGAAATCCTGGCACTAGTATAGTGTGTGTTCTACCCTGCCCCGCATGCTGCATCGGTCCAGTCTGTGTAGCTGGACAGATGTTGGGGCAGAGACCGGCCATTACTCTAGCACAATGGGGCCCTGTTCTTGGTTGATCCCTAGCCACTACCGTAACAGTAACAATAGTTATCAGAGAAGATTAGACATGGAGGCTGGAACAGTTTTCATAGTGGGGGGGGGGGGTGCGGATGATGGAAACTATGTATTTGGTGTTATTACTACTTCAATCCAGGGGTGTGGCAGTTTCCTGGGCCCCTCAACTTCTAGCATCACTGAGATTAGCTCTCAATGTGAAAACCAGGGGGAGGGCAGATACCATAAACTGAAGTCCACACTTGAATTTAGGAACAGAATCGAGGGAGGAGTTAAAAGATGCATCTTGTGGATTCCCTGTTCTTTCCATAAGATTACAAATAGAAGAAGTCCCCCAGACACCCTTGTGGTTCAAATAACCATGTTTACTAGTTGTATACAAACACACAAGGCCTACCTATGTATGGACATTGCTGCTCTGTTATGTTCTGCAATAAGAGATGGAAAGTTGGGAAGGGCCCACTGAAGGCCTAACACACCCTTTAAAGCAAATGTGGGCAAATAATGGCCTGTGGGCCACATCTGGCCCACGGGACCCTCCTGCCTGGCCCCTGAGGCTCACCCCTGGCCCTCCCGTGCTGTTCCCTCTCCCCCACAGCCCCGGCACCCCGCCCTGGCAGCTTGGCTGTAGGGCCGCCAGCCACCGGTGCTCCAGGCAGCGCGGTAAGGGGGCAGGGGAGTTTGGGGTGGTGGTCAGGGGGTGTGGATAGGGGGTCAGGGCAGTCAGAGGGCAGGGGACTTGAATGGGGGCAGGGGTCCCAGTAGGGCAGTCAGGAATGAGAGGAGAGGTTGGATGCGGTGGCAGGGGGCAATCAGGGGCAGGGGTTCTGGGGGCAGTCAGAGGCACAGCCTGCCACAGCCTCCCCTAACTGGCCCTCCATACAATTTCTAAAACCCTGATGTGACCCTCAGGCCAAAAAGTTTGCCTGCCCCGCTTTAAAGGAAAAGCGATCAATTCCTATACGCTACACAGGCCCCTCGATATTTTCTCCCAGAGACCCATGTTTCCATTGTGCCAACACAACTTTCCCACAGAATTGCCTTCTCCTCATTCAATTCCCTCCTGAAATCCCACTTCTACAATGATGCATATAAGCCATGAGGTGGTTGATAATGGAGATAACAATATTTTTTATAGACTATTAAAACACTATTATTGCGGCATAGCCAGTTGCCTCTTGCTGTGATGGGGCATGACTCACCATGGGGGCATCTCCTGCTGGCCATCTTGGGGATTAGCTCCACAGGTTGGTATGTCCTCTCCTGCTATTGCCTCTCCCACTGTCATATCTACTCTCAGACCCATGTCACTCCAAGGACCACAGCATCCTCTTCAGGACACAGCCATCCAGCTGTGTCACCATCTGTGCTCCCCCATTCCAGTGGACAATACTGCAATCCAACCGTCCAGCCACTTTCCCAGTGATGAGTTGTGAGGAGGGGGAAGACACTCAGGCCCATCCAACAGCTCAGTATGTTTCCCTAGGCCACTTCCCCATGGGCCCCAGCACCTTCTTCACCCTTTCCTCAAGGCCTCAGCCTATCAGCCAGGAGCTCCCTTTCACTCCCCCAGTCCCTGCCAGCAACTTCTCTATCCACAGTGCCAGAGGACCCTCAGCCTGCTAGAGACACACTCCTAGATCCTTCAGCTCCCACAGCAACTGATTTCTACTTTGCTCTGCAGCTCCTTTTATGTAAGCCTGCTGGGCCCTGATTGGCTGCTCCTTGCAGCCTCTCTCTGATAGGCTGTGCCTCACACAGCCTCTCTGGGCCACTTGGAGGACTCACCTCCTCTGCTCCCTGTTGAGGTTAACCCTTTCTATTCTTGTGTGGGGCCAATAACCTGTCACACTTGCCAACCTGACTTGTTCGTTGTACCACTTTCCCCTCTGTCACGTCTGTCTGCATGCTGGGTTTTTCCAAAGTGTAAGCTCTCTAGGCAGGAACAGAGCCTTCTTTTGTGTCTATATAGGGCCAAGCATATTTGGGAGGAGCTGTCAGGAACAGATAGTACATCATCATAAAATCATGTATGTGCTATAAGATTTCCTTCTCCCCAATCCTAGAGCGTTTATGACCTTACCTCAATCCCAGCGGTTGTCAGTGTGCAGGACCCTTTCTCCCATCTTAGAGCTGTCTGTTCCCACAGGCTTTCCCCCCTTCCAAAAGCTGGTTATGTTGCAAACAAGTAAATTTGAGTTCATTCCCTCCACTCATCAGCTACAAAATATTTTGTCACCCTGATGAAGTAACAGGGTGCAAGAAGAGGAGAGTCTCCCACCTGTACTGATGCTGAGAAATCAAGTAACAAATGAAATTAACTTATTAAACATTTAGTGCTGAAACTTTAATTTAATTTGTGGGCACTACAATAGGATCCAGCATTGAGGCTGGAGATAGGATGAAGTAGGGCAAAATCCCACATTGTTTTACTGCTTTACAATGTTCCAATCCGATGAAGTGGGTTCTAGCCCACAAAAGCTTATGTCCAACTAAATTTGTTAGTTTCTAAGATGCCACAAGGACTCCTCGTTGTTTATGCTGATACAGACTAACACGGCTACCCCCTGAAACCTGTCAGTGTTCCAATTGCCATTCCACCCAGGGTAAAGTTGTTCTGTGTAAAACATATCTTCCCAACAAAGCTGCCACTCAGACTATTTAATTAGTTTAAACAGGCCTTGCTTGTTAAGTCAACTCTGTATTCCTCTCTCTCCAGGAGAAGTGTCATTAATTCCACAAGGAAGGTTCTGATCTTCAGAGACATTGATTTCATCTGACACTAAATGCACGTTGGCCCAGCCATAAGATAATTGGCCTGCATTACGGCCACGGAGCATGATACACAACATTCCAGGGATTGCTGACATACTTGGGAAGGGCTATAAAATTATGTTCCACTGGATTAGTCAAGGAGTCTGAATCTCATTTTTAAGATGCCAAAAGTTCTCTCAGTGACTGCTGAGTTTATTGGCTTTACTGTCACTTTGCTCTGCTGGAGCTGGGGAATGTGACAGGCCAGTCATTAACAACATTTCTCAAAGTTTCTCACAAATGTATAAAATAGCATTGAACTCCTAGGGAAACCACAGCTACAAGCCATGTCCCAAGGCCTGCTGGGGAGTTCCAGAGTTTGGCAGAAAGGTGCTGAGCCTTTCTCCTGTAGGTCTCCATTTCTGGGCCTGTCCAGGGCAGCAGAGATGGAAAGGCATTAGTATTGGTGGCCTGTGTGACATGAGTTTGGTGATCTCTGTCCCATTCCCACAGCACAAAACCCATCACTACCACTGCAGTTGGACCCTTTGACTGTCTCGACAGGAAGGCCAACATTCAACTGTGCATGGACCTTAATTCTCTTCTGTGGTTCCTCTGTTCAGCTGGAAAAACATCCATATGCATTATGACTATATTTGATTCCTCCATGTATTTTCCCCAGATACCTGAGGGAGCTGGAGGTAACAGTCCAGTGGGAAGGATGTGGGAAAGGGTTCTCTCAGACAATTTCTGACTTTTCTCATGTTAAAAAAACTTGTTTTGAACCTCAAGTGGCTAATTTCCAAGGGGAAACCATGACAATGTTGAATGGAAACTCCAAGTGTCCAGAAAGGGCAGAGACTTATATTGCCAGCATGCAAGTTATACTGCCTCAAGCATTCCAAAACTGAGAGTCAGCCCCACTCCCAAAGCTGAGATTTTAAAATATAATAATAAATGTTGGCTTCTTTTGATGAGCCTTTTGGGGCATGGGTCATCTTTTCAGGCTTTGCAATCGTGAAGACTAGAAACTTCTTGTTGTTTTTTTTGGAAGCTGAGATTCTTTTCTAATCATAGGACTCCAGGAGCTGGGGCTTTAAGAGAAAACACCAAACATCACAAACCTTATGATAAACTCAAGAGAGTTATCAACACTGCGATTATTTATGGCTTCCAGCTGGAAACACAGGGAAGGGCCCCCTGTTCTCTCCACAACCCTCTGGCCTCCATGCAATCTCTTGTATAGAAAGTAGATTGATAAAATAGCCACTGCCTTCAGCCATCACCATTTTGGCTTCCAGGCTGGGAAAACTGACCAGCAGTGTTACTGGGATGCACGGGTGGACACAACGGAGTGTAGCGTAATCACTGTGCAAATTAACATAGAAGAGATTTCTCAAGTCCCTAAAATAACTAGAACTATAATATACAGATGTCAGCCTGGCTGCAGGGAGTTTCGGACCCAGTGAATCTGGTCCCAACCCTTCTCAAGCCACAGAAGAACTCTTCAGTTCAGGAAAGAACACAGAGCAGCACAGGAGCCAGCACTTTGCTCAAGAGATGGGTAAAATAATCCCCATGCAGAGGCTGAGCAGAGTTCCAGATAAATTTGTAAAGCACTTTGGAGTGAAAGGCATTATAGAGATGTATGTTATTCCTGTAGTGATGGCATCATTCTGGACATGAGGGATAAAGCAGAGATAGTGAACAAAAAGGTCACTGTATCTGGATGTCAGCCCCCAAGCCTAGGGTGCTCTTCTTCGCTCCCAGAAAGAGATAAGATAAACCACAGATCTTCCACTCATGTTCAGAACTAAATGCAAAACTCATCTCTTTGCATTAGCTTTGTCTCAATAAAAACACTCACAAACATAAGCAAACAAAACACCTGCATGCAAACATGCCTTTTCTCCGACAGGGGAAGGACAAAAGAAAAGATTGTTATTTCTACGTTAACATACTTGTGAAGTGCTCAAAAACTCCACTGGTGAGTGCAGTACAAATACAGAGACAGATAATTGAGATTAGAGGGAAAGAGTCCTTGTAAGGCTAAGAGTATGTGTGTAGTCCCAGGACTGGATTTTTCATATTGCCAGCCACCCAGATGGAGGCTGTTATACTTCTATGCATTCCTCACTCTTGAGTATTCAGATTGGCTTATCACTGGAGCTGATGTATAATATTCCAGTGTGAAGACTACATAGTGCCAGCACATAGCCCAGGCAAGCAAGGGTATGAGCTCTTTCCCTCTGCATATTGGTAAATACTAAGATGCATTGCCCATACATCTTACTTTACTACTTTACTAAAGTAACAAAAAAGAAATGCATTCTGTTAGACTTTGGACCCCTCTGTGTTCATACATCATATGTTGGATACAAACATGCTTCTGGTTGCTCTTTTGAGCTGTCTTAACCTTGACAAATTAAATAATTTGTAAAAACCAAATACCAATAAAATGTGATAACATTCAAAGCAGGAGAATTACATATTATTGTTAAATGAACAGAGAGCTTCAGAATCTGCCCACCAATTACAGCACATAAATAAAGATGATTGTTTTCCTCTTCCTGCTTTCAGGGATTCTCCAAGAATTTTGACCCTGATCATGTTAGATTCTAGTCTCAGAGCTAACTGCTCTGTGCTCCAAAAAATGTCCTAAACGTAAAATAGTCTTATGGATATATCATGTTCTGTGTTTGGGAGAAAACAGTACACATATGGTCAGTCTGATCTCATCTACACTGTTGTAAATCCAGAATAACTCCATCTGACTGTGACAGGTTTCAGAGGGGTAGCAGTCTGTATCAGCAAAAACAAGGAGGAGTCCTTGTGGCACCTTAGAGACTAACAAATTTATTTGGGCATAACCTTTCGTGAGCTAAATTTGTTAGTCTCTAAGGTGCCACAAGGACTCCTCATTGTTTTTTTTCATCTGCACTGGTGTAACTGAGATAAGAATCTGGTCCATAATCTATTAAATGCAGCGTTGTTGTAGCCGTGTTGGTCCCAGGACAATAGAACAACAACCTGGGTAAGGTAATATCTTTTATTGGACCAACTTCTGTTGGTGAGAGAGACAAGTTTTCAACCCTTACACAGAGCTGACCTGAAGAAGAATTTTCTAATCATTTAGTCATTCTTGTAGCTCATCTCTGACTCCTCCAATTTATTAACATCCTTCTTGAATTGTGGGCACCAAATCTGGACACGGTATTCCAGCAATGGTCACAGCAGTGCCAAACATAGAGGTAAAATAACCTCTCTACTCCTACTAGAGAGTCCCTTGTTTATACATTCCAGGATTGAATTAGCTTTTTTGGCCACAGCATCACATTGGTAGCTCATGATCTGCTGACTATCCACCATGACTCGCAAATCTTTTTCAGAGTCACGGCTTCCCAGGATAGCATCCTTCATCATGTAAGTATGGCTGATGTTCTTTGTTCCTAGATGTACATATTTATATTTAGATGTATTAAAATGCTTATTGTTAGCTCGCACTCAGTTTAACAAGTGATCCAGATTGCTCTAACACAGTGACCTGTTCTTTTCATTATTTACCACTCCCCCAGTTTTGTGTCATCTGCAAACTTTGTCAATGATTATATTATGTTTTCTTCCAGGTCATTGATAAAAATGTTAATAAGAGTACGGCTAAGAACCAGACTCTGTGGGACCCCACTAGAAACATGCCTGCTCATTGATGATTCCTCATTTAAAATTACATTTTGAGACCTATCAGAGAGTCAGTTTTGAACCCATTTATTGTTCTAGTTTTTAATCAAAATGTCAGAGGGTACCAAATCAAACACTTTACAGAAGTCTACATATGTTACATCAACATTATTACCTCTATCAACCAAACATGTAATCTCATTAAAAAAAGATATCAAGTTAGTTTGACAGGCTCTATATTTCATAAATCCATGTTGATTTGCATTAATTAAATTAGTCTCCTTTAGTTCTTTATGAATTAAGTCCCATTATCAGCTGGTCCATTAGCTTTCTCAGAATGAGAGTCAGGTTGACAGGCCTATAATTACCCAAGTCATTCCCTTTACCCTTTTTAAAAATTGGCACAGCATTAGCTTTCTTCCAGTCTTCTGGAACTTCCCCAGTGCCCCAAGACTTATTGAAAAATCAACATTAATGGTCCAGCGAGCTCCTCTGCCAGCTCTTTTAAAATTTTTGGAATGCAAGTTAACTGGACCTGCTGATTTTAAAATATCTGACTTAAGTAGCTGCTGTTTAATATTCTCCTGGGATTCTTGTGGAATGGAAAGAAAGTTATCATCACTATATAATGAAACTATATCATCTGTTTTTCCCCAAGTACAGAACAGAAATATTTATTGAACACTTCTGCCTCTTCTGCATTATTATTAATAATTCTACTGTGTCCATCCAGTAGTGGATCAGTACCATTGTCAGAATTGTTTTTGTTCCTAAAATATTTTTTAAAACTCCTTGTTCTTAACTCTACTGGCCATAGATTTCTCCTTATGTACTTTGCTTCTCTTATTTTTTCATAATTCCTGATTTATATTCATTACTATCAATTAATTTCCCCTTTCCTTGTTTGTTATATAATATTTTAATTTTTTAATAAACCATTGCTTATGGTTAGAGCTAGACAAACATTTTGAACTAAAGGTCTTTTTATCAAAAAGTAGCCCAATATTATCTAGTGTTTTGGGGTTTTTTCATAATTTTTAATATTTTTTTAATCAAAATGATTATCAAAATTGGGTTTGATAAATGAAAAGTTTTGATAGCCATTTTGAAAACAATTTCAATTAAAGATATTGCAAAAAATAGAGAGAGATGAAAACTAGGCCCATTTCAAACCCTGCAACACAAAAACTGGTGTAAAATGTCAAAAATGTTTGTGGAATTGATTTCTTTTGCGTTTTCCAATCAGCTCGGCTGAGGGTATAACTCAGTTTATACCAGCTTTTCTCAAATGTGTCCACTGCAGCCGCATGCAGCCACCAGGGGCTTTTCTTGCAGCCACAGTCTCCTGGGCGGTGATGGGGGGGCAAAGCAGCAGCCCCTCCCCATGGGCCACAACCAGTGGTTAGACCCTGCCCTCCTCTGGAGACACACAAGCTGGAGGAGGCAGCCAGCGAGTTTCCCACCTTCCCGAGGGTGGTGGGGTTGGACTTCAGCCCTGGGATGGCAGGTGGCAGGCTCTAGCCAAGGGGATTCGGGCTTCATCCCCAGGCCCTGTCCCCTGGCTATGTGGTGCCAGACTCTGGCCCTGAGCTCACTCTCCTTCGCCCCTGGCCCCCTGCTGCCATTACCCCTGGTTCCCATTACCACCTCACCATCCAGGGCTTAATTTGTCCCCGGGCTTGCCAGGGCTCAGTAAGTCTGCTGTGAAAGAGAGATTTGTATGTTTGTTAATATTACTTTTCACAGCACACACTGTAGCTGGCACGTCTTTTTTAAAAAGCAACCAAAAAGCAAAAGGAACAACAAGAAAAACAGACAAGAATGCTCAAAGCACCTTATTTGTGTTTCTCTTCTGTTTAGGTCCAGTAAAGAATAGAGACCACTGTACATTGTGGCTATTATTGAGTCTGCAGCAAAAAAACAAAACAAAACTAGGCAGATAAATTACAAGAATTTGGACATGTGTCTGTGAATTCTTATTTGTTTTTCCCGAAGTTAATTAAGCAGTTTAGGAAAAATTATCAGAGGAGCCACAGACCACTTGCTGTGAGAACCCCTGGTTTACACTAAAAGAAAAGGAGGACTTGTGGCACCTTAGCGACTAACTGTGTGTGAGGATCGCCGCTGTAGGTGCTCTTGGAGTTGGAATCTCCTCGCTGCCCCCTGCACATTCGGTTTTGCAGCCTCGCCGCCCCCTGACTGCAGGATCGTGCCCGTGCGGCATGAGGGTCTTTGGGGCCCTCTGGGCCCTGGGGAAACCTACGGGCGGCTGCATTATTATGCCTGGTTTCAGAGGAGCAGCCGGGTTAGTCTGTATCCGCAAGAAGAACAGGAGGACTTGTGGCACCTTAGCGACTAACACATTTATTTCAGCATAAGCTTCCGTGAGCTACAGCTCGCTTATTATGCCTGTGATTATTGCCCGGGCCAAAGGCCCCTCCCCCCAGTTCCACACTAGGGGCAGGGGGAGCGAATCCCCCCCGCCGGGCAGGAAGGGGAGGGGTCGCGCTGAGACAATCACTCTCCTTTCTGCAGCCGCCTGACCCCATCCCCTTCCCCAGCTGCCAGTCTCCGCCCTCCCCCCCCTCCCCTCCCCTCCCCATTGGCTCCCTGGGAATTTGGGGAGCCTCTGAGCTAGGGGTGGGGGGGGAGGAGACGGGCGCGCGCGCGCTGCATTGTGTGCCCCGCCGCGGGAACGCGCCGGGAGGGATGCGGGCGCACGCGGCGGGCGGGGGCGCGCCTCAGGGCTGCGTCCGGCGAGTCCCCTTGTGTGTCGGGGCGGCGGGGCGCGGAGCGGAGCCGGCCGGCGCCATGGAGGAGCTGAGCAGCGTGGGCGAGCAGGTCTTCGCCGCCGAGTGCATCCTGAGCAAGCGGCTCCGCAAGGTGGGCGCCCGGCCCGGCCCGGCCCGGCCCCGCCCCGGGCATCCCCCCCGCTCCCGGGCAGCCTCCCCGCCAGGCCCGGCGCTAACCGCTTCTCTCTCCTCCCCGCAGGGCAAGCTGGAGTATCTGGTGAAGTGGCGAGGCTGGTCCTCCAAGTGAGTGTGCGGGGCGGGGGGCGCTGCGGGGGCGGCCACTTGCTCCGGCCCCTTCCTGGCTGCTTTTGTTCGGGAGGCGCCGCGTCCCGGCCCCGGGTCCCTTTTGTTTACCAATAAGTGTCCGCCCCCCCCCGGCCCCGGCGCACGCTTGAGGCTGCAGCCCCGGCCCCCGGCCCGGCGCAGGCGGCTCCGAGCGGCCCCCGCTCCGGTGGGGACGGGCCGGGGGAGCCGCCTGGGTGTCCGCGCTTCGCCCGCTGAATGAAACCTGAGCTTCCCATTGATGGCTGTGGGGCTGCGCCGTGCCCCGGACGGGAGGGATTTGGCGGCCTGGCGGGGACCCTTTCTGTTTACTCCTCCGGCCAGCTGCTCCTGGAAACCGGGTTCCTCTCCGGGTTTTCGCTCCGCTTCTCGTTCCAGCCCCCTCCCCGCAGCGCTCACATTGTTGCCCTTAATCCTTCGGCTCATCCAGGGTTTGCCCCCTGTCAGTCAATACACTTCACTTTTTCTAGACCGTCTCAGTTTTCTGACCCCGGGGCGAGGGCGGGGAGGCTATTTCCCCCAAAAATGTAGCACCCCCTTTCCAGAGTCACTCCCGTTCTCCAGAGCATCTTCTTCAGTGCACGCTGATGAGAATTTCAGAGGAGCAGCCGGGTTAGTCTGTATCCGCAAAAAGAAAAGGGGGACTTGTGGCACCTTAGAGACGAACCCATTTATTTGAGCATAAGCTTTCGTGAGCTACAGCGGATGCATCCGATGAAGTGAGCTGTAGCTCCTGAAAGCTTATGCTCAAAAAAAATTTGTTAGTCTCTAAGATGCCACAAGTCCTCCTTTTCTTTTTCTGATGAGAATGAGGTTTGCATCCTATGTAGTGTTGCCATTTCCGCAGCGTTTGCAGCAGAACTCGGACTTTCCCTGCGGGATTATTACTTTGGGGTTATTCAAAGATGTGGGCTTTGGTCGGAGCCTGCGCACTGTTCTCAGATTCAAATCGCCCATACGGGCTGTCATGTGAGCTGCATATGGGCAGATGATATTCCATATATTAATCCAAACTTTAAAAAAATGCTTTCATGTTGCTGTTCTCTATTGTGTGTTTACTCTTCTTTTCCAGACACAACAGCTGGGAACCTGAAGAGAATATCCTTGATCCAAGGCTGCTCCTTGCCTTCCAAAAGAAGTGAGCAAACTATAAATACTTCTGGTTGTTGTTGGATGAACAATGTCTAATCGATCATTCGGTCTTTGGAAGTCCTGCAAATGGCATACTGAAGAGCTCATTAGGCTAAAATATGGTGATAATCTAAACTAACAGTTCAGGTTCATAGATGGCTACCAAGTGTTATAAATGTGATTAATTTGGGCCCAGATCAGAATGTATTTTACATAGGCTGTGCAAAGTGACTGCACTAGCATGCCATACAGACATTTAACTTAGAAAGGAGCGTTGGAAGCTGAATGTACTTGACCTCTGATCTAAAGGTCTGGGCATTGGTTGTGTTTCTGTGTATGCTGCATGCACAGAGAGAGGCAGTTTCTAGAATTACAGAAACAAACTTATTTTTAAAATCCACTGAAAACATACTTGTTGGAGGAATGTGATACGTATCCCCTGGCAGTGATTGGGGTGGGGTGGCGGGGCTAGAGAAAAGAGGCTCTCTATAATGTTCCATACTTGTATATGGAGTGCAGCTCTGCAATTGGATTGTATGATTAGTTAAGGTAACTAGAAATCCGTGTGCACTGGGGTGCAGATATAGCCCTCTGGCTACGTTTGTCACAGTGCTGGCAAATGTTTTGCCTTTGCACTAATATAAAAACACTAAACTTTATGATTGGCCTTAATTATAGTGGGTTTCTAAATCCACTTTGTTTTTTTTTTTTAAAAAAATCTAGGTATTATTGTGGGTGGCACAGTGACCTGTTTAATAGGTTTCAGCAGTTAAAAAGTGAGTAAGGGACTCTGGTGTTCAGTCAGCCATCACTTTGCTCTGGAGACACTATTCTTATAACCTCTTCTCCATCCCATAATTCCGATTCCTATATGGCATCTTGCCTTACAGTCAGAGGGCCCTTTTGTGGCCTCTTATTGTCATAGGGAATCATCTAGCAGAGGACAGCGATGCCTCTTCGCCACCACACCTTGCTGTGATCCTGTTTCCAGGAGGTCTCTTTCCTTCATCATATTGGCAGCGTGGCAGTGCAGAGCTTGGCAACTGCTGCAATGCTGCCAGCTTGGCTGCTATAAGTCTATATAAGTCTTGGCTGCTATAAGTTGCACACAGTCTACAATAGCAGACTTTCTATTCCAGTAACCAGCAACTGTTGCCATAATCTACATATTGCTCTGCTGAGAGAGCTATTCTGTGACTCCCAGAGACTGCAGCAGAATTCCTTCCCCCCACTGCACTTACAAAATGACCTGGGTGCTTTCCCAAACCAACAACAAACAGCCTGGGTCAGTGTGAAATCTGTAGGCTTGGAGCTCTCCAGGAAAGATTTCTGTATGTTTGTCACAAGCATAAGACTCGTGAGTATCTGTTGCTGCTTGGATTAGAACTGAGTTGTGCAGCATTTCAAACAAGGTCTCTGCTGATAAGAGAGGAAATAGGCTGGCTCCTGGGTGCAGCATTGTCCTCAACTGGTGTGTTTGCAGGGAACACGAGAAAGAGGTGCAGAATCGGAAGAGGGGTAAACGACCCAGAGGCAGGCCCAGGAAACATGTGGTAAGTAACAGTGGTGATGTGTGGAGTGGTGGGGATAATGGCAGTTCTTGGGACATTCTTTGTCTGAAAGGTCCCTTACAACCTCTTGTGTCACAATGTGGAGTGGTCAGTGTTGCTGAAATGGATCCTACGTCTTGGATTTCCATTGGAGAATGGGAGGGCACAGAGCTGCCAGGAGACACTGTTCCGAGAGCACAATGTACCCAGGAATGTGTCTCTGAGGTTGCATATAAGGGGCAGGGATAGGGGGAGCTTCTCTTTATCCAGACACTTTGGTAATTGCTCATCAGCAATGATGGGGAGGGAAAAGTGGGAGTCGCATGGAATTTGAGGGCAATATATTAGATCTGGCCTGTGTGCAGTAGGGACTCTTTAACCCTTTGCAGAGTAGAGGCCTGTGCACAGTCAGGGACTGATGCATGTAATGCAGTGATCCGTGGGGTCACTGGGAACAAATTCGTATCTTGCTGAAGAACTTAGCCACACACAGTTCTGCCAGCTATCTTAATTCAGGCTAATGTTCTCCCTGCTCCCTCTTTATTTTTGTTTTAAAGGAACCAGAGGAGCCTCCAAAAATCAAGTCAAGTAGCTCCTCATCCTCTACCTCTTCATCTTCCTCCTCCTCTGATGAAGAGGATGAGAGTGACCTGGAGGCAAAGAGAGGTCCCCGGAGCAGAGAGACTCACCCATTGCCACAGAAGAAAGCTCAGATTCTGGTTGCGAAGCCGGAAATAAAAGACCCTGTCAGGAAGAAGCGTGGGCGGAAACCTCTGCCTCCGGAGCAGAAGGCAGCCAGAAGGACCATGAACGTGGCCAAGGTGCTGAAAACAACCCGAAAGGAGACGGCGGGAGGTTCTAAACTAATGGGGAAATTGCAGCCCCAACACAATGCTCAGGGCTCAGGTATTGCTGTGCTTAAATCTAATGTGAAAGAGCCCCAAAGTGCACTGAGTGGGCTTGGTCCAGGGGGCTTATCTGCTGAGAACCTGCCCAATATACTGAAGGGCTCCTCTGGGAGCCCAAACCACGGGATCAGCTGGCAGAGTTCTATTGTGCACTACATGAACAGGATGTCCCAAAACCAGAGCTCTGCAGAGGTTCCACCCCCAGGGAGGCTGGCACTCAAGTCACAGGCATCCACCAAGAGTAGCCTAGGACTGGACTTAAAAATGAGAAACCAGAAAGGACCTGGGGAGCCTAGGTTGAATGTGCCAGGATCCAAAACAGCCAAGGCACTCGGCAGTGGTGCTGGGGGGGATCAGAAATCAGGCTTCACTGCTGGGGCTCAAACCTTGCACAATGGCAGCAAGGCACCTGTGAATTCACCTGCCCCAGGAAGCCAGCTGACGTCCAATCAGGAGCTGAACCTTCAAGCTTTAAACTTACAGAGTGTCAAAAATGGGCCGAATTCAGCAGGTGGCAGCAGCCTCCCTCGTCATGTCTGTGGAACTCTGGCCAAAAGTGCTGGTGCCACAGCTGTGAATGTGGGGGCAGCCGCTGCCAAGGGCAGCAGGATGGGCACAGTGCTGAATGTACAAAACACTGGGCTGCCGCCAGGCGTGGACACCTGCAAAAATGAGAAACCAATGCAAAGAGCAGCTGCTGGGGAAAGAGATGTGACAAAAAGTGGAGTCCCATGTGCACCAGAGGGGCACCCCACAACAGAGAACCGCAAGCCAGCAGCCATGTCTGAAATGAGCACTGGCGAAGAGGAGACCAGCTCCGATTCGGATCGGGATTCTGCCTCGTTTCCTGGTATGGGCCAGAACATGTCAGTCTCCATCCAGACCAGCCAGGACTGGAAACCCACCCGCAGCCTGATTGAACACGTCTTTGTCACAGATGTGACAGCCAACCTGATTACAGTGACCGTCAAGGAGTCTCCCACCAGTGTTGGGTTTTTCAATCTTAGACATTACTGAATCAGGAGGTGTGAGGTGGGGAGATGGGTTCCCATAGCCCCTTCTGATGCCTCTTTCCAATTGTTTCATTGGGTTTTTCTTCAAGTGAATGCCAGATGGCAATGAGATTTGGGGAGGCAAAAATCAGGTGTCCCTGCCCCTATAAGCAATTGGCTATTAAACAAGACCCCAGCTTCCCCCAACAAAGTGTTCTGCCATTGCCCGCCAGCATTGTTCTTGGTGATTCATTGTATCTATGGAGGCTTCCTGGAGCCAAAAGAGATTTTCTCTGAAGGCTGGGAGGAGTAGGATACAGGGAAACTTGTTAACAGCTACCAAAGGCCATTCTGTTTTTCTGACCACTATAGCAGATGGCACCAGAGTAAGGTTAATGCAGTGGTTCTCTGGTGGGGATTAAGGCTGGCTAGCTGGCTGCTAAAAAGTGGTTAGCAAGTGACTGGTAAACCAGGCTTCTCTGTGGTTGGATTTCTTTGCTGTACATCTTGAAATGTCAGAACACCGGGTATGCAAGTACCTGGACAGTTGAGGAGAGGGCTGTGGTGTCATGCAATGTAACAGGCTAAAGCTTTTCCTTAAGAAAAAGTGAAGTGTTTTTTTTCCTTCTAGGCATTAGCACAAATCTGACCACAATCTCCTGGGACAGTCAGACTCAATCCAAATCAGACAGCCAACTTCCACAGTGTTCTGCATGCTGTGGGGTGGGGGGAGTTGCCTGTAGATGTGGGGGTTTTCAGGGGACATTAGTTTAAGCCCAGCTACCCTCCTGGGTTAGGTTGCTCCCAGTGATGAGCGTGAAGTGACTCCTCGTTCTCTTGTGATGTTTTGCAAATGAAATGGAAATATTGTTTACATTTTTATACAAAATCCTCCCTTGTTCAGAAGGGAGGTGGGGGGGCAAGGGGCCTTCAGACTAAAACTGTTACTATCGCTGGCAAACCCAGACCCGCTGTGGTGGGAATGGGCATCACAGCCTGCATTCACACCACATGTGGCACGTTTGAGGTGCACAGCATGAGCTGGCGGCTGATCAGCGGTTGGCCAGGCTTGCAAGCAGTATGAGCTGCTGCTGTGAATGTTTCTGTGTGCGTAAAAGAAGTCAGAGTTGGGAATCAGTCTGGACAATTTAGTGCTGTGCAGCCCAGTGCTCTCCAAATCCAGGCCTTTTCTTTGTCCCAGTATCCTTAACACTTCACATGGTACATGCAAATATTTGTGGCAGGATTTGACTGCTGAATGCACACACGTCCTTCAGGGCTGTCTGTAGATTTTGCAGCCCTGGGCCTCAAGCCACCTGCTACTTGGAGACCCACTGTGAGGCTCAAGCACAATGGAGAAACCTTTTCTACTAGGTCTGAGGTTTGTAGGTGCCATGAGGCATGGGATAGCCGGCAGCTTGGGGCTCTGACTTGCTATTAGCCTTGTCTTGTTGCTACCACTAGGAATGAGTGAGGGTTAAAACACAGCATTTGTGGGATCAGAATTCCTGCCAAGCTCCTGTTGCTAGTAGGCTTTATGAGCGCGGTGGAGGCAGTGCATGCAGGGCTCAAGCTGGGTGCTGCCAAGTGCCTTCAATTCACTTTTATTTCAGTGGAAAGTCAGGGTGCTCAAAGCCTCCTAGGGTGGGGCTAGGGGTCGCTGGGGTGAGGAGAGCACACACCTCTCTGCCTCTCAAGCAGCAGTTCCCCGGGGACAGCCTTTGGCAGGCTCTGGATGGAGCCTGCTTCAGGCAGACAAGGAGGCTCTTGCTGAACTCTGTTTGAATGCAGCCTTTGCAATTGTAGTGAACTGGAACTCTTCTGGGTGCATGGCAGGGGCAGCCTGGTACCCTCATGTGCTATAAGAACATGCCTGCAAAAGGCAGCCCTTGAAAGATCTCTGCAGCAGGGTGGCCAATGACTGGGCTATCGGGTCAGTGTGTTTAGGTGCCGCTTCAAAGTGGATGGGTTCATCTACTACATCCCTGCCCCAGTGATGTGCATCTTCCTCAGCCACAGTATGGAGCACCTGCAATGTCAGTAGCGGCTGTGCTACTAAAGGGATGCTGTCAACTCGTAAAGAGCCAAAGGCTGCAGGTCCATTAGGTGAATATAGGCACACGTATATTTCTTAAATTCTGTTTTACTGCTCTGATGTGGTCCGGCATTTAAAATGCTAGTTCCTTTGGGCCTGGGCTGGCTGTTCTCTCAGGTGGGTAGTGAAAGTCAGGAAGGTTTTATAATCTATTGCTGTTAGTACTGCGGTGTCTGGGTTGCCAGGGAAGGTTCCACTGGATTTTGTATTTAATTCAAAAACTTTAATTGATTTAGGTTTCGTTTTTAACAAACCTAAGATTGGGTCCAGTTTGAGTTGACAAGCCCCTAATCTTATGGAACGGTTCCTGCCTTGAATGTTACCTAGGTGGATTTGTGGGGTGGGGGTTTCCACCCCCTTATAGTCAGTGACCTTTCTGCCAGCCAGAAGGCCTTAGCTGTGGCTTCCTCCCAAAGTAATTGATACTCTAACAGTCAGCCTGGGGGCTAGGAGCTCACTTCAGATTTGCTGCAGCAGAGCTCCCGCAGCCTCTGCCAGCCCAGGGATTGTCGTTGGTGTGGCTGGCTGCACTATCCATGGTAAGAACTGTCCTCCTCAAGTGCGGGAGACAAGGGGTCATGTGGGCCAGACCAGTTTTGTCTGCGAGGAGGGTTTGCTTTGGAGCTCCCTGGTGCCAAAAAGTAACGTCTGTTATTCAGTTGACCTCATAATTCACATGCAGCCAAACTAACTATTGCAACTTTGAGAATGTCAAGAAAAAATTAGCTTGTGGGTTCAGAAGCCTTTACCCCTGCGGTGGCCTTTACCACATGTGTTCTGAAGCCCCAGACACGGGGATGCTGGTAGATCCTTTCCTTCAGTAATGAACAAGAGGGGTCTGGACATCTCAAAGGCTGTGTCTGGCTGTCTTCCCCACACATCAAATATTTACTACTTGGCCTTTGCAAATCCAAACTAAAGTAACTTACAATGTGCCTTTTGGAATGTGCTGTCCCAGCCTTGCCCATGGTACAGGTCACTGACAGCTGTCTTGTGCTTACGCAAAGCTGGGTTAGTCCAGGGTCCTGTGAAAAGCAAGGACATAGGTGAGGGGTAGGGGAGAAGACCCTCCTCAGCAGTGTGGCACCCAGCATTTATGTGGATCCCCAGGTACACCTGCTTTGGTGATGGTAGCAGCTGGTGTGTGTCCAAAGGGAACTGCACCATCCTTTCTGAGGTTGGCATCTGAACACAGAGAGGGAGGAAGCTGCTTCCACAGGGATGAACCCAGAAATCCTTACAATAAGGCTGATGATGGGTCTGTGTAAACAACCTCCTGGGATGGCCATTGAAAAATGGCATTTGATGCTGGTCTGGAGAGGGGCCAGTTGATAAGACTGTATTAAGATGATAGAAAACTGCTTCTCCGTCCCTACTCCTACAGTGTCAGTGCCTATGTTTTTACTTTGGGGTATCAAGAGGGTTGCACTTGTGTAGGACAGGGCTTGGACTGGTGTGACTAATCATGGTGGGTACTGATTTGCACTGATGCTGCATGCCTACCTTAGTTTACAAAGAGTGCAAACCACATCTGTGTACTTACGGTGCAAAGTCCTCCAGCCTAGACAAGCGCTACGTAAGATGTCCCCATTCAGAATTCCAGTTCTAAATTAAATTGTATTTCACATTTGGTGGCTTGGTCCCACTCAAAGGCATTCTTGCCTTTCAGAGTCTGGGTGATATTTTCTTGGGATTCTTAATTTTTGCTCTGGAAACTTGTAATACAAATGGAAACTGGCTTTCTTTCAGCAACAGCTACTTATAAAACTGGGGTTTTTCCCCCTCCTGTAGCAGTGGGAACCTGCTTTGCCAATGCTAACATTGTGCCTTTCTGTTAACCAGCTGTTTCAATCCCAAAGTTAGAAAGACTGTGAAAGTGATAATCTGGAAACACCTTGCTTTCATCTCATTCTTCCTCCCCCCCTTTAATCTGGCATTAAATGTGTTGACTCCCCTTAACAATGTGAGTTAGCGTGAGTGTGTGTCTGAGTGAAAGTTTAACTTTGAAGTCAGCCTCTCAAAGGCAAATTGTGCGTTTTAATTTAATCTTTTGTGGACTGAAGTTTAAAAAGCTGGTGCTATTTGTGTTTACCAATAAAATTAGTCTTCAAAGTCTACCTTTTATAAAATTTGCTGCTATGAGTTTGTGTTTTAGTTGCATGTCAAAAAAAACAGTTAAAGGTTTATCACTATTTTTAGTCTTAAGGAGTTTCCCAGGGAATAGTACTACAGTATTTGTATATTGAATCGGTATTTTATCCTGGCATAATCTGGTGAAGTATAAGGGTTTTTCATTGGACTGGAAAAAGTGGACAATTCAGTCATCTTCCTTAGGAGTTTAGTATATTTTTATATATATATATTGTACCAAAAAACTGGAGTTCTTGGGAGCTTCTTCTTTTTGTTTTGGTTCTGAGACTGACACAGATGTGAAGGACTCTAGACCCAAAAAGAAAAGGTTTTACTAGAAGAAACTGAGGAGGTGTGTGTGTGAAAACAATTGTTCTTGTAACAGTGCCAATTACTGCCTGATTTGCATTTATTATTTTTTATTATTAAAAAAGCCAAATCATTCCTGTATGCCACTTCTGATTGCTTTAAACTACAGCAGTTTGTTTGCTTTTTAGAGAACAAGCATTGGATGTGTTATTACCTGGAGAAAGCTTGAGTTCTTTGTTGGAAACAAGACAGCAGCCCAGCCCACAGGTTAAATAAGGGCTGCCTACCTGAAGACAATGGCTGCCCATTGAGCTTGCAGTGTGTTCACGTCAGTGGTTGGGGTTCCTTTGGTGACCCTGGAGTTGGCTTCCTTGCATTTTGTGACGTTTTCTAGTATTTTTGGACACTAATGCTAGTGTAGACTCCAGACCTCTAGGCTGCTTTTAATTTATTTTGCAGGAAAACACTAGAAGTTGGTATGTCAGACAACTGTGTATAATGTTTTTATTCATGTTAGTATATCAATAAATATATTTTTAAACTTTTCAGACTATTGTGCAGCATGGGGAGATGGACTGTGTAATTGTACTTTCCAGGTGACTGTCTCACAACCTTTTCCAGACATTAAGCTTCACGGCACAGCTGAGAGACATCGTATTACATGGACCTTTACCTGTCCAGGTGACAGACTGTGTCAGTCGCAGAGCTAGGAATAGAACACAAGAATTGGAATTGAGTCGCCTTGCTCCAACTTCTACAAGGCAAATCCCCCTAACTTAGCTGAGCATTATACCCTGTACCTTTATTTAGTGGGGAACAAACCACCATGATTACAATGTGGAGAAAGTGTGACAGCTGCCCTAGAGAAGAAGTTCTGCAAAGAGAGGGAAGGGGGAAATCAGCTTTCCTGTAGCTTAGCTGTCAGTGAATCCCTGTTAGGTCACTGTGCACCAGAGGTGATATTATGAGTGGGAGGTGGGGAAAGGTGGTAGTAAGAAAAACAACCTGCTGCAGTAAGTGACAAAGCACCTTCCACCACGCTCTTACTCACACTGCATCATCCCTAATGCAGCTGGGGCTGAAACCTAGACCTGGTCTAAGCTTGCACGGCCCTTTCTTGAGTTCAGGACGAGGGGCCACAAAGGTTGGTTTGGCCCCTGCCCAATAGAAGGGATCAGTGACATGTACTTTGTAAACCAAAGGAGGGGTGCAAGTCAGGCTGTCGCCACTTTCTGACCAATTTATAGCTTTACATCATTCTGTCAGCAATGTTTAGCCCCCTGAGTATGGCCTTTGCCATGAATTCCCTTGGAATGCCCTGTCCACCCTCAGTTATTCAAAGTGCCTAATGCAGGAGAAGAGGCCTCTTTGTCCACGATTTTGGTCCACCTTTGCCCTTTCTTTTACCAACCCTGACTAGGGACAGCTGCAGCACTTTGCGGCTTCTTAGGAGAGCAAGAGAGACTCAGACCCCAAACTGCCTCCCAGGACCCAGTATGCTCTACAAGGGGACCTGAAAAGAAAGGAGGCTGGAACTGGAAGCTTTTCTCCCACAAGGTGTTTCCCTCTTCCAAGGATACTTACAAGTATCAAACCCTGTTTTTGCTGGAGCAGGGGAGAACTAATCTCCAGGGGCCCAAACCTGCCAGGAGCAGGGGGTGCAGACAGCCTGCTTAAAGCTTTGCTATGCTCTTCCTGCAGGATCTGTTAGCTCACCTGAGCGGGGAAGCTTTCTGGAGCAACAAGGCCCTTTGCCCTCGCCGTTCCCAGCAGTTCTGGGCAGAGGCCGCCCTGATATTACTCCTCAGCTGTTAAAAAGCACAATGCCCGCCCTGGGGGATGGGGGCCGGACCGCCCCGGCTCCTTTTCCAGCCGCGGCAAACGCGGCCGGTTCGCTCAGCTGGCGGGGCCTGGCTCTCGCCCCGCGGGAGGAAGCGGCTGGTCTCTCAGCCCCCCTGGGCCCCGGGCCAGGCTCTGAGCGGCACTGGACAGTGCTCCGGGGCCGAGGGAGGGCCAGCAGCCCCCCGCTGCCCAGCCCCGGGCCGCGGGATGCCGCCGCTCCCCCCAGTTTCTTTCCCTCTCCGGGGCGTTGGGGGAGCCGGGCCTGCGCATCGCCCACCTGCGGAGCAGCCAGAGGAGCGCGCCCCGCGTGCGCCTTCCTGCAGCCCGGGCACGGGCGGCTCAGCCCTACCTGCCCAGCCGGGGGCAGGGGGAGCTGGGCAAGGGGGAAGCAGCCGGCTGCCCCCGGGGGCGGGCGGGCGCTTGGCTGCCCGGGGAGGGCGGGGCTGCAGGAGGAGAGACGCTAATGCCTCGCACGGGCTGAGAGAGCCCGCTGCGCCCCCGGAGTGGGGGAATCCCCGGTGGGAGCCGAGGGCTGCCCCGGCTGGCACCGGACCCAGACTCGGCCTTCTCTTGCACGCGCTGCGCCAGAACAGCTCTTAAAATACCCTGCCCGGGGCAGCGTGGACCTTGCGCCGGGCGCAGCAGCCAAGCGAAAATGAAACCAGCCGGGAGCCCGCCGGAGCCGGGAGCCCGGGTCAGCAGCACCGAGAGGCTGGGGCCCGCGGCTGCTCCCTCTGGCCTGCGCAAAGAGACTGTCCGGGCGGGGGTGACAAGCCGGGGGGGCTCTGCCCGGGATGTGACCTCTCCTCCCCGGGACAGGCAGGCTGGGCTCCCGCTCGCGGGCCGGTGGGGACGGAGTTCGCTCCCCACGGCGCTTCAGCTCCTCTTGCAATGAGCAGCTAAGCTCAAGGCAGGGAGGTCTCCCCCTCCAGGCTGGCGGGGGCTCCAGGGGCAGCTCCGGGCCCGGGCCTGGGCTGTTTTGCTGGGTGGGTGTTAGGAGCCGCAGCGAGCTCCCGCACGGGAAGTGGGTTGGTAGCTCCAGGTTCTTGCTATTCCTTTGACGTTTCCAGGACCAGGATTTCACTCGGCCAGGCACGAAGGAAACAGTCCCAGTCGCTCCAGTTTTTGGACTCTCTGGCCCGCAGCGTGAAGACTCCGGAGGAGGAACGTCCCGGGGCCCACCCGAGCTGGCTGAAGGCTTCGAGTCACGTTCCCTGCGTGGAAACCTTTGCACTTGAGCGCTCCGGCAGGACCAAGGCCCCTTCTCGTTCTTCGCCCTCTCGCCCTCCTGTCACCTCCCGGGCGGTGCCTGTCTCTTCCCTCGCCCAAATCTGACCCCTCCGCCTCACTTGTCCCCAAGCGCCCTACTTCCCAGGCCTTTCTGTGGAAGGCAAGTAAACGTGTGTGAAAGGCGAGTCTCCTGCTGGGACCTCCAGGAGAAAAGCCGCATTGTGCGGCCCTTTCGACCTCTCCGCTTCGCCACCAATGTGCCGCGCACAGATGCTGACAGCTACGATAATAAAAGGTTTCGCTCCTTTCACTCAGCGGAGCAGCAAAGGGAGGTTAATGAGGACACGGCTAAAAAGCCCAGCCCGGCCCCTGCTTTTCTTTGGCTCTGCAGTAAATGAAGATTTGAATACAAAGGACCGATTTCTGGGCGCCCTGCGGGGAGCTCGCGGGGCAGGTTTTCAGGCTTTCTGGTGCATTCCGGGACCCAGACTTGGGACGTTCAAAGCCAGACGCCACCCTCCGCGACAGGCGGGGCTGGGATACAAACCGGGTTTGAGGGAGCCCCAGATCTTTCACCCCAGGCAAAGCGGCAGGCTGCGTCCTGGGTCAGTGCCCTGGCAGGCGGGGCCGCTGATCCCCGCACAGGGGCCCGGTGAGGCGTTTGTGGGCTTGTTGGCACAGTCCCGCTCTCGGTGCGCAGCCCCCGGCCGCTGGACGGCCTCCGCCCTCCCTGAGCCGTGTGCTGCGGGCTCCCAGCTCTTACTGAGGGGAAACCCCGCTGGTCTCCAGCCTCCTGACTCGGGCCTGCCTTGCCCGCGAGGGGAGACCCGAAAGCCACTTGGGAAAGGCGTTTCTTTGGGTTTGCCTGGCCCCCAGCCAGCCCTTTCGGCTGCCTTCCCTGGCGGGTTTACGGGCACCCAGAGAGGCAGACAAATGCCCGCCAGGCGCCCAATGGGGTGATGGTTGGGGGGGGCACCGCTGGGTCTTATTGGACTCCTGACCAAAAGTGCCACAGCGAGATTACGGAGCGACCCCCAGCTCGGGCAGCCCCCATCTCCCCTGCAAGGCGGCCGGGTGCAGAACCTGCTGCCGGAATTCAGAGGAGGAGCCTTAAAATACCGCTGAGGTGCAGCCTCTCTGCTGCAGGCCCTGCAAGGTCCTGCTCTCTGATCCCAGCCCAGGCTTCCGCAGCTGGTCTTTGCAACGCCAGCCACGCACGATACCGAGGTGGTGGCAACTGGTGTGCAGTAATTAGGCAGCCCGGCAGCCCCGCTCTTATAGGTCTTCTTAATGGCGTGTGGGTAACACAGCAGAACGCAAACCTGCCCCAGAACAATAACGAACCGGCGCGCACTCCGCAGGCTCTGGCAAACGGAGCCGCTTCCCGCCCAAACAGAGCCCGAAACGTGGGGCCCCTGGCACAGTTCTCACCCGCAGGCGGGACCGGCTGGAGCATAGCCCCAGCCACACCACGGGGGGAAGCTGGCCCGGGACAGTTCGCACCGTTCACAGCCTTGTGATCAACACGCGCAATGGTGTAAATCAGGCAACCCCAGAGGCTGCCGGTGCTCAGCCCTGGGAACAAGCAGCTGCTGCATGGCCAGGACCGTGCGGCCGGGCAGGCTCCGGTCCGCTAGCACAGGGTTGCGCTTGTCGGCAGTTACCGCGCGGTAAAACCCAGCAAACGCGCTCTCGGGATGGGTCGCAGCGCGCAGGGAGGAAATTCAGCGGCCAGGGAGCGCAGCACGGGGCCGCAGGGGGCCGCAGACACCGGCAGGGGGCAGCAAACCGTCTCGGTTCCAATGCCCACATTCATTCCCCAGCTCCACTCCCGCGCCGGCGAAGAGGCGAGAGAGGCCGGGGGCTGCTGGGGGCAGGACAATGCAGGGCCCGGGGTGCAGCTTTGTTCCGGTTCTGAGTCCAGCCCGCTCCTAGCTGCCGTTTACACGCGGCTCAGCCCCACGCAGACGGTGCAGCGCCGGCTGCGCACCAACACACCTCCCGCCCCCAGCACCCACGGGGGCAGGATGTTCTGGGGAGGCCTGGGGCAGCCTGGACAAGATCCGCCCCTTGCTTGCTCCTGGGGGCAGTGGTCGTGTCTGGCTGCTTTCATCCAGGCCCATCACACCGACCAAGCGAAGGCAAAACCAGCTGCCCCTCCGGAGGTGCAAGTGTGAAACACCCACCAGCCGGGTGCTCAGCCCTCTATTCAGTAGCGGGCAGGCCAAGTAGTGGGGGCTAAATATCTATTGCTGGGCATTTGAATCACCTGTGATGGGCTCCGGGTAACTAATCCAGTCACCCCCTCCACCAGGAGCCCCAGGAGCCGCCTAGCACTCTGGACATTAATTTCCTAAATCGATTCGTGCATTTTAATGCCTGGCAGATAGATGGTTTGCAGAGACTGTTTATAGAAGCGGCTGCAGGCTGAGTTTCCATCAAGCGCTGCTGAAGCAGGAGATCCCCGTGTGGAGGGAACCGGTTCCAGTGGCGGGCTGGAGCCGGCCCGTTCCAGCCAGAGCTGCGAGATGCCGGGCTGGTTTTTGTCTTCTAGATGCGAAGCCGAGAAGCAGCCGCTGGTGTCGGGGGAAGGAAGCGGAGCCTCCCCGCGGCGGGGAAGTCAGGCTGTCCCCGGCCTCCAAGAACTAGAGCTGCCCCGGTCCGGCGGGTGCAAGGGGCCTCCGGAGCCCTGGCAGACAAAAGGGCGAGAGAGACGCGGGGCTCGTTCGGACGCCAGCGCCCGGGATCGCGGCATCCAGGCAGCGGGGAGAAGGATACGGAGCTCGGCTCCGCCCCGGGCGCCTTCCCTGCAAAAGCGGGCGGCAGGGCAGGGCAGGCTCCTCGTCGTTCAACAGCGCTTCCCATTAGGGCAAGTTCCTGCGTCTCCTCCCGCCCAGTAACAGCCAGTACTGGGGGCTTCGGGCTAAGGGGAGGCGAGCCCACATGCAGGGGCGAGCCCCCTACTCAGCGGCAGGCGGACGGGGCCCGAGCCCCCCTTCCCTTTGGGGCCCGGGAATCACACGGGGAGAGATATGAGCCAGCTATAAACAAAGCAACGTGGAGATTGCAGGGGGGGGGACACAAGAACCACACGTTTCTATTTACAAAGTATATATTTAAACTCACATAAAAAGCAGGAATTATGTAGACATTCACGGTTGGCAGAAGACATGTAGTTAAGCTTCACTTCTGAGACTGAGATTTAGCCAGATTTGTTTTTACAAGTCTTAGAATTAAATAACACACACACACACACACACACACACACACCCAATATATATGTAGATATGTACATACACACAGGTATGTCTAGCTTTATATATGTATATATGTGCGTATCTAGACACATATATATTTATACAGGTCTGGAGTGAAGAATGCCAAATTAAGATCACCCCCTGACTCTTTAGAATGAGGGGGGAGCTGCACTGTGATCTGTTTAACAAGGGGAAGTATTTTCCAGGCTTCAGGTATGTAGGGTGGAGGATGGGTAGATAAATCCTCATTATCATACACATGGCAACAGACATGTCCCATGTAGGTTTGACCTGAAAATAGCATCAATATTGTTACATTCCTTGCTTCCATTCTTTGTACAAACTAAGTTTAAAATCTTGGTTTTACAAAATATTAAAGTTAAAAAACACACAAGTAGCTTCTGGTGTACAGCCTAAACAGAGTCCCCTTGTTTATTTTATTCAATGAAAGTGATAGTCCCAAGGATGGAAGGAAAAGGGGTCTAAAGAGGTAGGAGGTAAAATTATCCAGAATGGGCATAAGAGTAGCAAAGGCTACTCCTTGTACTCCTGCCCCTTTCTCTTCCCATCAGGCCCCATGTGCTTTCATCTTATGTGCAGTCCCCACATTAAGAAGCATTTAAGACCTTCACTGAGCCAATCAGACAAGATGGGAAAGGCCAGGCTCCTCTGGCCCGTGGCCTTTGGGGCTGCTGGACAGTTTTGTGCTTTTGAACCAACAAAGGTGCTTTAACCACTATATGTTAGGAGAGGAGAGCTCTTGTTACACCTTGAAAAACAACCCCAATACCTACCCCCTTCTCCCATAACAGGCTCAAAAAATCAACCTCTCCCTCAACTAGGTAAAGTTGGAATATGGAGTTGAGAGAGAGAGAGAGAGAGAGAAAACACACTTCTAAAATCCCCACATGCTTTCTGCAAGGTAGCAAAAGATTTCTGGTCTACACTAGTGGATGGAAGCCACTGCATTTTGTTCAGTCATTAAATCCCACTAAGCCTGGAGCAAAACCAAACCAAAACATTCACATATGCCTTCCAAAGAGAAGGGTGTGAACAAATACTAACGGCCACCTGTGTCAGCAGCACCTACTTTGTGCCTAGTAGTAGATCTCCTCTCAGCCACTATGAAACTGGCATAAAACAGGGAGAATATTTATTTTCTCTAACCCCAAAAGTGACTCTGGAGTTTGTTGGGGGGAGATGTGGATATTATAGAACACTGTATCTGGAGTCTCCCAGCAGTCCAAAGGGAACTGTGCCCTGGAAAAAAAAGCAACACATTCTATAATAGAATGAGCATCTAAATATGGGCAGCGACACTTTATCCTCCCAAACTTTTCTGGCATTTCAGGAATGTAAACAGATTTTTTTTAAGTGGGTGGGGGAAAGAATCAAGCAAACAGACAAAATGAAAACAGCTTCTCAGCTCAGTTCTGTCTCCCATAACTGCTATGACAATTCTATTAAAGTGCATTTCAGTATCACTCCTTTTAGGAATCTTAAACATACAAACCTCCTCTTCATTTGCAAGAAGAGGTAATTCAAGTTAATACTTCACTAGAACAACTTTCAGTCTTTTTATGGACTTCTGCTTTTTTTGATTTTATACCAACTTTTTTTTTTTTTAATTGGAAACAAAACCCAACAATACTGTAAATTCAAGTGCTTATTTCAGCTGTCCAGACTGACAGGTCTGGATACAGCACACTTGATTGTACAAGCAACACCTTATATCACAATCAAGAAATCAGGGCATTTTGCCCTGAAAAAATCATAATTAATAAAACCCCAAAACATAATTAGCTACAAACACCATTCATTATATACACTGGCTCCTGCAACAGATACATGAACTCCTTAGTTCTCAGTTTTATTGTCCTTTCTAAGACCAACTGAGCAGTCACTGTTCAGTCTCCATTTAAATAAAACAACTTAGAGTTGAAATATATATATATAGATATATATATATATATAGGTATTTTTTCTTAAATAACATATTTACATCTAATAGAAAATATAACTCTAGAGATAATCTTTCCAATGAAACATAAAACTAGAGAGAAAAAAAAAAGAATGCAAGCAGAAAGAATTGAGACAGTTTCTAGGTCCTGTCCTGGAAAAAAAAACCCCACCAAGCTCTAACCAAGCCTTTATCTCTCTGGATCTATCCTGCAAACACTCATCGCTTTTCCTTAAAGAATCCTTGGTCCGTGCTGCTCTCTTTAATTGTGACGGTCAAAAAGTTAGATGTCACATCAGTCACCACCACTTTCTCCAAGTTGTTGAGAGATGGGCTCCAAGACTCCTCTTCCGGGTCCCCCAGAATCCTGGAGACAGGGATTCTGGCAATGAGGGAGGGCCTGCCAGACTGAGTCCCCAAACTGTCTCGATACAAGCTTCCCACAGAGCCCTGGTTTCCGGAGCTGTGCATGATCTTAGGGCCACCAGGGTCCAATCCATCTTGCCCCTTGGGGTCCAAAAAGTCTGACCTGTGCTTGGTGACCCTGGGTGGGTAAGTCTCTGAAGCTGCCAGCTTCATGCCAGCCTCTGCTCTATTGGGGCTGGACATGGCACCAGAGAGGTCAGGCTCCTGCCTCCTGGCCAGCTGGATCACACTGTGTCCTGAGCCAAACTTTGCCACCCCAGGAACGGCCTCCTCCATTTTCCTGGTTTTGAGGTAGTCCCCCATCTTGTCCCCTGGCTCACATAATTTCCTCTTGGAGACATCCAGAGCCTCTGGCAAGTCCTTGTAATGCTCTTTCCTAGGCTTTGGGCCTCTCTTTTTAGGGATCTCCCCAGGTTTATCTTCCATTCTCCCAACCCGGTCCCGGATGCTCTCACCCTTCAAGGTGCTGGGACTGCCCTGGGTGGGCAGAGCTATGTTTCTCAGTCCTTCCCTAGCCCGGGAAGTGGAGCCCAGCTCCTGGGGTGATCTACCAGGATATGGCACCCGGATCCCCCTGGCAGAGTCACTGCGGAATTCATAGGTTTTGGCTTTTGCTTTTGCCTGTGCCTGCAAAGAAGATAAATCAACCGGTGACTTTATTATCCTGCCGTTCGGCTCCATAATTACAACGTCCCAGATAAGCACTGGCCTTTCCACAAGCATTCCCCATCAGTACTGGAGCTGGATCCTGCTATTAGCTTGCTGGTTCTGATGCTCCCCATTGCAGCACGCAGCCCTCTCCACTCACCAACTAAACAATGTCACTGCACACATTAGGCTCCTGCCTCCTTACCTTTAACAGGAAGGTTTTGGGTTTGGGGCCTCGCTTTTTGGGGCCATATAGCTCCATTTCTCGTTCCCTAGAGATATTAGAAAAAAAACAAAAACAAAACAAAACACATTTTCAATTCAGCATTGCTACAAAACAGAGCAACGTGTTTATAAGTGTGATGTGTATGACTAGCAAAGGCCTTGTACCTTTCCTCAAAGGCTGCAAGCAGCCGGGCATCCAGAATGTTTTCCTCGGGTTCCCAGGTGCTGTACCTATCAGGACATGCATAGAGATTGAAACACAGTGTCAGTTGTGAGTGGGGGGTGGGGACAAGATATATAAAATTAAAAAACAAAACGGGATCTGGCTTTCCTTTCTATTACAATGCAAAATAAATAAAATAGATAATAACACCATCCTCTGAGTATTTGCTTGGCTGCATAATTGTACATATAACCTACTTACTTCTGAGACCAGCCCTTCCATTTCACGAGATATTCCATGCGCCCCTGCAGTTGCACAGAGAGAAAACAAATAAGCATGGGGGAATCGAGATAGATGCATACAATGAAGATATGCATGTAGCAATATCCATGCAACCAAATAAGCCTGCACCAATAGGCATGTGTCAAATATATGCAAACGGCCAAATGCATGGAACAAAAAATATGCGTGCAGCAAATCCATGCAACCAAACAGGGATGCAGCAAAATGCATCTGGCAAAAATATGCATGCAGCAAAACGCATGCAGCAAAGCCTGCCTGCAGCATTTTTGTACAAATGAGCATGCAGGACAAAAAATAACCAGATGCAATGTGTGCAGTGCAAGTCCAGAGGAAGAGGCAGCTTTGAACTGCTGCTGCAAATAGGAGCAGCTGGGGGAGGGAGCAGGGCTGCTCTCCGAGGCGATCTCGGCCTCCCGCAGGCCTGGGGGGCTGCATGCACGGGGGCTGGGGGGGCCCGAGAGACACCTACTTTGCGGATGCGGCGCTTGAGCAGGGCCTCGGCCGCGAACACCCGCTCCCCGACGGCTGAAAGCTCCATGTTTACTCGGCCGCTGGCAGCAGAAAAGCAGCAGCCAGCGCAGCCCAGACCATAATACTCCGCCCGCTGACGTCAGCCCTTCCCGTGGCCCCCCCCCCTTCGCATCCCTCCCCCCGCACTTGTTGCTGGCGGAGCCGGTGGAATATTCCGCCTGCACCGCATTGGCCAGGCCGCGGCCCCGGCCCCTCCTCCCCCCCCGCTGCCTCCGCCCCCTTCTCCCCTCCCCCAGCCGCCCCCTCCCCTCCCCGCCTCCCTGCTACGTGACCCGCCTTTCAATGGCCAGGGGGCGGAGCCAGAGGAGCGGCGAGAGCGGCAGGGGGCGGAGGGAGGGAGGCTGGGGCCATCGGAGGTGGGGGGCAGAGCGAGCCCCACAGGGGCCGGGGCCCCGCTGTCTGGCGGGGGGGGAGGGGCGGCATACCTGTCCCTCCCCCCTCCCCCACGCACGGCGTCTCCATCCAGCCCCATCTTTCTAAATCACTGCCCCCCACCAGCCCCCCCCCGTGCCGCCAGCCCCTGCTCCAGCCACCTGCCAGCTCCAGCCCAGGCTCGACCCCAGCCCGGAGCCACGGCCCCGCCCAGCTCGAGCGAACAGGCGAGAAGAACCCACCCATTCACACCAACTTCCGTGACATCGACAGTCACTGTCCCCCCCCAGCCCAGCAGCGCACGGGCGCCCCGGCCGGCCACCCCGAGTCCTCCCCCCCCCGGCCCAAGGGATGCCGCGACCCCCAGGCCTGGGGGCTAGGGGAAGAAGCTAGGGCCCGCCGAGCGCAGCCGATGCTGCCCGCTGCAAGCGAAGTGGGGACTGTGTTCCTGGGGAGTCGATGGGTCTGTCAAACCCGGGGCCAGACCGCGCATTCTTGCTCCGATTTCTTTCCGTTGCCAGTGGATAGATTTGCTCTCCGGGCTTGTGCAGGCCAGTGCCGGCTTTTCAACCCACTCGGCCCATTTTGCCAGCGGGGGGAGGCTCCGTGACAACCCCCCAGCAGGCTGCTGTGCGCGCGGCGGCGGCGTTTCCTGAAAAGCTTCTGCAACGTTTGTGCAGAGAAAGGAAATGTAAAAGCACAACGGGCTGAAGGAGCTGAATCAGCAGCAGCGTCTTGTCTCGGGTCTTTTTGCTGGTGGCTTTGGACTCGCGGCGTTGCGGGGACTGTTCTAGCCACACCGGTTGGCGCCCCGGGTCCCACCCCCTGATGCCCTGGTCCAGGTTTAGCCGCTAGTCCCGGCTGCGTGATAGCGAAGTGTCAAAGAACACACTTCTGAGCCGGGCTGGGTCGGATAGTGCATATGTAACGCTCCGCAGGACGGCGATTTCATTTGATTTGGAACTACTACACGGCACAGACTCTAGAAGAGGACATGGATTTAGCATGTTCTCGCCTGGCGGCTGATTAAAAGCAAACAAGCAAACAAAAAAAAATCAGCCTGGACGTTTTATTACAAATTTAGCAAAACTCTGCGAACTTTGACTTCAGTGTATTGTCTGCACGAGACGGGCTTCACTTCCACATCAAATGCAGATAGGACTGTCTTTGAAATAAGATGGAAAGTAATACGTGCAAAATTTGCCGATTGTAAAAAAATAAAATAATGGGAAATGACCCTGTTACCTGTCACTGATCTTTATTACTGATCTGCTCCTTAGGTACTGGACTGTCAAAGAATGTATGAAACAGATGGATTTGTTAGGTGCAGAGACAGAGGGTTGGGAAAAGAGGGGAAAACTCTATTGTGGGTTAATATAACAAAGAGAAATTGTATCTTATTAACGAAATACTTGAAGATTACGTAAAAATCACCTCATTAGACAATATCTGCCAAGAAAGCCGTTCGTTTGGAAGCCAGCAAAACAGCAAAGTTCATAATCATAAAAAGTCATTCACAGTAACAAATAGTTTGGTAGAGTGGTGCCAGGAGTACAGCTGTTTCTGCTTAAGTTTAAATACTTTCCAACAGTTTGGGTAGTGAAAATAAAGTAGACTTCAACAGCCTATAATATGAGTTTCTGGTTTCCTTACTCCAAGAACCTATGGGCTTGATTTCCCCAAGTTTGCTCAAGCAGGCGGGCGAAAGGGATTTGGGATGGGGGATGGGGTGTCTCAGAACAGAGGTGAGATGTGACTAGGGTTTCACTGATTCCGGGAGCGTCAAATGACTTTTTGTGTGTACCGCTACGGCAGGGTTATCTGTAAACAAAATGACAAGGTAATTATTGTATTGCTCTCTGCAATCAAGTGGTCATCACTGGGTGATTGCTGTTACCGAAATCTGCCGCAGAATTCTCTCTCTCTCCTGCCCCCAGCCCCTTAAATCACTAATGGCTGTTTAAGAGTTTTGTTATTTGTTTTAAGATAGTATTTCTCTGTATTTCATCCTTCAGTGACTTTACGGCCACTTACTCCCATAAGTATGTTTACTTTAGGTGCTTTTCAAAAAAAAAAAGCCGGAACTGTAGACGCTCCTGAGCTGGGGAGATTCCGATAGGAAAGATTTTCTTTCTCAAGTCACTACCATGTGTCTTTTAAAGCAAAATTAAATCACAGCAGAAGAAACAGATTCGCTCCGATTTTATTTAGATATAAAGTTGTGAGTTTCTTTTATCTCCCTGCCTACCTCTGCGTAGGGCAAGAGAGAAATTCTACCAGAGGCTAGTTCTTGGGAAGCATGGAGGTGCAAACGTGTCGGATCTCTTATGAATAAATGTAGAGTGTATTCCAGGTGGGGCGGGGGGGAATAAATAAAACAACAAACCACTCAAACCTCCCCAGATGCGGAATTTAAATTTCTCCCTCCTCTGGTGGGAGCCTCCCAACCTCTCGCCTCGGCTCAGCACAGCCTGGTCTGGGCGCCCTCGCTCACTGGCCCCCTGCCCGGGGGCTATTGGGACCGGAGCGCCAAGCAGCTGTGGCAGACTCACACTAGAGTAGGGGCTGCGCCACCATGTGCACTGTGGGGAGAAGAGACGCGCCAGCATCCCCCAAACGCAGCCTCCGTTCCTGCACGTTCAGACGGGACTGGATTCTGGCTTCCCGCTCCCCTGCCTCCACCCTGGTACAGCTGGGGCGCTTTGGTGTCTCCCTTCGGTTGGATTGTCCCTCCCCTTCAACCCATACAGTGGATGCTGGAGCGGAGATCGGAACCGCAAAACACCTGACCGACGTCATGCTTCAGCCGCTCTTCGAGCAACGACCGCCTGCGAAACCCCCGGCGAAGCCCCCCGAGCGAGGAAAGGTCCTGGGAGGATTCGGGTGCGTCTCCTCTTCAGTAAATAAGGTAACTGCTTCCTATTACCTAGGTTCCCATATGGCTGCAATTTGACTGTCTCCGAGAGCGGAGGGTGAAAGTGGAAATAAAACGGGCTAGTGCTGCAATTTTATGAAGAAAAATGCCAGCAGGTCCACTTAGGATTGTTACCAACGTGATACATGAGCTCTCTGGTGTGTTTATATAATGAAATACGGGCGGCGGAACACCTGTTTCCGAAGCGGGGTGGGGGGTGTTTTCTCTCGGTTTGGGGGATAATCACATTCCCTTGCCGCCCCTTCAGGTGCATCGCCCAGTACGACGGTGGCGGGCGGCAGCGCCTTTTGTTTTTGTTTTGTGCCGTCAGATCACAAGTCTCATGTGGCTGCCTATAACTGTGATGGTGAGAGGCTGGTGAGGGGATGTCTGCCTTGCCCGGGGTGCCCTAGCCACGCGCGGGTGGGACCGGGAGAGGGGTGTCTGCCTTGTCCCGGGGTGCCCAAGCCACGCGCGGGTGGGACCGGGAGAGGGGTGTCTGCCTTGTCCCGGGGTGCCCTAGCCACGCGCGGGTGGGACCGGGGGAGGGGTGTCTGCCTTGTCCCGGGGTGCCCTAGCCACGCGCGGGTGGGACCGGGGGAGGGGTGTCTGCCTTGCCCGGGGTGCCCTAGCCACGCGCGGGTGGGACCGGGGGAGGGGTGTCTGCCTTGTCCCGGGGTGCCCTAGCCACGCGCGGGTGGGACCGGGGGAGGGGTGTCTGCCTTGTCCCGGGGTGCCCAAGCCACGCGCCAGGCGGAGGTGGGGCAGGCGAGAGGCGATGCTTTATTTTCTCTGGGTTCCCCTGCTGCTGAGCATCCCCCGGGGAAGGGTCTGCGTGGCGGCTTGACTCCATCCTCCCTGTCAAACAGCCAAAGTCCAGGGACCCCGGGCGGCGACTAGCCCAGCCGGGGGCGCCTTCCAGCAGGTAGCTCCCGGGAACTGGCCCTATGGCGGTCTGGGGGCTTCCCTCTCGGGTAACTTGACCAAACAGCCCCTTGGCGGCTCTGGCTGCGTCCCGTGGGAGTGACACGCGGTGAGTGGGCGTGGGGCAGAGTGACAGGCTGTGGTGACCTCGGGCTGGCCCGTCCAGCCACACGGCTGAGAACCAACTCGGGACATGCTTTGCTCCGCTCCGGGCATAGCAAGCGGCCCGGTGGGGATCGAAGGGCTGAGCGAACCTGGGAAGAGCAACCTAGCTCCTGGAAGCGGACTTGCCGGGTCCGTGCGTGAGGGCCCTGCCCGCTGCCGAGGCCCTGGGCTGCCTCTCTCCCGCGGGACACTCTCGAACCTGGCTGTGCCCAAGGACGGGAGCCAGCCGGGTGCTGATGTTCTGGTCCAGTCAACTGGTGAAACTGATCGACGTGCTCCAGTCAGTGCCGTGGGAAGCGGGGCGATAAAGCGCCCTGGTGGGGGGCGGGAGGGCAGAGAGGAGGCAGGTGTAGGGAGGGATAAGGGGCCAAGCAACTCGGGGCCGAGGCCAGAAGCTGTGACTTACGGGGCTCTGACAGTGGGGCGGGGAGTTAGAGGTAGAACAGGGACTGCAGAGCACATTGACCCGGGGACCTGCCAGCAGCCCCAGGGGCTTAGCACCTGTCTGCGCAGGGGTTTATATGGCCGCCTGTCACCACCACACCTGAGTACCTTCACCTAAACTCAGGAACAGCCAAGTCCCCGGGGCTCCGTGGAGCCTCTGGCTCTCCGTCATTTTGGGGGTGAAAACTCTATTGGGGGTAATTGTGTCCTTGTTCCAGTGCCCCAAAGTCCAGGCTGGTATTTGTAGGGTTTGGGTGACCAGAGCTAGCGCCAGGCTGTTTGCCAGCCTAGACGTACCCACGTTTAGTTTCTTTGCCCATTTGCCCCAAAGAGGAGACAATTAATTTGCATCAGTTTTCTCTGTACGTTCACCTTCTCTCTCCCGGCGCCCCTTGCTCCTCATCTCCTCGGCAAGCTGCTTTAGAGGCTCCCTCAAATGTTATGAGGCAAAGGCTGAGGTTTCTAATGAAGGGAATTTAGACGTATATATTCCTTTGAAATTAATGCACTCGATTAGTGCCCGTGTGAAATCTGCTAGACTGCTCGGGAAAGCTCATTTAAACTCCGGTGTGATTTGCACAGGAAACCTTCAACCCGCATGTCCCAATCAAATTGCATTAACACCCAAGTGTACTAAAGGCTCTTTCCATTCCCAGCGCTGCGGAAAGCAGTAAATCGCGGAACATCTTGAATTTCCTGGAGTCCTCGTTAACCATATTTACGGGACACCTCGTTTTTACTGGTGCCAGGGTTCCCTTCCCACCTCCAGAGACAAACAACAAAAGCGGGAGGGACTTACCTCGCCCTGGCCCCAGGGGATGGGACGATGGTGGGTTCTCTGGCAGGCAGTTAGTGGGGCTGCCAGGAAACCTTAAATTCCAACCCTTCCCGATCCCTGTTCCGAATCACCTGCCCCCCGATAACAAGAAGCGATAGACTCGGGCTGGGGTTTTGTCGCCCCCCACCCCCGCTGGCGGGGAGTTCTGGCACAGACTTGCTCTCTGTAGAGGCACCCCTGTCCCCCCGCCGACCCTGATTCAAACCTTCCTGGGGGGAGCGCGCTGGACCCTGGATTGCGGGGGACTTAATGCGCTCTCCGGAATCGCACTGGGGGACGGGGACGGGTTTACAGTGTTTCGCCGCCCCGGAGCCGCCCCTCTGGGCAGCGCTGGGGTCGCCATCAGCCCAACGAAAATGACAGGCTGGGTCGAGCGGCCCAGCTGGATTTCCCCTGCGGGGTGCGGTGTTTCCGCGGGTATAGGCGGGGCCCCAGGGCAAAGTGCGGGGGCTAAGCCGGGCGGGGGGAACACACGGAACCGACGTGCTGTTCCCCAGGCGTTAACCACCAGGCCCTGGAGACTGTCTCCTGGGTAAATCCGCTCCGAGCACCTGGCCAGGGCCGCAGGAAGGACACGGAGCGTGGGAGGCAGCGCTGCCCACGCGTGTCCCGGGATCGCAGGAGTGACGCGTTTGGTTCGAAGGTTGCAAATTCAGGCCGAACGGATCAGGCGAGCTCCCTGCGCAAGCCTGGAGGGGCCGGCGTGCGGCTCTGCAGGAAGGGCCGGGAGGGAATACTTCCCCCAGCCCCGGGCCCGCCGGGTTCCGAGGAGGCAGGCCCCGCGCTGGGCAGCCGATAGACGGATCGATAGGATCGATCGGGCAGGGCTGGGGTACCGGAGTCCGCCTGAGAGCAGCAGCAGTCTCGCCCTCCCTGCGCCCCTGGGGAGAGGCCGCGTGGGGATGGAGGGCGCCTCGGGCAACACCTCTGCCTCGCGAGGGGCTGGCGGGTCCGGGGGCCCGTCACCCTGCGGAGAGGCTTGGCCAGGCGCTCTTGGAAGAAGCCCCCCCGCGCCGCCCCCTTTCTGGCCCACTTCGGTGCCTGGGTACCAGCCCCCCGCCCCCAGCCCGGGAATTCACGCTAAACAAACCCCGGGTGCTCCCGGAGCCTCCCCTCGCGGGTGGGCCCCCGGGCACTTCCAGCCCGCACCCGTTTCCTACAGACAATTAAACCTCCCTCGGCCGCACTTTCCTGTCTTGCTCGGTCCTGGCCTCCCCTCGCTGGGCCAAGGCCATGAACAGTGTCACCTGGCCACCGGCGGGCGAATCGATACAACTGGGCAGTCAGGGGGATGCTGGTGAGCCAATCGGCCGGCTTTGGGCTGGGGCCTTAACCCAGCTGTGTCCCGGGTCCTCGCCGCGCACTGGCTCCCTCCCGTGCCCCCACGGGCTGAGGCGCGGTGACCCCGGAGTTTTCGTTTCTAAAAAGACTGCACCCCCAGCTGGAGCTAGGCGCCGCGAGAGGGGCGAGGTCCGGGCGGGGATGCAGAGGGGACACCCCCGCCGGTCCCTGTGGGTGAGGTGGGAAAAGGGCAGAATGCTGCCCCAGGCCAGGGTCCTTTCCACCGCAAAACTGACAGCGGCGCGCTGGACCTTTCAAGGGAATAAACAATTAGCTAACCCGAGCCCGGCCGGCCCCCTCGCCGGGCCCCTCCCACCAGCCAGGCTCCAGCCCAGCAGGGAATAATTTGCTGATCGCCAGCGATTTACTCTCAGCAGCCCGAGTCACTGCTCCAGCTCCGGGGTGCAGCTGAGGACCCGCCCCCTGCGGGAAGGTGCCCAACACCAGACACCTCCCGTAGGCTAGCTGGGACCCTCTAAGGTGGGGCACAGCTCCCGTCTTGTGGAAAAATCACAGAGACCTCTAACAGAACCAGACTTGAGGTGCCCCACGAGAGAGAGCGATTCCCAGGGCTGGGGGTGGCACTTTGAAATCATCGCTGTGCCACGATCCTGGCAAAGGGGAGGGCTGGGCTTTGCAGCTGGGACAAGAAGCGAAGTGGCAGCAATAGTCAGTCCCTTGCCGTGCAATGGGCGCTCGCTGTCAGCAGCCATGGTGCGCAGAACAGATACTGCCAGATAAGCTTCCTCTGCGGCGATGTGTCAGAGAGAGACAGCCCGAGTCCTCTGGGAATCCGTCGTAGGGAAAGGGACTTTTCAGGCGAAATTCACACGGCAGCAGTTTGCCGGCTCCACCGCACCGCCGTCTAACAAGCCCAACCCGGATCGCTCAGACAGCCGTCAAAGGAAACTGACCAGGGAGCCGAACAGCCTTCACTTCCCCGGGCGCGCAGGGAATTTCTCATCGCGGGAAGTTTTGATTTCAACTTTGTTTGGTTTTTAAAAAATCGAATTCAGGCTCTTGCAAGTTTTTCCTGGACCCTTCCCAAGCCCCGCGTGTGTCGGGGTCCGGGAGGGTTCCGCAGGGAACTCCCACCTTGCAGCCGATAGCATATCGGAACCAAAGGAACCCACTCTCCTCTCCTGGAGCAGCGTAGCTCCTGCTCCTAGCCACGGCGAGCTGGCTCGGTCCCCAGTCGGTCTGGGGTGCGCACGAGCCTGGACTCTCGCTCTTTTCTGGTCGAACCCTGAGCCAGCTCGGGCCCGGGAGAGGGCACAACCTCTTTGGGCGGGTCAGAAGCCCAGATCTTCAGCCAGCTTGTTTTCTGGACGGCGCCTTTCGGAACTTCCGATGGATTTGTCTGAACTTTGATCTCTTACGGACTTTCATTTAGTTTTATTCAAGTACCCGCTCCCCATTTCCCTTCTTCTGAAGTTTAATCCCTCACAGCTAACCAGCAACAGTTCTAGAGTCTTGTTTTAGCTGCAAGGGAAAAGAGCCTGTTTCTCGGTGACCTGTACTAACCCTCCCTGCATTCCGACTAGGAGGATTGCGGGGATTGTCCCGGCAACTCTTCTGGATGCAAGTTTCTGGAATTATTGGTCAAATGTTTGTTTGCAGGGAGCTCTGAGAGCGGCACTGCCTTTCGAGCAGATCAGTGGAGGAGATGCCGAGACGGTCATTTGATTTAGCGCAACTCCCTCCCCCTCCATTTTCTGTCGGAGCCGAGCGGCATTTTCCATTGGAGATGGAGACAAGGCGGCTTCCTTATCGCTCTTTCTGTCTCTCCACATCCCCTACTGCGCCGTGCTCGGGCATGCGGAATATTCTCCTCTGAGCCGAACGGTTCCGGGTTGTCACTGACCCCAGCTGGGGCTCTCGCCAGACCCATTTGGTTTTAGTTTTAAATCAAGCCACACTACAGAGTAGCAGGAACAGTGTAGCCAGGTGGAAACTCTCGTTCCAAACTGCTGCAGCAGAAGCATGGGTGCGACTCCCCCTCCCGCCTTAAATATTCGGGCTGTTCAATCAAACCCAGGGAAGTGTGCCGCGTTTCCTTTTGGCTGTAGCTTGTTTTGTGGGGGAAGACAGCTCCCCGAAGTGCTGTAGCTTTCTCAGACACTGGTGTACACAGGTCAGGGTCAGGACTTCCGGAGCTCCTGGGGCAACAGATTTCAGCAGGGAACTCCGATTTCTAAATAGGAATTGCCGGGCACGATAGATAGATAGATAGATAGATCGATCGATAAACGGAGGAGGGGGTTGGACTAGATGACCTCCTGAGGTCCCTTCCAACCCTGATATTCTATTATTCTATGATAGATAGATAGAGGGGTGTATGGGGATGGATAGATAGATAGATACGGGGGGGAGGGTGTATGGGGATAGAAAGAGAGAGGGAGGGGTGTATGGGGAGAGAGAGAGAGAGAGGGTATGGGGGGATAGATAGATAGACAGATAGATGGGTGTATGGTGATAGATAGATAGATAGATGGGTGTATGGGGATAGATGATAGATAGATGTATGTGGATGGATGGATAGAGAGAGGGTGGGTGTATCGGGATAGAGAGGGGGTGTATGTGGAGAGAGAGAGAGAGAGGGTATGGGGATAGACAGAGGCGGGGTGTATGGGGATGGATAGATAGATAGATACAGAGGGGGGAAGGTGTATGGGGATAGAGAGAGAGAAGGAGGGGTGTATGGGGATAGAGAGAGAGGGTATGGGGATAGATAGATAGATGGATGTATGGGGATGGATGGATGGGGAGAGAGAGAGAGAGAGAGAGGGGTGTATGTGGAGAGAGAAAGAGAGGGTATGGAGATAGATAGATAGATAGATAGATAGGGTATGGGGATAGAGAGAGAGAGGAGGGTGTATGGGGAGAGAGAGAGGGTATGGGGATAGATAGATAGAGGGGGGTGTATGGGGATGGATACATAGAGGGGTGTATGGGGATGGAGATATATATATATAGAGGAGGGTGTATGGGGAGAGAGAGGGGGGTGTATGGGGAGAGAGAGCGAGAGAGAGGGTATGGGGATAGATAGAGAAAGAGGGGGGTGTATGGGGATGGATAGATAGAGGGGTGTATGGGGATAGAGAGAGGGGGTGTATGGGGAGAGAGAGCGAGAGGGGGGTGTATGGGGAGAGCGAGAGAGAGGGTATGGGGATTGATAGAGAGAGGGGGGTGTATGGGGATGGATAGATAGATGGAGAGAGAGGGGAATGTATGGGGGAGAGAGAGGGGGGTATGGGGATAGGAAGATAGATGGGGGTGTTTGGGGATGGATAGATAGAGGGGTGTATGGTGATAGATAGATAGAGGGGTGTATGGGGATGGACAGAGAGAGAGGGGGGTGTATGGGGATAGATAGATAGATAGATCAACGGAGGAGGGGGTTGGACTAGATGACCTCCTGAGGTCCCTTCCAACCCTGATATTCTATTATTCTATGATAGATAGATAGAGGGGTGTATGGGGATGGATGGACAGAGAGACAGAGGTGTATGGGGATAGAGAGAGAGAGAGGGGTGTATGGGGATAGAGAGAGGGGGTGTAAGGGGATAGATAGATATAGAGAGGGGGGTGTATGGAGATAGATAGAGAGAGAGAGATAGGGGGTGTATGGGGAGAGAGAGAAAGAGAGGGGTATCGGGATAGATAGAGCGAGAGGGGGTATATGGGGTAGATAGATAGATAGATAGATAGATAGAGAGGGGTGTATGGGGAGAGAGAGAAAGAGGGGGTAGCGGGATAGATGGGGGGTGTATGGGGATAGATAGATAGATAGATAGATATAGAGAGTGAGGGGCGTATGGGGATACATAGATAGACAGAGGAGTGTATGGGGATGGATAGATACCGACAGACAGACAAACCAGGGGAAATACTCGTTGACATTAATGCAGTCATTTGGACTCAGAAAGGTGTTTTTAGCCCATGCCCGGACTTTGCCCGCTCCCCAGACCCCGCTCGGGTCACTATTCAGAGAGGGAGCACGTCGTTTTCCTGTGAAATCCAATATCCCCGATAAATTCCAGGTACCTTCTATAGGTGGCACCGTGCTACTGGAAATGGCCCTTGCCAGACACCCCGGGAGCGGCGGCGCGCCGCACCAGCAGCACAAACGCCCCATTTCCCCTGAAACTTCCTCGCGTGTCCTGCACGCCAGGGAACCAGCCGGGACAGGCGCCCGCTTCCGAGCCCCTAAATGTCCCAGCCGCCGCGGGGCTCTGAGCTCGCCGGGTTCCTTACACAGCCGGGCGCTCGGCTGCCTCCCCCGCTGCCCGGGTCGCCGGTACCAGCATTTACAACTGGACTCTGCGATTCCTGCTTCTTCGCCTAGACCCACGGCCGCAGCCCACGGGGAGCGCGGCTCGGATCTGGGACTGAGGATGCGGGCTCCACAGAGCAGGGCTTATGGGCGTGTAACCCGAGAGCGTGACAATGAATGTTCCGGGCCCCGGCCATTGAGGGGGGCCTGAGACGGACTTCGGGGCTCATTGGTAGCAGCAGCCCAAAGGCGTCAGGGCTCCATTAGGCGGGGGCCAGCAGAACCGGGTTTAGCGAGGGCAGGTTCGTTTGCTCCAGGTGACACTCTCGTTTATTAACCAGCCAGCTCCAGCGCCACACCTGGGGGGAGGGCTCCAGGCGAGGCCCTGTTTCGGACACGTGCACACACCTGGGGGGAGGGCTCCAGGCGAGGCCCTGTTTCGGACACGTGCACACACCTGGGGGGAGGGCTCCAGGCGAGGCCCTGTTTCGGACACGTGCACACACCTGGGCGCTGTGGGGAACCGGGGTCCCCCTCTCCTACACACGCTGCTGACACCTGTGTCCGGGCTGCCAGCCCCGCCTGCGTCCGCGGACGGGTTAAATCCGCGCGCTCGGTGCCTCTCTGGCTCGCGCAGCCGGAGCTCTGCAGAGAGGCTGCAAAGCGTCCGCTCCGTGTCCTTCATTAGCTCATTTTTAGCGCGTGCCAAACCCTAATGAGAGTCTCCAGTTATCTCACTCCCCGGAGAGGGCGCTGAACTTTCCAGGCGTTCTGCTAAACACACTCGCACAGAAAACGCTTGTGAGATAAAACTGCCGCACCGGGTGCTGGGGGCCTTTATCTGGCACTCGGCACGGCGGGCATTTCGCACAAAAGCCCGTTTGTTTCCGGGGTTTCTGAATTTGCTGATTATTTCCCTCGAGCTACAAATGTGCCTGGTTTGCAAAGGCTGGCGAAAGGGGCAGCTGCCAATCCCGCGTCGGCCAATGAAATCGTGCCTTTGCAGGCGATTCCCACCTCCCGGCTCAGGGATCTGGATCCCTCTTGCCGAGTTACTCGGCTGGGTTAGTTCCAGAATCATTCATCCCCCCAATGAAATTACTGTCGCGCCTTCAAAACGGGGGGAGGGGGTCACACGTCAAAACAGCTTCCCGGGAGGGGGCAGGGCAGGGCAGGTCGCCGCTCCGTCTGAATGAAAGCCCCCCCTCGTGGCATGTCAGCGATGTATCTGGGGCGCCAGCTGACGTCACGGCCGGGGGAGATATAAATTGGAATCTGACAGCTGTAACGAGGTGTGACTGGAACTCCTCAGCCCTCCGGAGGGGCTCCGAGCCGTGCCAAAGGCCGCCCCGCTCCAGGCCCCCCGCCCACCTCAGCAGCATTTGGGCGGCGGACCCCTCCCGAGGCCCCACCCCAGCCTGATGGCCCTGTACGGGGGGCCACGGTACCCCGGCAGTGCCCCCTGTTGGAAGACATTCTAGGGGTCCCGGAGAACGGCAACGAATCCGCCTCTCAGAAACGCCTCAGCTCATCACCTCCTTTGCAAAGCCCCTCAGGTGAATTTCCCCGCAGCCGAGAGGGGGAAAGCTGCCTGCGGAGCCCCCTGGCCGCCCCACTGACAGGGTGTCTGTCCCCCACCCCCACGGGGGGAGTAGCTCGCGCCATCCAGCCACGTCCCTGTCGCGAGCCCCGCCCTGCCCGGGGTTATCCTTCCCCAGGTGACAAGGGACGAGCCCGGCCCCGGTGTGTGCGTCCTGCGGTGACCCCCTCTGCCTTTGGCACCCGCCCCGCTCTGCCTCCGCCTGCGGCGCAGCCCGGAGACCGGCGACTTCCCTCTTAACAAAAGCAATTAGATGTGAATCACGGTTCATTTGCATTTCACCTAATAAGCAGCCGAGAATTCACCCGGGCTGCGGAGCGGGGACTGCAACCACTGGGGCTGGAAGCCGCCTCGGCCCGGGCAGCCGCTGCAGCAGCCCCGCGCCCCCCTGGCCTGGGCGCCCGGGCCGGCCTCGGGCCGCCGCGGCGGCTCCCGGGCTCGCTTCGGCATCGAGCGCTGTTAACTCGCGCCGGGCAAGGAAAGAACAAGGTAGATACTGTATTTAGGTTCATGCCCTTATATGGTGCGGAGCGCGGCGCCCCGCGGACTAGCAGCACCATATAAGGAAGCAGTGCCCGAGCTCCGGGTGAGCTGGTGAGAGATTATTGGTCCGCTGGTATCTCGGCAACCAGCTCTCACGAGTGGAAAAGAGCCAGCAGCAGCCCCCCCCTTTTCCCTTCTCGCTCTGATTTCATCCCTCGCCGTCTCCCTCACCCCAAATTCAGCAGGCACCAAAATGGTGGCGCCCTGGCCGGGCGCAGGCGAGGGGAAGGGGCCGGCCCGGGAATCGCGCGCCATGTAGACCCGGGTGTCCCAGCACGACAGCCGGCTGCGCTGGGCCCTGGCACGGCCCGAGCGCCCCTCGCCTTTCCCGCCCCTCCTCCACCCCCGGCGCTTTTCTCCCGGCTCCCTGGCCTGCGAGAGCGTAATTAGGACAATTAGCGGGGCGCGCGGACACGCCCAGCCGCGCGATTTAGGGCCCCCCTGGCTTGGAAAGAAAGAAAGAAAGAAACGCCCCACTAAATGCAACCCAATAATACAGACAGCGGGGAGACACGTCCCGCCGCGGGACCCGATTCTCGCTGCCTCTGCCCCCGATGGGGGGGGCGCTGTTTGTGACTCGCCCCGACCCTGCGCAATACGGACTAGCTGGAAAATGGGGCAGTTCGACCCCCCCGCAGTAGCGGGCTGCGCGCCGGCTTTGCGCCCCCCACCCCAGTTACAATGTAGGTCACTAGAGGAGATTTGCTCCTTCCGAATCACAGCGACCCTGGCTGGGACCAGCCCAGGGCCGGGCTGCCGAGGCCCCTGGCTCCGCGCGGGTGGCACTGCGCGACCCCGGCTCCGTTTTCTGTTCCTGGGCAGAGCTGCCGGGGCTCCAGGCCGCGAGCGGGTCTGGGGGGAGGCGGAGGCTTCCTCGCTCCCCCAGGTGTTCTCCGCTCTCTCCCCGGCGGGGCGCGCAGCAGGAGCCGGGTGACCCCCGCAGGCAGCAGCCTGCGCGCCGAGCAGCGACCCGCTTTACTTCAAATACCCCTGCACGCCCCACCCGACCCGGCGGCGCGGGCCTCCAGTGGACCCTCCGCAAGCGGCGCTGAGCCCCGCGCCCGCTGGTGCGCACTAGCAAGGGCCGGCCTGGGGGCCCGGCCCTAGAACCGAGGGCTCGAACCCCCGGTCCGACCCGGCCCGTTTCCGCATTTTGTTTTGTTTCCTTTAGCGAACGACGTTTTACAGTATGGACAGAGACAGGAGCTTCCTTTATCATCCTGCGGCTAATGCGTGATCCCTCCTAGCGCTGGGATGGTAAACGGGCGACGGACACAGAGACCCGCCTGCCCCGGGTTGGTATCCAGAGATGGAGACGCGAGAGCACCTGGTTCCCGACATGTACTCACCCCCGCCCCCTCCACGTACAGTACACGTGTTCCCGCCCTACATGCGTGTAGTGTGTGGAATAACGCTTGTGTTACAGAGAAGGTGTGTGTGTGTGTATCATACAGGTTTGTACACACCCCCTCTGCTTCTTTCCAGCCCCTTCCAACAGTGCCATATACGGGCAGCAATTACCTGCTGTCCTCGTTCTAGCTATTCTCAGAGCGAAGACTTGACAGCTCCGAAATCTCTTTTCTTGATGTGTTTAGTCCTCCTGGCAGAGCAGCTGGAACTAGAGGTGCTGGGGGGAGCTGCTGCACCCCCTGGCTTGAAGTGGTTTTCATCATAGACAGGGTTTACATTTGGGATCAGTGCTCTCAGCTCCCCCCCCCCCAAAAAAAAATTGTTCCAGCTCCCCGGTCCCGGGTGAAACACCAGCCCCCAAGAGGCTCCCAAGGGTTATTCGTTCTTTCTAGCTCACAACCCCAGCGGATTCCTTGTCGGGAGCCATGAGCACAAATCATTTCCTTGCGGGTGGGGCTGGCTGGTTCGGACCCGGTGCGGACCGGCGTCCTGTGGAGCGGGTCAGCTTGGATGGGATTCCCAGCCAGCCGGTCGGCTGGTCTGGGCTGCCGCAGGGCTGGGGTCGCTCCCGGGAACCCGCAGGCGGGCTCGGAGCCGAATTTTCGTTGTCTTTCGTGTGCATTTTCCTGGAGAGCTCCTTTGAGAGCTGACCCGGTCCCCAAACCCCGATCCCACCCGGTGGCTTGGCTCCGCCGTCCCCTCCCTACTCCAGCGCCTTCTGCAGTTCCTTGTTGTCTCTTCCACCCGTCTTTGAAATAAATCGATATCGAATCGCCCCTGTGCTGAGCGAACAGCAGCAACGAGCAGCGATTATCGATCATCCCTGATTATCGAGACCCCAAAGCCAGGCAGCTCTTCGGAGGTGTCAAACCTGGCCCTCGCTGGGGACCCCGAGCCAGGCACGGCCCGACGCGCTGACACTTTCGGGTCCCCGGGCGAGATCTGGGCTTGGGCCATGAAGCCGCACCCGCCCTTCACTTCCACCCAATCCTGTTACGGGTCTTAATGGGGGGGACACGATCCGGGCACGTGGGGGTTTAGCGCATCTCGACCCAGGGTCCCGATCCATGCGCGGGAATCATCCACCCGCCACCCGCGGACCCGAGCGCGGAGCGGGAAGCCGGGCAGGGGCACCGGGGCGGGAGACAGGTAAAGCTGCCGGAGTGACTCGCCTCCGGTGCGGTCTCTCCCGGGGCCGCAGGTAAATGCTGCCGCTCTGCAGCAGCTCTGCCCAAGCCCAGGGGCTCCAACAGCCCCGCGGGGCCGCGGTGGCTCCCCGCTGGCTCCGGCTTGCGGCAGGGCTGGGGCCGGCCAGGGGGCGGGGGCTGGGTTGTGTTCTTGCTGATCGCGCACATGGCAGAATTCAGCTGGATCAGCCAGGCAGCCATTTTCTGCAGCTGCCTCGAGAACAGAGCCCTGCAGAGGCGGCGGGGAGGCGGCCCCGGGGGGTCCCTGCTGCCTCGGGGGCCGGCCGCGTGCCAGGGGCGCCCAGCCCCTCCCCGCCGGGCAGAGGGGGCAGGGGGTGCTCCGCGTGGCGAGGCAATCCCACCTTTGTCCCGCCATTTTGTACCGCGCTGGCGTCCCCCCAAAGCGGAGACAAAGCCGGAGCCTTGGGAACGGGGCCCCCTTCTGCGGGGGGTGCGCGCCTGCCACCCCCAATGGCGCAGAGACCCGCTCCCCGGGAGCTGCCGCGTCTCCTTCCCGCCTGCTCTTGCAGTGGGTCCGGTGCCCGGCCCTGGCGGTATCCCGGTGGGGTGGGTTTGGGGGCTGCCTCGGGCCCCAGGGCGGATCTGAAGGGCCAGGCCATTCCGACGCGTCCCTGCTCCTCAGGGTGTGGGGCTGCTCCACCCCCAGCCGCTCCGTTCCCTCGAGCCCCGCCGCGGGTCTGCGGTTGGAAGCCGGCTCTTGCTGGCGGGCAGCTGCCCTTGGGAGCAGACACCAAACACCAGCCCCGCACCGTGGCTCTGCCACAAAGGCAGCCTGCGTGGAGCTTGCTTCCGTGGGCCGGCCCCAGGCGTCCTGGCACCCGGGGAAATACACCGGCCCCTGGGCCATTCCTGCCGGGACCCCCCGGCTTGGGTTGGCCATGCTGGCGTGGCAGCAAACCCAGCCCAGCTGTTGCGGCCCTGCTAGAATCGCGGGTTCCCGAGCCAGTGGGGGGCTCGTCTCCCTTCCCTCCAGGCCCCAGCTACAGTCCCCGCTGGGGTCCATCTGCCCCCGAGCCAGCGAACAAACGTGGGTGTTCTCTGTCCCACCCCTTGGAGAGGGGACGCTGGCCGCATCCCCTGGTACCGGAGCAGGCTGGGCTGCCCCACAGCGACAGTCACTCGCCCCTCCCGGGGTGGCCGGGCCTGCCTCTCACTCCTCTCTAGTCCCCCGGCAGAGGCAGGCAGGGCGCCGGCGGGTCTCCAAAGGCCGCACTCGGGTTAGTTGGAAGCGCGTTGCTGAACCAGCCCCATGAGCTGCGAGGGGCTGGGCGCGTGGAGCTGAGGTCGCAGCTCCCTCCCTGGAAGCAATAACAGCACCCCCAGCCCCTTCGCACCGGGCATCTGTGCCAGCCAGGTGCCCAGCGACACCCCCCCCCCAGCCAGCCCCAGCGCAGCGGGGTGGGATCTGGGCACAGAAGGAGGCGATCCATGCCTTGGCGAGGCCGGGGGACCGCGGCGAGTGGGGCTCGGTGTTCTCTGACTCCAGGAAATTAAAACAATTCTTTACAAATCGAGTCTGGGGGGCGCGGGGGTTGGGGATCTTCAGTTCCTAGTGTGGCAAGCCTGTCCCTGCTGCCCCGGCCGGTTCACAGGCTCCCAGCCCGTCAGGCGAGCGACTGGAAGGATCCAGGGGGTTGTTTTCCCCTGATGATCCAAACCAGTCCCACTGCTTCTCTCCTGCCTCACCCGCTCTGGCCGCACCGCGTAGGGATGTGGGGGGCTTGTGGCACCCTGGTCTGAGCCGATGCAAGGGCAGGGGAGGCTTGTGCCCTCATTCTGCCAGGTTCGGCTTTAGCGTAGCTCGTATTTCCAGACAAATAGGCAACAAATACAGGCGCTAGACGTGGCTGGAAGTAAGTGGTTTTGAGGCATATTTTCAATCTGTTGCATTAAACGTGGCCAGAGAGTCAGAGGCAGCGGGAGTAAATGGCACCTGAATGTGCACGAGAGTGTGTGTGAACGGAGCAGTCTGGAGACAACAGACAGGCTTTCGACATGGTGCACGGCTCGCCACATTCGTTTAGAACAGAACCGAGGAGCAGGGACTGAGGTGCGTTTGTGAGTTTTCTTAATAATATTTGGGTACCAATCAATGGTGGACGTAGGAAGAAAGAAATCGGGGGGATTGTGGTAATGCTGCGTTGCAGGTGAGCGGAGAGCCGAGTCCAGAGGGGGCCTTGGGAAAGCGGGGGAAGTCCGGCGATGCTGTAATGCAGGTCTGAATTGGGGAACAGAGCACGCGGAAGGAGATGGAGAAGCAGGAGCCCCGGTAATGCTGCACAGCTGAGCTGGGGTGATGGCGAGGCTAAGCCCCGCAGAATAGAGCCAGTCAGAACCTGGTGTGGACTCTTCTCTTGCTAAGTTTCTCCCTTCTGCTCTCTTTCGTTTTTCTTCCAGTATTTTTATAAACTCTCCTTTCCGCACTTAAATGGGGTGATCTTTTCTTGGTGATTAGGCCAGTCTTGCTGCTCAATTCCTGGGCATGCCCCTTTGAGAGCAGCTGCTGCAGACCCCTCACCGAGGCTCTACAGTTCTCCATGTTTGCAGTGTTTTGGTACATCCCCTACCAGGTTGTTTGATCTTCTACAAATGTCTCTCTCCTTTGGGTAATATAGTCAACTGGAGGACTGCTGAAAACATTTTGCTACAGCACCAGGCACTCCTTTTAAATGTTTGACATATATTCATTATCCAGTTAGAATTTGTGCTATCATGTTCTGCACACGTTGTATTGTTACAGCTTATTACACCAGGCACAGGGGAAAATGCCAGGCAGTGAAGGCCTATTGTTTGCAGAATGATATAAAGTACCTATATGGGTTATATCTATGGCTGTGTTCCTAAGTAAAAGATTCTGTGTGGGTAGCCAGATGCACATAGACACCCTGCACCAGTGGGAAATACAACCACCAGCAGGTTATTCATACGACTTTATGAACAGCTACTACAGGGAGAGCCAATCTCGGAATCATGGAATTTAGATACAGCAACACGTGACATGCTACAACTGAGTAAGCTGGTGACCTTAATATTGTATCCCTTGTCCTTTCTAACCCCATCTCTGAATGGTTTCTTCCAGTCGCTCACTGCATGAGTAGACAGCTGGTTCTTAATGTTTGTCCTGTAAAGTGCATCCCACACTTTTGGGTGTTGTGCAAGCAATAAAACTGTGGGTGCACTGAGGAATTCCCTGTGCCCTTCCGATGTGTAAATATAAAGGTCTATTAATTGCCACCTGCAACAGCAATCTCCTCCTCTCTGGCCTCTTTGCTTAACCTCCCTCTTCCAGTCTCTACAAAATGCTGCAGAAAGCAGCCTCTTCCTACTGTCAGTCTCTGGATCCCATTCCTCACTCCCCTCTTTGAATCCCTGCTCTCTTGGTTTCCATATCAAGTCCAGGCATCTCCTATCCACCTCCCATACTCTGACCATGCCTGGCTCTTAGTGCCTTCTACTTCCTTCTCACCCTCCTGATGCCTGGGCTTCACCAAGGCTAGGCTCCATATTGCCCCTTTGGTCTCTTTCTCCCACTCTGACCTCCACACCAACCCCTGCCTCTTACCTTTTTTTTTTGCGAATACAGACTAACACGGCTGCTACTCTGAAACCTGCCTCTTACCTTGTGTGTCAGACAAATACCTGCTTTACTTTTCCAATTCTTCCTTCAAACAGATGTCTCCTGCAATGTTAATCTACCAAAAGAGAAAATTTAATGTAACTGCCTTGCATTTTACAGGACCAGAACCATTTTCCAGGATGATTTTGCATTTTGTAACTAATGATCAGTGCTTAGATTCTATAGTGACTGGCACCTTAAGACTTGCTAAAATGGATAGGCCAGCTCCTGATAATCTGTGCATTAAGTATCTGAAAGGTACCTCCTATCTTATTTGTACTGTAAACTCACTGGGGCACAGGTTGGCCATGTCTACAAGGCTCAGCGTCATGGCATAGTTCTCCTCTTCTTTCTCTTGACACCGGCACAAACATCCCTCTAAAACGAATGGAGTTACAAGCACTCATAGAAGGGAGACAGGATTTTATTTTCATTAGCAGGGTGAGTCATTTCTGGTTGAACAAGCCCAACCCAAATGTAACTCTGCTTCATATTGCAAATTGGGCCAAGCTTTGGTGTCATCCTAATGAAGCTAATCCCCCAATGTATCAGCCATAAGTCTGCCTTCCCATCTCTCACTCACTGGCATGACCAATCCCTGATCTTTAGAAGGATTATGAAATTAGACAAGTTCATAGAGGAAGTTACAATTCTGCTCTGTGAGTTTAATGTAGTGTTTGTATTTAGTTTGTAATCGGAGAGAATTTTAATTGGAGTTTTAGGTGGTTTGTTATATTGTGAGGTGATTAGAACACTATGGCAGCGATGGACACTATACATTTTGTTTATTATGTATTTTATTCTGTAATATACTTGTACATACTACCAATATAAATATTATAGTGTGAGCATTTGCTGCTGCTATACTTAAGGTTGCATAATGATTTTCATTCTAATCCCCTGTTTTCAGTTGCTCATAACTTTCTGACATTTCCACCTTGTGGGTTGAATTTTCCCAAGCAACAATACACATGTCCTGCCTGAAATGATACTGAGTGCTACTTTATGTATGCCAGACAAATTTAATTGATAGAAAAAGTACAGAGTAAAAATTTCTTATAGAAGCTACTACATATAGAGTTTACCGAATATGAGTGAAAATATACCTTGTTAAAAGATAGGAAACAAAAGGTAGGTATAAATGGTCATTTTTCAGAATGGAGAGGGGTAAATAATGTTGTTCCCCAGGGGTCTATTCTGGGACCTATCCTATTCAACATATTCATAAATGATCTGGAAAAAGGGGTAAACAGTGAGGTGGGAAAATTTTCAGATGATACAAAATTACTAAAGATATTTAAGACCCAGGCAGACTGCGAAGAGCTACAAAAGGATCTCTCAAAACTGGGTGACTGGGCAACAAAATAGCAGATGAAATTTAATGTTGATAAATGCAAAGTAATGCACATTGGAAAACATAATCCCAACTATACATAGACAATGATGGGGTCTAAATTAGCTGCTACCATTTAAGAGATCTTGGAGTCATTGTGGATAGTTCTCTGAAAACATCCACTCAGTGTGCAGCGGCAGTCAAAAAAGCGAACAGAATGTTGGGAATAATTAAGAAAGTGATAGATAATAGGACAGAAAATATCATGTTGCCTCTATATAAATCCATGGTATGCCCACAGCTTGAATACTACATGCAGATGTGATCGCCCCATCTCAAAAAAGATATATAGGAATTGGAAAAGGATCAGAAAAGGGCAAAAAAAAAATGATTAGGTGTATGGAACGGCTGCCATATGAGGAGAGATTAATAAGACTGGGACTTTTCAGCTCTGAAAAGAGACGGCTAAGGGGAGATATTCTTGAGGTCTATAAAATCATGACTGGTGTAGAGAAAGTAGATAAGGAAGTGTTGTTTACTCCTTCTCATAACACAAGAACTAGAGGTCAGCAGGTTTAAAACAAACAGAAGGAAGTATTTCTTCACACAATGCACAGTCAACCTGTGGAACTCCTTGCTAGAGGATGTTGTGAGGGCCAAGACCATAACACGGTTCAAAAAAGAACTAGATACATTCATGGAGGATAGGTCCATCAAGGCTATTAGCCAGGATGGGCAGGAATGGTGTCCCTAGCCTCTGTTTGCCAGAAGCTGGGAATGGGCGACAGGGGATGGATCACTTGAAGATTCCCTGTTCTGTTCATTCCCTCTGGGGCACCTGGCACTGGCCACTATTGGAAGACAGGATACTAGGCTAGATGGAGCTTTGGTCTGACCCGGTACGGCCATTCTTATGTACCTGCATATTTTAGGCACCTAACTTCACAGCTGTGTTAGCTGCGTAGTTGACTGCCTTGCTCCCTGAATAGACCCTAAGTATACACTGTGTATATGTGCAGCTAATTTATATTCCTGCCTCAGTCATTGAAGGTTACCTAATGAAAGCTATGCTTTCAATCACCTATATACTACATGGCTGCTGTTGAAATTATTAGAAGCTAAAATAATTTATCCTAAAAAGACTCTAAATCAGTAAAGATGCACTGAGCCAGAATGACAAGGAGAATAGTATAAGCACACTAAAGAATGGAAAAATTATGAGAAGAGTCATAACTTTTAAGCCCAGAAGGGACCATTATGATCATCTTGTCTGACCCCCTACATAACCTAAGCCATTCACCCAGTGAATTTTC